>NW_017100266.1:2159-81056 GCF_001263275.1 Habropoda laboriosa | reverse complement strand
ACTGTCTTTCGTTCTAGTCTCGCGAAAAATCGGGTTGCGTGCTATGTGCGATTTTAGGTGGAATTTCTGGCGGATTATAGAGGTGGTTGCGTACGCCGCTTCTGTACGAGAGTCTGGGGATCGATCGGTGTTTCAGCAGAGATCTCACATTCATCATTACACGTTTCTTATTTCACATTTCTAATTTCATAGTTACTATTTTGCATTTCATGATATTAATTCTTTATTCTGTTTTTTGCATTTCTCATTCATCATTCCACATTTCTAACTCCGTACTCATTATTTTGCATTCCATGGTCTGCATTTTTCATTCAACATTCTACATTCCTCATTCCACATTCCTCATTCCACATTCCTCATATCTTATTCTACGTTTCTAATTCCATATCTACCATTTTTTGTCCCTTAATACCAATTTTTTACTGCATATTTTATATTTTCCATTCAACATTCTCCATTCCTCATCCATCATTCCGCATTCCTCACATCTTATTCTACATATCTAATTCCATATCCAGCATTCATTGTTCCTTAATACTAATTTCTTACTTCATATTTTGTATTTCCCATTCATCATTTAACATTCTACATTCCTCACCCATCATTCCACACTTCTTATTCCACATTTCATTTCGCATTTTACATTCTGCATTCAACATTCTCCATTTGGAGAATTTACAACGTGGAAGTAACTTTTTTAGAAAAAACAGAACTGATAACACAATGCATCATATTAACAAATGTATTTTGTTTTCAAAGAGTCTCTAATTATTCACCTTCATTGTCATCAAATTTTTAAAATCTTCACAAGAGAAAGTGACCGAATCAGTTGCGAAGAAAAAAAGAGAAAATATATAAATATACAAGATTTTCCGTATAAATGTTAATATTTTCTTGAGACACTAGTGAACAGACGAACGAAGTTCCACAATTCATGGCAAAATTTTCAAAACCGACTTTCTTCGAGAAAAAAATTCATTTTTGTCATGATCGATCCAAGAGGCATGAAACATTACCGCGAAGCATAACAGAAACACAGAAAAGCAACGTTTCAATTCATTCATTAACTCAGTCGATCGAGCGAGCTGCGGGACCTATAATTTACGCGAAGCTCACCCATTGCCCCTCACAAACGATCCTCCAATTTGTCCGTCATAATAAACGATCGCCATTCAACCAAAATTGAAATCATTTCAACGACGCGTTTATCGTGTGAAAGCAAAACAACACGCTAGAGAAAACAAAGTGAAAAATGCCACTAGAAAAAGAGGACAGAGTGAGAATAGTGGAGGAGGAAGGAGAAATACAGTCAGTCGCAGAAGTTTTTGCACACCCTTTACATGTTGACATTTCTCAACTTCATTACGTGCTTCAACATTCGACGATCAACATATAAATAAAAATTTCCATATTTTTATTTCATTTAACCCTTTATGACACCATGTGACTTGAAAGTTACGTATCCATTTATCTAATAAATTTTATAGGTCTAGTTTTACTTGATTATTGCTATACTATCGAATTGTATTGTTTTATTACTAGCCAATTTCTTAATTTTTTATTGATTTATTAATTTTTTTGAATCGTATAAAGTTTTTACTCTCAGTTCAGAACAAGCAATAAATAAATATTACGGCAATGATTTGAATATTCCATTGAACGTTCTCTTCCTTTTCAATAAACCAAGTAATTGTTTAATCGTGTAATTTCTTTGCAACAATTATCAACTCTCGTTTCTTCTCAAGAAGAAAAATCCAATTATAGCAGATTAATTTTTACCTGTACGACTACGGCTTGTCGCTTGTGTTTAAATTTACATTCAATTAAATTCAATTTCAGCAAATTATCAACTTCTGCCTCCTTTCGTCGGGCAAACTTCTTCGATTCTCCGTTGAAATTTCACTTTTCATTTTTTTTTTTTTTGTCTCCAACGGAGAAAATCACACACCGGCGGGACTTTTACCATTGACTGTAACTTTGTTCCAATCAACGTGCATCGAACGAGAAGCGGCAATCGTTGCAGCGTGCCGATTCAATTAAACGAAAGCGAAGTGCAAAACAAGTTTCGTTCTTGGCTTACGGTCGTGTTTTGGCTTGAAAAATTGGAACAGCGACAAAAAAAAACGGGCAGCAAAACAAAAAAAAAAGGAAACAAGAGCACAGGTGAAAAAAGGAGGAGCAAAAGAGGGGAAATATTCACCAGGAGAAGAGGGAGAGAAGGAAAATTCCTCCGGCTACGCGTTTGTTTGACGCACGTTTCCAGTTTGCGGATTCTTCTCGTTATTGGCCCGCCTTTTATTTTTTACCTGCTTCTGATACCAGGATTTCCCGTCAGCATTTAAATGCTTCCTCAAAGCGTCCATATTCACCCCCTCTGCTCCCTTTGTTCCTTTTGCTTATTTTTATTCCGCGGAGCTCGGTTAATTGAAGAGTCCATAGGGGGGAACTGAACATAGTCGGAAAAGGTAAAGTTTTCAGCATTTGAAAAATAAACGACGTTCGAAACTCTGGAATATTTCAAATTCGAGATTGCCTGAGTGTTAGGAATATTTGGGGGGATGGAATATCGGGAGTCTTGAAATGTGTGGAAATCAGAATTTCGTTAGCGTTGGAATAATCGAAATTGTGAATTCTGAGATGTGTTAAGAATGCTGAGAATATTGAAAATTCTTCGAGACTCGAAGTTCTCAAATATTTATACATTTAGCACCTTGAAAGTCTCCCGAAGTCTTGAATACAAAATCCAAATTTTTAAAATATCCTTGGAATTCGAGCAATTTTTAACGTTCCAATTGTTGAAAATGTGAAATCCAAAATTTTGAGATACTGTTGTTAGCGATTGGGCCAGTTCTAACAGAGAGATGAAAGTCGTTCAATCGAATCCCTGAATTGTTTTACAAACAGTTTCGTCGAGAACAGAAAATTAGATCTGAATTGAAAAAATTAGGTATTCAGCGTGAGAAAAATTCGAATATGAAAAAATGGAGGAACGAAAATTGTTCTACAAATAGTTTCGTCGAGAACAAAAAAACGGAACATTTCAAATATTCCCGGGATGTTCCCTTGCTAATTTAGTTTCAAGTTTTCAGGCGCCGTTTGATTTTCGTCAGAACTTGAACCTCCGGAAAATCGAGTGACAAACAACAAACATAACTTCAGTTAAATTCCAGATAAAAATTCAGTTCAACTGCGACAAAATGTCCGAACAATTTCGGTCCATTTTACGCCCGTTTACATTCACGAATGTCCAAATTCTCAGGTTCACCTGTGAAACGCGACATTTTCGAGGAAACAAGCAATAAACAGGCCCCCAAAGTAGCATTCTAACCGACGATGACTTCAATCGCGCGATTATTTGCGGTCCCGGAGAATTTTGAGTGTGTCGCTTCGTTGGCAAAGGCATCGTATCGTAGCGTCATCGATGCATATACCTCGAATACGTTCGATTATTCGCTTATTGATGCGTGGAGGGCAGCATTGATGGTGCACAGGTGGCTCATAACCGTTCGATTGAACGTTTAGTTCCAGATAGCGAGCGTGGATTCGATTCTGGACACTCGTTTTACCCTTCTCTGTCCATTTGATTTTCTTCTTTGCGTTTCCGGCTGTTAACCCATCTGACCCGACGGCGTTTGCAGCAGTTCGCTTCCTACGGCCGACGTGAAAAATAGTCCGTTCACGACGGCTGTTCAATTCTGACACGTCGTCGAGAATCGATTGAAAAATGTAGCGACTGTGTGATCGCCTGAACTTTTTGCTCTTAATCTTTTTTGTGTTCTGGTTGTCTCTTTGGCGCGTTGGCGCTTCCTTGGTCGCATTTGGGTCCCTTGACGGGGGTGAGTTTTGGGTGGGAAGCCAGGACTCCCACTCAAGTTCGGGCCTTGGTCCCCGCCCAACGCCAACCACTCACCCTCAAGGAGGGGCTGTTTTGCGTGAAGTACGCGTCACCTGGGCTTATGGGACAAACCCAGGGTAACGGTACCGCTCGCTCGCGAGAACGTGCCTGGGCTCAATTGTTATTGAGATGCACGAAGAAACTCGAAATTCTCCGCTTTTACGAGAGGTTTGGAGCCCTCCTGGCAATAAGGAATAATTAACGAACGAAAACATTAAACGCGTATTCAAACCTTAATCTGAAAAATAGTAGAGAGTCGCGTCCGTATCGTAAACCTGGTCTAAACTTAAGTATCCTTAACAACGGCGCGATTTTAAATTCAGCCCTAAACATATCGAATTGTTTATAAAGTACTTGAGTCTTTGACAGTACTGTGATTTTAATACACCATATTCAGTATTGTACTGAATAATTCGTTAGAAATGGGACCCGATTGCGATACGGGGCTTCGGTGCGTGCGTACGTCACCAGTAAGTGACGATCGGCGGCGAGAAGACGCTTCTCAATTGTTCTCCACGCGCGTCCACGTTGTGCCGCGGTGTAAATAGTTATCGTATAAAACTTTATATATCAGCTGTTTATTTTGGTAGTGGTGTAAGTCCATTTTCCTAAATATCGAGATATTTAAGGGTTCGCGTTTTAATCGATCCAAAAATATTAACGATCACTAGTAGTCTCACTTTATATTTTTTGTGGTGACAAATATTTCAACTTTTGAGGTATATAAAATATATCAGAATTGCGTGAAGAAAAATTGGGACTTTGTGGCCGCAAATGGACCTGCACCACTATGCAAATAATCAAATTTTCAATAATGTGACTTAAATCATATTTAATTGCTTAGAATTCAAAGTTTTTCCAAAGAACTATATTATATTCTGAAAAATTTAAATCTTTTATTCGCGTTATGCGAAGCAAAATTGCATATAACTTTAAACATCATTCTACATTAAAAATAAAAAAAATATTCGTGGTTTTTAATTTATTAATTTAAAACATCTTCATTGACACCGTGAGAAAGGTTTCTGAAATAATTGTGGTGCACAGGTGGAATATAAGGCAATAAGTCACTCGTATCTTTATATTTAGTACAGAGGTGATAATTTTCCATTTTGTAAATATTTTGGTCTATGATATTTCATGGCAAGATTTAACAATATTGTTTCACGTGCAATTCACGCATAATCTGGATTTTTTCTAAAATTGGACTTACACCACTGTCAAAATAAACGGCTCGTATATTACAGAGGAAGCCTGTCAATGTGTTTCTTCTCTGCGATCCCACCTCTCACGGTTAAATCCGTCGTTGAGTTGCAACATAATTAAGAAAGGAAAGCGGTGACATTCTCAGAGTCGGTACCCGGTACCGAAGTCAGCCGCGTACAACGCGACGGTTGGTGAGTCGGTACGCGATAGTTCCTTCGCTCTCGATTCGTGCGTCTCTCCTTTGTGATCTGATAAGGGAGACTTGGGTAAATTCGAAAATTCCGATTTTTTTTTTTTCGAAACTGCAAGTTTGCAAAGAACGTCGATAGAAGTATCCAGCAATTTTTGTCGTTCGCTACATTTTGATTCTTCGGGGTGAAAACAATCGTTGAGGGAATGCACAACTTTGAGGCGTCTAAAAATAGGGCAGGTTGAGGAATTGTTTTTATACTAAATGAAAAGTTATATAAACTTAACTTTCAACTTTTTTTTTTGAATTTTTGAAAAGTAAAAATGTTGCAATACGGAGGAGAAAGTCTTCTTTTCAGATTGGATTGGAATGTCTGAAATAAAAAATTCTCTTTGATTTATGAATAAAAATGTGTTACCTGCAATGTAGCGTACGATTTTTGAAAAATTGTAGAAAGGGTGGCTGTTTGAAGAGGAAAAAAATCAATTTTAAACGTTGCTAAAAAATTAAGTGATTGAGATATCGAAGAAATCGTAGGACTCAGGTCTTCTTCGGTGATATATGTATCGTTTGCTTATGTAAAATAGTTCAATGACCTCGAAAAATAATTCAGTAAATAAAGAGAAGCACAGAGCTCCGAAATCAACTTCTAACAATAAGTAGTACAAGAAAAAATATAAGTTTTGTGGAGTTTACTAGTCACAGTTGATTGTCAATTATTCTGACAATAATACGACGTAGGGGGAGTCCCCTTAACGCCGGACGGCACCTAATATCGAACATTAGATATATCTGCAATAATTGAAATGCTACGGAGCCGTTATTCTGCGTATCTCCTAGATGAGACAAAAGGAATAAAAATAAGTTTTCTACGCGTTTCAGTCGCGTGTGCACAGGTAGAGAGATTTATTTAAGAAAAACTTGAAGTGTCCGGCGCTAGGGGAACTCCCCCTATACAAGATTATTTCTGGAGTTATTCTGTTAAGGCAGTTACAATTTTTATATTGCTACATGGAGAAAGGAATATTTCTGAAGTTAATTCTGAAGTGTCACCGAAGTGCTGCAATGCTGAACAAATTTTTAAGTCAACTATAACATGAGCCATTGAGAAGCCAAAATGATTAACTTCGCTTTTTGAAATTCTTCCAATTTTTGCTTAACTCTTCGTAATTTGACGGAGTTGGTCACTTTGGCTTCCGAGTGGCTCGTATAATATTAATTTTTTCCAATTGAAAATCCAAGCTCACGAGCCAAGAACACAAAGAGACACAGTGGCATAATCGCCAGCACTGGAATTGGCACTCGAAACGACTACGTACACTAAGTCTACACAGTTGCTGTGTGTATTAAACGCACACATAGCCTGGCATCAGCATGATCACGCATGTCCGTGATCAGTGGAGCCAAGTTGGAGCAGGATGATGCAGCAGCTACAGGTAAATGTAATTAGGGATTGATCGAATGGTAAGCACGGGCCTGTCTAATTGCCCGAGCCGATAGCTCTCTTCCGACAGCCGGATGCGTGGAAACTGCTGCTTCTATGCTTGCGAATGGTTGCGATTTCTGAGTCTCTTTGGGCCGGTTTGTAAATTAGGTTGATACCTGTGCTTCGAATCTGATATTTTTGAGGGATTTGTGAAATGTTTGGTCGTAGTCAAGTGATATTCTGATTCAGATTTCAAGTCAAAGTAAGTTAAATTTTTTCTGAGAATGGTCCTCAAACTGAAGAAAATTGAGTAGAGTAGGGAAAATGATTAATGTTCATCTTTGGAGCGTTATACCTTTAGAGGAGGATTTGTGAAATAGTGGATCACAGTCAAGTGATATTCTGATTCAGATTTCAAGTCAAAGTAAGTTAAATTGTTTCTGAGAATGGTCCTGAAATTGAAGGAAATCGAGTAGAGTAGGGAAAATGTTTAATGCTCATCTTTGAAACGTTACATTTTTGGAGGAAGATTTGTGAAGTGGTAGATTCTCAGAGAAATGGTAAAAATAGGTTAAATTTTTTCTCAAGATAATCCTCAAAATGAAGGAAGTTGAGTAGAGTAGGGAAAATGTTTAGTACTCATCTTGAAGCGTTATATTGTTGGAATCTTTGTGAAATGGCGAATGATCGTGACGAAATGGCTCGAGCAGAAGTTACATCTTCTGATTGAGATTCGAGGTAAAGATAGCTTGAAGTTTTTCTCAGGATTGTCCTCAAAAGGAAGAAAATTGAGTAAAACGCTGAATATGTTTTTTACTTATCTTAGAGCGTCATATTTAGGAGAGGATTTGTGAATCGTAGCCGAGTGAAGTGTAACAAAATGGATCAAACAGGGGTTAGGTAGTCCGATTGAAGTTCGAAGTAAAGGTAGCCCTATTTTTTTCAGAGTTGTCCTCAAAACGAAAAATATCTAACAAATTAGTTTCTTATTCTTTGTCCAGAAATATTCTGTCTCGAAGATACACTTCAAATAAAAATGGCTTCCTCGAACAATATACTTACACAGTTTTCGACACACAAGTGTCTTTCTAATCAAAACTCCTTTTTCCCTTTTTACTGCAATTCATAATCTCCGCGGTGCGCTTTCATACCCACGATATCAACTTTTCTCTCAGAAGTGTAATCGGGTCACGTTAATTAAACATCGCTCGGATGCATCGGTGTTGATTGCGAGATCTATTGAACCTACCTTCTAGGAAATACCTGATCCATAGTGCTTGTTGAAATGTAACGTACACGTAGAGAGAACAATAATGAATTAGATACTAGATGAATGGATCACATGTCATAAATCGCTGGAAATGAATCTCTAAAGCGAATAAGTCGCTAGAAGTAAACTGTTGTGGAGAATATATCACTGCACAATATTACGAATAATGAAAAATTTCGTACGCTTTAATCGTTGCAGTATTTCTTAATTTTCCTTGTCTCGTAGTGAATAATCTTAAGGTGCGAAAAATTGCTCGACATTCCTCACTATCCATTGACTATTTAAAATTTTTTAAAAATTAAACACTTATCTTACATCTCAATTATTATTTCCCACACAAAAACAGTGCTAAAAAATATTTAATAATTATCAAATCAACGTAATAAACACCCTTCGAAGAAAAGAGAAAAAATAGTATGATATTATTTAATAATTATTGTAGTATCGGGACCTCCATACCCAAATAGGAAACCTCGAAGGGAGAATAGAGAGGGAGTGGTTGGCGTAGCGCGCAAAGCCTCGGCTTGCTAATCCGAAGGTCCCGGGTTCGATTCCCGTTGGATTCCTCAATATTTTTCCGTCGTCGGTTCCTACATTATCGAATCAACGTAATAAAGACCCTTCGAAGAAAAGGAAAAAATAGTATGATATTTTAGAGCCTTAAGAAATCGGCGCTATAAAAAATTTAGTAATTATCAAATCACCATAGTGAATATCCTTCGAAGTAAAAAAAAAAATGGTGTGATATTTTGGAGTTTCGATAAATTAAACAAAGCGTACTGGCATCGAATGAATTCTTAAATATTATACAGATGACCATTGTCGAATTAACGAGTCTATTTGACGTTGAATCAACGCGACACCCTCTCTACTGCACTGCGTCTTCAGTGGTTATACAGAGAAGTGACGAGTTTAGAAACACCCTGTACATTGGTGACCGGTAACATAAAACAAATTAGACGTGCGATATCTGGGTTACTGCAACTTACGCAACCTGTTCACTTAATTTTAATGAACACTGGAAGTGTATCATGCAATGCACTTAATACACTTAAAGTCCTATTATAGTCTACGCCCAGGAAACAGTGGCGGTTTCACATTGTAAACGGAGCGTATAAATTTTCACGTGTTTCGATATTATTCTTTTCTCTTATGTGAAATATCGGGTAACGAAAAAAGTTTGTCCGGTTTCGAATTTTAACTATTTTAACTAATTTTTCTTGTGGTCACTCGATATTTCTAATTTCTTGTCCGACGAAGTTTTCAATTACAAATTTCAAGTATTTATAATAGTTTAAAAAAATACAAAGCAACGTTGGAAAATTGAAGACATTTTTTATTTTACAATAGTGCGTTATTTTTTGTTTTAATTACAGGATACAGAAATGTGAAATTTTCATGTCATATCTCCATCAATTTTTTTTTTTATTGAGTATGTTGCAATTGAAGTTTCGTGAAAATATCAAAAATGGGAAATTGTGAGAATTTTTCGCATCTGTCGCTTACGGATACTATAGATGATGAAAATTGTTTCTTATAAACCGAAAGTTAAAGACTGTACCTTGCCATGAATATGATAAAAGAAAAATTAGAATCCAGAAAAATATACAAAAGTGGCACAATCTCGCCGCAAATTAAGATATAAATTTCTTTTATTTTATGTATTACAATTTTTGAAAAACAAAAGAAAAATAACGAACATTTGAATTTGTATTAATTATCGTTATTTATCAGATTCTGAACAGTGTATTGATTATTAGTATTGTATACGAATGTTGCTTGCTCCTGGTGTTTTGGTTAAATGAAACGGAATCGACGATTGTTCACGGATTCATCAAGCGGCGAGTTGCACAAATGTGATTACAAATGAACGATATTGGACGTTAGCGGCGGAACAACGTGGAATTCAAAAATTAATTCGTAGCTTTACATAGTTTTGCAACTTGTTTCGTGCGCGCTGCAAGAGATTCCTGTGACCGAGATGAAACGATATCGGGGAAAAGTTTTCTCAATAAAAGCTTGTGTTCTCTCATTAATCTCTCAAGGATTGTACGTAAATTCGCTTAATAAAAAAAAGAAAAGAACGAAACAAAGGAAGATGGAGAATCACCAGGAAACAAAAGAATTTAATGTTATTATAGATACATATAGCATTAATCATAATGAATTTTGCAAGCTATACTTGTCACGAAAATAATTAACATTTCAATATTTTAAGAACACTAGATGTATTTTAAAAATCTTGAATTTTCGAAATTGTCAATTCTTGGACGTCAAAATACTGAAAGTTAAACAAGCTGAAAATACTCAACTATTTGAAAGGGTATAGCAGGATAAAATGGTCAAAACTGCCCTCGAACCGCTTTTACCTGGCAGTGCACCATTCGATAGCTTACCAGAAGGAAACATCGTGCACCAAGTTTCAACCCCTTATCTCAACCAGGGGGGTAGTTACAGGGTAAATCCGAATTATCGGTTTTTACCACATTTTCCCTATTTAACGGTATGCAAAAATTCTAGAATATTATAGACATGGTTGTTTATGGCTGTGATTTTTTTCAGATTTTTTCGTTACAAATCCTAACAGAAAAAAATCAAAAATGCAGATTTCGGGTTGACGTTTTCGATTCACTAGATTTCTACTTTTACAGTAGTTATTGCAACTGTGCAATAACTGTGCAACTACGGCGATAATTTGTTAAAACAAACATTTTCCCTTTGCTCTATGGCGTATCTTGAACGTTACCTTTTTCACGATAACAATGATTTTTGCAATCTTGTAAATATTGGAAGACACATAGGGTGAAAAGCAAAACTGTTATACGACCCACGCGGCGTGAACGGAAAGTCACCGAAAATCGGTCCGGCACGGAACGTGTTAAGTTATTAAAAAATTCAAATATCAAATATCAAAATTGTAGGAAATCCTAAATATAAAAGCCAAATTCTCGAAATATCCAACTGTTTGGAATTGAAGCATACATGTTAGCATTTTTTCTCGGAGCAGCTTGTATGTCACGTACGAAATCGAAGATTCCATTGTCAAATTTCGTTGAAACGTAACGAAAACCACAATGTTCAGTTCTCGAATTTTGCTCGATTCTCTCAGCTGTATTCGATTTCGTATTCGTGTTTCGTGGATCGACGGTAGCGGAGGGTCGCAACTGGCCACTGGCTTCGGCGAAAGAGGTTTGTTTCGTCGAAATTCGTCGGACGTTATTGGTTGCACGCAGAATTACACGGGGATTATTTGTAACGTTATATAGTGGCCAATCGAGCGTTACTAATTTCAGGCACAAACAAACGCGCTTGGCGTCGTTTGAAAGCCCGTAATGGACGCTTTGCGTCGCGCCGACACTTTCCTCCCAAATGTAAGTTTATGACAGCTTTAGAGCCACTTACTGCTCTTGTTTCGAGTATTCTACAGAGCGTTTCAAAATGCACTACACTGTCACAGAGCAGTCGTTTCTATTGGATATTACATTTGTATTTCCTAACGTATAAGTGTGCTGTTCCGTCCGATACGGAACACCGTAATTAAAGATTCTCGAAGGTTAGTTTATGACATGGACGTGACAGACAGTTTATTTTCGTGTTTATTTTTCGTTAATAGTTTCAGAGTCTTATTTTTTCTATAACCGGCAATTTGTGCCTTCGCGATAGTAAAGGTATTTTTAATCATTTCGAGTTTTTACACAATAGCTTTAGAATTTCGTTTCGTTCGTCTTAATAACCGACCAGGTCATAAACTCGGTATTTCCGAAAGGTCGGCTAAAACATGTGTATAACGGTCCTTGTAGTTAAGAGTCGACCTGGAGGAATTTTCCGCGACCCATCGAACCTTCGAGAAACCCCCTCTCATTCGCGCTATGCCAGATAGCTGCCTCTACACACAGGCTACTGAAAATCGAAGCGGATGTTGCTGGTTAAATTTCAAGTAGATTCTGCAACTTAACGTTATTTCGACTACAAAAGACGAGGGAATATCGTCACATCGATAGGTATAGTTGGGGCCATGATATAGCGAGGTCGTAAATTAAACTCTCAAGAATCGGCATCGATTGATGTTGCGGCACTCAAGGCCGTGTGTTGCAGTCTGTTTGAGGGTTCCAACAATAAACTTTGGTACTTCAAGTAGAAAATGGTATTTCATTTACAAATGGAAAATATGTTAATATTAAGCTACACAATCTTTTTGCACTTTCTATCTGTATATAACACGAGTAGATAAACTAAGATGCTAAAGACATCAATAAGACCTTTACCTGTAACCGTACTTCCAAAAGCGGCTTCCCCCAGAGGGAGAAACCCTAATTTGTCCTAGCTGCGTGCAGTTTTCAGTAAATATATTAGAATCAGTTGACTTTCGCTGGATACAAGAATTCTTTGTACGGTCCTGACCATGGTTTCAAGTACTTATCTGCTCGTATCTCTGTCAATTTTCGGGTCCCGGCAGCTAAAACATGTTTACTTTGACGTCTGACCGATTTTACCACCTCGCTATATCGTGGCCCCGACTATACATGTGCTGACAATTTAGCGTATGATGCATCGGGTCGTGTCCCCGTTCCTTTGTTTTAATTCTCTACAGCGTAGTATTCCTGGAGGTGCGAATTAGCACGTGTCGCGGTGAAATTAAGAAAGTGAATATTAGAGATATAAAGTATATTTAAATGTAAAATAATTAATAAATATAATAAAAATTGCAATAAACTAAAATCCTCAACTGAAAAATAACCGTTCCCGGTCGATCGTGCCATAAACCGTTTCTACAGAAAACCTAACACACTTGATAGCGTGCAACTTTTGTCTGAAACATTTTTTCCTGCAGCAATTCATTTACGAGACATTTGAAGTCATCATGTTACGAGACTCACCCGGTATAGTTGACAGAGAAGTTTTCTAATCCTCAGATCATCACGATATTTCATCAACGTAGAAATATTTTTCGAAACCAAGTGAAATTTCCTTGGCTTAATGTGACGTTATATTGTAATTAATTCTCGAAGTGTAATTTAAATTAGCATACCAAATTATTAGGCATTCTCAAAGGAAAATAATTTGCATATAATTTATTCCTTTGCGAAATTTTTTATCCCCTTTACACCTTTAATTCGTACGTTGAATATGACCTCGATTCACCATACGCGTGGCAACACGCTACATTATCGATTATTTCGTTATATTAGAGATGTACCGAGCAGATATTAATAAAAAAAAAAGAAAGGCGGTAACTGTGAAACGAATCGTATAAAACAGACATCTGTGCCAGTGGCATATTCTATAGTTTGATTTAGAAAAGAAAAGTTAACATTCATTCATCTCCAAAAAGAACTGCAGATCAAAATATTCTGGTTTACGAAAGTTTTGCATAATTACGATTCAAGAAATATCCTATACAACAAAACGATAAATACTTTCTATGTATTCAATATAAAATTTAAACCTACCACCGAGACATAAGAAGCAACAGTGCTCCTATTTAAGGGGGAACACCGAAATTTAACGTGTCTTCAGAGAAAGCAAAAGTTTGCGAATTTTTTTCGAAGGTAACCACTGAGCGAAAAATTTCAATTTATTCATAGGATATAAAAGTAACTTCCAGCTTTCTTCTCCAATTTTTAAAAGTAACATTGTTACAAAATGGAGAAGTTATTGCTAAATTTCTTCTGCTAGAACCTCAATGCTTAGGCAAGGACTGAAACGTCTGAAGTAAAAGATTCTTATTGGTTTATAAATACAAATCTATTCTATTTTATAACATTTCTCCTGTTTAAAAATTAGAGAAAGAATCTGAAAGTTCCATTTATATCCTCCGATAAAATTGAAACTTTTCATTTAGTAGTTACCTACGGAAAAAATTCTCAAACTTTTACCTATATTTAAACGCCCGAGGAGTGGTGTACCCGAACAAAAATGAACTCCTGTATATTTACACGCTTAAATTATCAACGAAACTGGCCAACGTGAAATTCCAACGTCTCTGTTCGCGATCACTGGGAATTTTTGCAGGATAGGCGCGTATTCGAGCATCGTTGGCCTAAGTCGAGGCTCCCCTAAGCGCCTTGTGGTCGCTTCGCAAAGGGGAGGCTCAGGACGCGTTATCGTAGGCTAACAGGCAGCCGTTCGCAAAGGGTTGATAGCGCTCCGCCATGCTGACTAATTAGAATTCCTTCTCAGCGATACGTAATCTCGCTAAGGAAATTAAGCGGACGACTGGCCCTGCTCGAAAAACCTGACGACGCTCGCGATTTCGAATGCATTACCAAAAGGGTACATTATTTTTGACTGTTCAAAAAATTGTCCAACATTGTAATTGTAGGTCTTTTGTGTATTTATTTATTTAACGTCTTTATACAGGGTGTCTGACGTGGAATGAACATCGAAATCATTTCCACTGTTGTCGAATGTGAGAAAACATGATTGAAAGAGTTTACGATAAAAAAGCAAACTTTTGTATTAAGATATTGTACTTTGTATCTCCCGCGATTATCTTTTGTTTTTTATATTGAAAAGCTTGGCCCATTATACAGGGTGTCCCAGGTTTTAACGGCCAAACGTTGTCGGTATATTCCATGGGTGAAATTAGAAAAAAATGTTGTACAAACATAGGTCTTTTGAAGCTTTATTAAAAAGTTATGGCAGTAATACAAAATTAAGAGAACAATAGCAGAATCACGGTTACTGCGATGTAATACAGTAATAGATCATAAATATTTGCGTAGTAAATGAATTGATACAAAAAATCAACGAAATTCGCAGAGTGATAAATTCTGTTTTCCGATGTCAATCTTGCATTGCCATAAACGGTGGACGTTTTTCAGATGGAGTATTAGTTGCTTCTTGCATAAACAGAGTAAACATAAATATTGCTGATCTACTTCTGTATTACGTCGCTGTAACCGCGAGTCTATTATTGTTCCCTTCATTTCGTATTATTGTCATAACTTTTTAACGAAGTTCTAAAAGACTTATGTTTGTATAACACTTTTTTCTAATTTCAACCCATGGAATATACCAACAACGTTTGGTGTTAAAACCTGTATACACATACAGGGTGTCCCGTAACTCCTCGAACACCCGGATATGAGGGGTTGGGAACGATGCGTACGCGTGACTTCTCGGTTATCGATCGCTGTCAAAAAATTTTGACTTTGCACCGCTATTTTTATAAGGCTTAGAGAAATGGTTTTTTGCCGTCATTCTCACGTTTGTATAAATTTTGGAAAAAATTCCAATTAGTCAGAATCGCGCGCGGATGAACATCTGTTCTTCGTCCCTGAGCGCGGGCTCTACGCGCGCTCTGATTGGCCAGTGTTTTTCGTTAATAATTCGAAAACGAAGCTTCAATCAAGATTTTGGTAAAGGAAAAAGTTGTTCAGAGTCACCCCAGCAACCCCCCAATTCCGGGTGTTCGAGGAGTTACGGGACACCCTGTATACAGTTGCGGTCGTTAACTTCCGACCACATTTAGAACAGTATAACTTTTCTGAAATTGAACCAAATGACTTGAGTCTTTTTGAGAAGTTAGAAGGATTAGTTTACTAGATGACGTGTACCAAAAATTGCAATTTGTGGGAATCGCGACGAAAATTTTCAATTTCTTATCTGAGCTTGTTGTGAAAATTTAAAACCTACGATTTGTAGATTTATGTCAGTTATATACATGCTGAAAATTTCATGGAACGTACATATATAAATGTGTAAATTAAGAAATGTGTGTGTGTGTTTATGCTATAATTTGAGAATCTTGAATTTTCGATATTTTTATTATAGATGTCGGAATGTTCCAATATTTCTCATTTCAAGCGTTTCTATCGTCAAGAATCGTGGCTTTCTAATATTGGAGCGTTCAAATACGTAGAATTTCAGTCAGATTTTTGGAAAATTTCAACTTCATATTTAAAATTTTCAGAATTCGTCTAACGCTTTAAATGTTCGAGTGTCTTCAAATTTCTGACTTCTGATATGTGAATATTGTGAAAATTTTGAATTTCAGGTACTTGAATGTTCGAATGCTGCAGAATTTTCATTTTCAACAACTTTCAGAATTTTCAACGTAGGATACTCCGAGTATTTGAATATCTCGGTATGTATTCGTAATGCCAGCTGTTCAAATATTTCTCAGTTATTTTCAAGATTCAACAGTAAGGTTAAATCTTCTTCTTTTTTTTTTTCACTCTGTTTGCTTGTTTTGTTGTATAACCGTAGAACTTTTGTATGTCGTTGGTTTTTACAATAGTGCGTAGATTTGTTGGGATTAATCGATGTGGAATAACGGTGATGGTTCTAATTGTGCTTCACAGCTTATGGATACTAGATAACATTAAGGGTGTCCGTGTTCGAAATGACGTGACGTATGCTTTTGTTGCGAGTAGCTGATAGAAAATTGAGGGATAAATTGGAAAGAAAACGGTTGCATCGGTACAAATATACGTATACAATGTGTCTTACGAATAATTGATATGAGAGAAAAGTGGAGAGGAAGTGGCTGCGTTCTTGTTTTCAGTAAATAAAAGAAAAAACAAGAGGAATATTTGATTGAACGATTTACATGTAATGTACAGAGTGTTCACTTTGTTTAGGAGATGTTTATTTTTGTCTGTTCACGTTTGAACAAATAGGAGAACGAGATTGTTTCATTTTACGTTTCGGAGGAGGTAATGTAATACACAAGGTGTCCAGTTTGAATGGATGAAATCGAAACTAACATTCCTTCATGTTCCGTTTAACAAATTCTTCTGTCTTATTGTTTAGCTGAAATTCTTAGATACTTTGGTGGATCTCTTTAACAAATTACTAACAGCATATACTTTCAAGTAATTCTCTACAGAACTCTCCTTAAGAATTTTCCAAGATATTTACCACGATAGAGGAGACGCAAAGTAATGGAAAAATTGTCCTGTTGCAGGTAGTCTGAGAAGAATTGTTCCTTTTTTTGCGAAATTCGGAGCCTTTTTTTCGTTTTTTGGGCCCCTTTGCGATCCTGTACCGAAGATATTTACCGAAGAGATCATTTTGAAATATAAGAAATTTCCTTCTTCAAACACTGTACCACTTTATTTTTTGTAAATTGCTGTAGAGTGCATAATTAGAACTGTAGTAGACATTTATAGCTCTTGTGTCCGTTAATACGTAGAAATTTCTTAGACAATGTTACACGAAACTTTAGCAGGATTGTATCGAATAACAACAATTTATGTATCTTTTTAGGATCATCAATAACGTAAACGTGTAATCGACTTCAATTTTAACAATCAACGACGTTAAACTTCGATGTTGAACAGTATACGTATCTATTAATTAAAACTCTAACAAATCAAATCCACCAGTTATAAATACATTTCACTTTTGTAAAATATGGTTAATAAAAATTCCGGACAATTCTCACTCGTCTAATAAATCACCACCTCTCGAAGAAAATGATAACAACGTAATTATACGAGCATAAACAATTCCTTGTAGTCAAACTTCGATTCCGCACGAAGGGGGATGTCTGAGAAAAACAAAATTACGTTTCAATGAAAGGCAGTACGGCACCGAGGATATTTTTTAATTTTCCTAGTCTCGAAACATGAAAGAAGGAAAATTCCTTCTAATCCAGAAAATGTTAACGCTTCTCATTCATAAACTGCGCTAACAGATGTGATCCTCGGTTTTGCTAGAAAAGTGACACAACTGACAAAATTAAGTTGTTCAGGAAATCGGTTCGAAATTTTTTGTGGTAAAATGTTGGAAAGTGGAAAGTTCCTTTTGGATTTTGAGGTTCTTCGATCAAATATTTTCTACGTATGTTAGTACACCTATCCCCTGATTTACACTGAAGATAGGTTCCTTAGAAAACCGTGTAAATCGAAAACAAACTAAAATGTGCATAATTCAGTCATTTATTTCAACGTAAAATAAAACTAAATATATCTTAAAAAACATAAAAATAACGGTCTATTCGTAAAATGATAGAAATATAAAGGTATATGTATGTAATTCATTTTGCATACAGAAACAAGAAGTATAAATTAAAAAATTCAACCAAAAATTTAATTACCGTTATCACTTTCGTAGACTATTAATCTTTTATTCCTGGTTGGTACGATGTCACTTTCGTCACTCGATAGTACTTGATGCGATTCATGTTCGATGTTAGATGAATTCGAAACAATTTCAGATCGGCGAGCCTTGGTAATGAAATCCGTAATTAACAATTGTGTGTGGTTTTTGATCAAATCTTTATAGACCTCCTCATATTGAAACCGTGTAAATCGGGGGATAGGTGTACTATTGAAAAAAGGGTTGGAACAGCCCCAATTTTGAATCGCGACGTTTCTCTTGCTTTAGATAGTATAACTTTAATCCCAACTTCAACGAAGTTCTTGCAAATAAAAAATAGCTCACTTTTACAGATGCGTATCTCAAAATCAACAATTTTTTCTACGATTTCACTGTTCTAGCAAACCGACGTTACGCGTAGTCACTAAAGCAACGTAATAAACATACCGGAAAGAAAAGTGAAGAAAAAAAGAAATGGCCTCATTAAAGAAAAGCATACTTTTTCTAGGTGTATACGTCAGTTATCTTTTTTCCAGCCATCCCTCGAACTAGAAACAGGATCGTGGCGCAGCAAATCAGCATTTCTCTCCGTCACCCCTCTGTCACCCGCTTTTCGTGTCTCTCTCTCTCTCTCTCTCTCTCTCTTTCTCTCTCTATTTTTTGCAATCTTACTCCAAAAAAACCGATTACCCCAGACTCTGTAGAACAGTCACCGTCTAACCGCTTGATCCTCCATTTTCTATCTCTCTGTCTCTTCTCGCCATTTTCTCAGCCACTTCTTAACCTCTCATATCTGTCGTATTTATGTGTACGTTTTTTCTAACTCTTCTCTTTTCTGTTTTACTTTACAGAGATACTCTGCACAGCGGGCAAAAGGTACGAGCCTCCCCCCTACATTACTAAGTTGTTTGTTCTTATTTTTTTTTTTTTGTTTCAAAAAATTTTCTTTCTTCTTTCACTCTCTCTCTCTGTCTTTCCGTTTCTTTCTCTCGCTCTCTCTCTCTCTGCCTGTCTCTTCTTCTATCCCACTTTCTCCCGTTTGTATATCTATATCTCTCTGTCTCTCGTTATCTATTCGTCTGTCTGTCTCTTTGTTCCTCCCACGTGTTCTCTGCCTCTTCGTCGTTCATGTTTCTCTCTCTCTGTCTCTCCAATTGTCACTCTCCCTCCTCGAGCTGCTATGTTTAGAGATTCATCGCTAGATTAGAGAATCGTTATACGCTGCGATGCGAAGGGAGAGATTTTTAAAGGAGGATGTTGAAAAATGGCCAATTTTGAAGAATTCTTTTGAACAGCGTGTCTTTAGGCGAGGATTTTTGGAAAGCGGGGTTACACTGCCCACATGTGATGGGAAAATCTTCGAAATTTTGTTTAAACCGTTTAATTAACACTTGGGCGCCTGGGTGATCATGTTTCTGACGCTTCGGTAGAGATAAGTGACTGAACTCGGTGGAATTTTTTTCATTATTCGTTACATACAGCAGTTGCACCGAGTGGAAGGGTTTAAATTGTTTAATGAAATTAAGTAACTGAACTAAGCGGAATTTAAGAAATTTCAACTTTAATTTCACTAAGCAGTTAAATTCACTGGATTTTTCTTTTCTCTTTGACGATACTCGGTCCTAAATGAAAGCCAAATTTGGAGAGTCGAAGGAAGATCGCTCAGGTCTCAAAGGGTTAACGTGATGACGATGATCCATCTGTGAAATAATTGTAATATTAATTAACAGGCGAGTGGAAATAATAAGGATGCGAGTGAATAAAGGCGAATAAACGGATCTGTTGTTGTATGATTAATGAATAACAGATGAGAAGAAGAAGGGCGGATAGAGAGGAGTAGTATTATTGCAAGGCTTTTGTTCAGTTGAAATTCTGTTTGTTATATATATTCATCGAGGAAATCGATTGGTAAGTTCTTGATAGATTGGTGTTGTGCAAATCCACGAAACCACGAATGTTCGATGATAAATTCTGCTGTTTCACTTTCGTCCAGTAATACATACACGTAGAAAAATATATTTAACCCTAAATACGTTAGTCCGGTGAATTTTTATGACATTCTCAGATTTTACAATACTTTCCTTCTTTTGTTTGCATTATCTCAAAGCCTCAAACCGCTGAAATCTCATTGGTGGATCTGTAGATAAGGGGAATTTAGCAATAATTTTTTGAACAAAATTTTAAATCAACTTTTCCCCGTTTAAAAATTTTTGCAATCGTAAACATAACAGAATGATAATTGTAGCACTGGATTTGCGAGATCCCGTCAGATTAACTCAGGATTCTAATGGCGAGAACGTGTTTTTCATCAACTTCATCTTTGTCGTTTCTGTGATAGCATCTTGTCATTTAAAATGCCACCAGCATGATTTTCAGAGGCATAATTTAAATTATGCAACAAAGGCATAATTTAACAGCTACAATTTTTGTACTTTTTATACCCTTTATAACGCCATGTGACTTGAAAATTGCGTGTCCATTTATCTGTCTAATTATGAAATTTCGAAGATTTTAGGCATACTTTTTACAAATTCGTGTAATCATGATTTCGAAGTCTCTCTACAGATGCACATTTTTGAAAGAATTTTTCTTTATCGGACGATTAGAAAATTAGCCATTTTCTACTATTCTCTTTTGTTATTTAGAAGGAAAGGAAAATCGAAAAATTTCTGGAGGATACGAGAAGGTGTGTTTAAGGTAGGATTCTCGAGACAGTGAATTAATGGCAGAAATTGGAGTGGAAAAAACGTGGTAGGTTTGGGTATGCTGTTATTTTTTCGACGATGCTGATCTGCTTGAAATAATGATTGTTGAAGTAACGAACAACAAAAACACCGTGATACACGATATAATACAATTGTTTACTGTTAACCTGTTAACTGATGGAGACGAGTGAACTCGTCATTGGAGCAATATTTAAAGACAGTGATTTGTTTATTCAGTGATCTCTTATTTGTACTGGCAAAATTGAAAAAAGTGGTTTATTAAAATTCATGGCTGCAATATTCTCATAAAAAACAAATTTAAAACTGTCATTCTTCTATATTTTTTTGTCACTAAGATTGCTTTCTTTAAAAATAGAGGGAATTATACAAAAAAAAAACAGACGAGCTATTGTGACGTTCCGGAAAATAAACTTCAGTTTTCATTTCGTCTTTGAAATGAAGAAAATGATTCCGGAAAGTTCCGAAAATGATTCAACTTGAATCGTATTTTTCACTGATTTTTTTAATGGCAGTTTTTTTTTTTTAATTTTGAAAATGTTACATTTTTCGTTTCTGAAATAATCAATTTTCATTTGTATATTAAAAAAATTCAACAGTTAACAGGTTAGTAATTGGTAGCAATTTTTTCGTTTCGTTTCTTATTTACATTTTCCTTTTTTTTTTTTTTCGAATTATTTTGAGCAGTACGTTTCGGGAACAAAAAAAAAAATGTCCTTTTCGTTCGTTTTCATCGGAACACGCGTGAAAATTGTCTTTTTTGCCCTCCATCGGCGTTGAGCGACTTCGTAAAAATTGACGATACGAACCTGCACCCGAAAATGTCCCATCTGCCTCCGGTCTGCTTCGATTTCACGTAAGTAGAGACATTTTTATTTATTTTCTTTCGCCACGTTTCGCGACTACCTTGTTTTTTTTTTCTCGCGGGAACAGTTGGTAATTGTTAAGCGCGAGGTTCAAGTCCAGGGGAAAAGTAGCAAGACGCAGTTGTACGGCGATAACACGAACGCAAACATTTATTGCAACGAAGGTTCCATTGCACGAAATATAAAACGTGCAACGCACGACTCTCTCCAAGAACAATTGAATAGTCAACCGAGGCGTTCCACGAGATGTACCATCTGAGCACCCGAGCGTCGGTAACCTAGAGAACTTCCTCTAGTCTAACAGTAGTAAAAGCGATGAAATTTCCCAATTAATTTTCGAGTAATTTTTCTTCCCCGTGAAATTATTCGATAATTTTTTTTGCTATCTTTGAAATTTTTGATCGATTTTACGCGAAGTCTTATTTTCTCAATCAACGACACTCTTCAATGGCTTGGAATTGTGTACTCCACAGACCATTTATCTTATCAATGTAATCGCTGTATCGATAATTATCTTATCGATAATTAATTATACGTGAATTGATATAAAAAACTGATAATAGTAATTACTTTGTGAAAAATATGGGCAAACCGAAGTGTCTGGATTTGTCTGAAAAGCGAGATATAATCAGTACTAAATTTTAAGATCTCCATTTATTAAGAGATTGGACTATCTTGATCGACTTTTTCGTT
Source organism: Habropoda laboriosa (assembly GCF_001263275.1). NCBI lineage: Eukaryota > Metazoa > Arthropoda > Insecta > Hymenoptera > Apidae > Habropoda > Habropoda laboriosa. The sequence goes on along the minus strand of NW_017100266.1, from coordinate 58,740 downwards.
CTGGTAAAACGATACTTAATTGTCTTAAAGTTAAGATAGAATTTAGTCGAGCTCGAAGTTCCAAGTGGAAATAATTCTGATTCGTTGGAAACGAAAGTGGTTTCCCCCGCCTTACACTTACAAAATTGGTATCGACCACGTTTTCGAAGTGTACCACGTGATTTGAGCGAAACTCAACAAATTTTTATGAAAATTTTACACACACATTCTTAAATATTTTAATGTTCAATTGTTACTCGAGTTATAAATAAATTAATGGCTACATTTCCACGTAAAATATGAGTTATTTCTTTGAAATGCTGCCATTTTGTTATTTTCAATTCCGAGTTTTTCAGAAATCTGAGTAAGATTGGACGATTTCGACGCTATTTTTGAAAAGAGAAATTGAAAAGGAACTCCTGTATATCGTTGAAATATACTTTCGTCAATGACAAAACAACATTTCCTCCAAAAAGTGGTTTTCGTTGTCTGAAAATAAATTATCGAAGAAGCGATACCTTTCGAACCAAATTCACCTAATTTCCGCGAAAAGTGAGCACACGAACACGCAAATTTACAGGTTCTCTGTTTAAACGACTTCGCCCGTTGAATAATCCTCCGCCGAATAATTAATATCCCAATTATTCATACGCGGAAGAGAGAATTTGCCGAACGTCCGATCCGATGCATATGTGTGTAGGTACGTGTGTGTGTGCTTCCGTTTGCGCGTTTCACACGGGAAAGCCGCGACTTACGCGAATATCCACCGACTTATGCTGCCGCGGCCCCTTTGAATGTCGCTTTTCCGCGCGCACAGTCCGATTAACAAACCATAAGCGAGCCCTCGGATCGGGTTCTCGCGAAGCAAACGGAATTGCCCGGGCCACTTCTGGTCTGAGCTCATTTTGATACACGATTCAAGGAAATCAGCCATTTCTCCGTTACTGAAAACGGGGTTCCGATGTGTTTGTGTGTATTAGAAATGGTGTTTAAGCCTGTTTAGATACAGGGAACGGTGTTTTTGTTTTATTTCATGTTATATGTGTATACAATAAATGTAATACGAAGTGATGTCAATTTTATAGATTGATTTATTAATATTCCGTAAGTTGTAATAATTTTTTGTAACGAATAAAGGTGTAAGGAATTGAAATCTAATAACGTGTAACGAATAAAATAATGAGGAATTGAAATTGAATAACGAATAAAGGAATGAGGAATTGAAATCGAGGGAATTTAATTTGATAACGAACAAAGGAATGAGGAATTGAAATCGAGGGAATTTAATTTGATAACGAACAAAGGAATGAGGAATTGAAATCGAACGAGGAACAAAGTAATGAGGAATTGCAATCAAATAATGAATAAAGTAATTAGGAATTGAAATCGAATAACGAATGCATAATAACGAATAAAGGAATAAGAAATTGCAATCGAATAGTGAATAAAATAATTAGGAACTGAAATCGAATAAGGAGTGGGGAATTGAAATTGAAAAACGAATAAAGGAATGAGGAATTGAAATCGAATAACGAATAAGGAAATGAGGGAATTTAATTGGCTAACGAATAAAGGAATCAGGAATTGAAATCGAACGAGGAACAAAGTAATGAGGAATTGCAATCAAATAACGAATAAAATAATTTGGAATTGAAGTCGAATAAAGAATAAAGGAATAAGTAATTGAAAAACGAATAAAGGAATGAGGAATTGAAATCGAATAACGAATAAGGAAAGGAGGGAATTTAATTGCATACCGAATAAAGGAATGAGGAAGTGAAATCGAATAACAAATAAGGAAATGAGGGAATTTAATTGGCTAACGAATAAAGGAATGAGGAATTGCAATCGAACGAGGAACAAAGGAATAAGGAATTGCAATCAAATAACGAATAAAGTAATTAGAAATTGAAATCGAATAAAGGAATAAGGAATTGCAATCGAATAAAATAATTGCGAATTGAAATGGTATAAGGAATGGGAAATTGAAATTGAAAAACGATGAAAGGAATGAGGAATTGAAATCGAATAACGAAAGGAGGGAATTTAATTGGCTAACGAATAAAGGAATCAGGAATTGAAATCGAACGAGGAACAAAGTAATGAGGAATTGCAATCAAATAACGAATAAAATAATTTGGAATTGAAGTCGAATAACGAATAAAGGAATAAGTAATTGAAAAACGAATAAAGGAATGAGGAATTGAAATCGAATAAGGAAAGGAGGGAATTTAATTGAATAACGAATAAAGGAATGGGGAATTGAAATCGAACAACGAATAAGGAAATGAGGGAATTTAATTGAATAACGAATAAATGAGTGAGGAATTGAAATCGAGCGAGGAACAAAGGAATAAGGAATTGCAATCAAATAACGAATAAAATAATTAGGAATTGAAATCGAACAAGGAATGGGGAATTGAAATTATATCACGAGTAAAAGAGCAGGGAATTGAAATTAAATAACGAATGAACGAATAAAGGAACGAGGAACAAAATCGAATAAACGAATAAAGGAATAGCGAATTGAAATCGAATAAACGAATCAAATTTTACTCGTTATTCGTTGTTCGAATAAAAATTTTAGCATCTTCAACTGGCTTGGAAAACGTTTCAGTCCACGGTTTTAAAACGAAAATCATTCGTCTACCTGACCAATCTCTATTTTAAAAGAGTCCACGAACTTTTCAGGAAACTTCACGATTGTCGTGTACCTATATCCATGTCCCAGTTTCTAAAATCATTCTCTGTATTCAAAACACACCTGGAGAATGTTCCCACGGGCAAAATATGATCACACGATTAATTAGGAGCGAGGAGGAAGCCAGAGGAGATCCGGCTTGCTTTGCATGTGGTCACGCTAAGATTCGCGTATGCTGCTCGTTTTAGGCCCGTTCTGAATGTTTCATGAAGGTGTCCGGCTCCTTTTAATGCAAGCCGCGTTCCCATAATCCTCCTCGCGCCGCCCTATACATAATGTGCATACATGAACGTCGGGGATCTAGTGAGTGGAGAGACCCTTATCGAGTGTCCTATCGTCAAACATGAGATGCGAGCTCGTGGCAAGTCTCGTCGCTGGAAACGTATATATCCTGAAACCTGGCTGAATTGTGAACCGACGGTGACCATGGATGGGTTCATGAGTATTCTTTCGACCGCAGAGATTTTTCGTACGGTTGATTTGTCGAATTGTGCGAGTTGAGGTGGCGAACGGTTGCACAGGAATGGAATAATTGAATTTGAGCGTGGAATTAATTATGAATGTGGTTAGGAATGTTAAAATGGAAATTTGGATTTTAAATATTGACAGAATTTCGTTCTTTTTAATTTCGATTTCGGATACCTTAGAGCATTTGAAATTGCGAATGGTTACGAAGGAGTTGAATAATTGAATTTGAGAGTGGAATTAATTGTACAACTGTTTGGACTATTATATTGCAAATTTGAATTTGAAATATTAATAGAATTTTGGTTTTCTCGATTTCAATTTCGTACGTGAGATGATTTTGAAGGATTGAAAGTAGCGGGTGGTTAGAGTGGAATTTTTTAGGGAAATAATTGAATTTGAGCGTAGAATCAATTGTACAAAAGTGTTGAAAGGCAATTTGAATTTGAAAGATTGGTAGAATTTCGTCCTTTTTTTTTTTATTTGGACTTCGTACGTGAAATAATTTTGGAGAATTGGAAGTAGCATATAATTGGAGAGGAATGGAATAATTGAATTTGAGTGTAGAATTCATTGTACAAGTGCTTAGAGTGTTAGAAAGCAAATTAAAATTTTAAATATTGACAGAATTTCGTTCTTTTTAATTTCGATTTCATATACCAGAGATCATTTTGAAGAATTAAATTTACGTATAGAATTAATTATACAAATGCTGAGATTATTAGAACATTGATAATTACTGTCAATTTAAAATGAACAAAGTGTAACTACATAAAAAATCAGATCATTTTCTTCTAGCTTTAAAAAGAAAATGATCCCTGAAAAGGCCAATATGACTTTCCCACTTCGTTTGAACGCTCTGTTAGAACTTGTAATTCTTCTGTGGCATGGAACGTGTTAATAGAGCGTTTAATCCAGCAGAAATTTAAATTTAAAAGAATTCACCTATCTTCGAAGTTTCCCGTATTCACAAAGAGGAGCGCATTCCAGAGCTCTCCCTCTCTTTCTCCCCGCTCGAACATGTGCCATTAGCTGAAAAGGAACCCAGTTCCGGCTCCACACAATTATAATATCTTGCATTATTAAGTCCCTTCGTTCTACGTCTTGGCCTGGCTCTTTTGTCGCGTGTTTGCCCGCCTAGCGAGGCGGCATGTCCTCGAGACAAACAACGTCCGACGTTCGCGATATTTTCCCAAGTTCGCCGGGGCAATCGGACGCACGAAGGGCCTCGATAATTGCTCGCATCCTCGAGGAAAACGCGTGCGAGGAGGTCGACTGGATAAAATGAACGTTGAATGCTTGTAATTATGGGGAAATGGGCGTTAAGATTATAGGGATTAATGGGTATTCATTTGAAACGGGGTGAAGAATAAGTCATCTTTGTGATTTTTTTCCGAAGAAAGTATTAAGTATATTGAATTCTGATTTAGTCTTACATTTTCACTCAACCTTGAAGAATATTTAGGAATTTTTAGATCAAAAATCAATCAGTATTTAGGAAGCTATGGAAACGAGGCTTAAGGGGTTATTCGTTTGAAACAGGGTGAAGAATAAGTCATCTTTGTGATTTTTTCCCGAAGAAAGTATTAAGTATATTGAATCACAGTTTCTTCTCATATTTTCTCTCAACTTTAAAGAATATTTACAAATTTTTCCGTGAAAATTGAATCAATATTAACGAAATTACGGTAACAAAATGACAGCGAATAAAAGAAGGAACGATCGATTCATCAAGAATTCTTTCAGCTTTAATATATTATTGTAAATAAAATGAGACCGATACTTCTGTGCGAAATTTTAGGTTAATTGGTGAAATACTTTTTGTAACTGTCAATGATATAGTATATTATAGAAACATTAGGTTCTTATCTTAAAAAGAAATAAATGAAAAATAATGTACTCATCTGGAATTCCTAAATTTACTTGCTTAAAAATTAAAAACACAATAGAATCTCCATTCTCTAAACAAATCATTTTTTCTTTTCATTTTTGAAACTTTATAAATATTCCTCGAATTTCACACGACCTTATTCTACATAACAAAACGTTAAATCGACGTTCTCGTCAAATAAATCAGCCTATTAACTTTGCACCGGTCGAGGGTATAGGCAGTTTTTTTAAAATAAAAACCACGAATAATATTCCCGTTTTCGGTAGAAAACACAGCAGAAAGCTACACAATAGAGCGTTCGAATAATAGAGGGTTTTACAGCAACAACTAACGTTCTGTAACAATATGAACTTCTTGATTGGCGGTGCAGTACATCTGCCAGAGAAAGCTAACTCGCCGCCCCAATTTAAAATACAAAAGCTACACGGCAATTTCAAACAAGACACTTTTACAAGAGCCAATATAAAATTCGCCACTTGTAAAGCCTAAACGATAATAGAATGTTCGAATCGTTGGAACTTCTGCCCGTGGTAACGAACGGTTTTTAACAATGGAAGGTATTCATTCGTTGGTCCATGTAGAATTCTGCAAAATTACAGAAAAATTTCGAACAAAAGCTCGTTCTCCGAAAGAAACAGAATTGATTTAACAGAGGGAATATTTGTATTTGAAAAAATTCAAATTTTGAATCCTGAAACAGGATTTTCCTCCGGTTGAATTATCTCGATAGGTTTTCCTTTCTCGTTTTTTTCAACAGCAGAGATTTCCACGATTGACATTTTGCAAAATTTCGTGCAATTTGATGCGTTGAAATGAGATTGTGAAAGTCAACGCAGAGCATTTGGATGATAGAAGTATCAGTTACATTGTAGAATCTAATATTCTCCAATAATACAGTATACATTTCCCAGAGAAACTCAGTGGAACGTTCAAACATTGAATATTCGAAATTCTTTGCATAATGGTAAGCTTCAAACACAGATTCTACTGTTTCCATTAATGTTCTCCGGTGTGTTATATATCTCTTGACTGGTGTGGTGTATTAATCCCAAGAAAAATTCACAATTACTAAATTTAATAGCAACACTTTCCCAAAATCAATTTCAACTTTAATTAAATAACTTTGTATAACCAGAAAAACTCATTCCCTAGTTTACAGTTACTAAATCTAATAATTATACCACTTTCCTAAAATTAACTTGAAATTTAACTGATGAATGATAAAACAGCAAAGTATTCAGTAAATGTTCAAATAATTTTCTACAACCAGAGAATCTCGTCCATTGACCCAGTTTCAACCGCAAACCTAATTCATAAATCTTAAATAAGATACGTCACGCAGGACCACTCACCCTGTATACTGTTTTATTAACAATATACAATATTAGCAGTGCATGTACATTAGTAAAACAACGAAGTCGATGGTAGAATTTTACTATACTTTCCTGTATTTTACGGGAATTTTGAAGAAGCGACGAAGCTGTTTTTCACACACTTTAGAAGTTAACAGAACAGATTGACTCTTAGCGGTGGAACTCCGGGATATTCTCAGCGAGGCGTTTCTACCTTCTAAACGCTCTGTGGACCCTTTGCCTGCAGAAACTGGGGGGAAAGAAATAATATGCACACAGCTTTGTAAGGTAAAAACGGTCAGGATAACGGTGGCGAGCGGTGGAATCAAATATAAACGTGGGCGGTTAAACAGGGTGAATCCTTGTATTTTGAACTATACTGCACGAGTGCTGATACAATTCTGTCCTTCCTCAAAAACCTAGTCAAGAGGACCCCCTTGACAATATGGCCTTTCTTAGCCTTGAGGCAAAACTATCCCTAGGAGGGGGAAACGCAGCAGAAGACTGCACATGGCCCACTCAAGCCTTCGCTTTTTGGACTTTTCTAACAATATCGTGGCCCCCCGAGCACCGCGACGCAGGACCGGCAGGACGAGTGCGTAGCCGAGCCGCGTGGCATCGGCGGAACCGTGTTACAATGTCGCGATAAGGCCTTCGACAAAGTGAGCCCGCGAGGAACCGAAGCGGGACCGCGGTAGCCGAGGCGAGAGGGCTCGTGTGTTTCTTCGCTTGAGGGGACTCGCGTTGGGTCCTGCGTCGCATGGGCCGCCAAAGGCGATGATCGCTCGACGTCTTCCGTGTCGCGTCACACTTACCACTATTTCATAGCCATTTTTCTGTAAAAATGTAAATTATCTCTGTAAATTCAAAATCGCGGCTGATCTGCCATCGCGGGTCGCACTTTGGGAACCCCTGCCCTAAAGGGTCAAAAAAAGAAGTGTCAATATTACGATGAAAAATTAATACAGCAATAGCTCCAGCTAAAACTGGTAAAGAAATTAATAGAGCAACGATAATAAATACTGATCAAGCAAATAAAGAAATTTGATCATAATTCATTCATAAATTTGTGCCCACACATCCTCCTCCCCGTCTCCGCCAAATTTCGTGTCGATCGGTCGAATTTCCATTCGTTTGTTAATAAACTCTCCCTTGTAAGAAGTGACGATGATTTAACGAGGCGAGTCGTTACGTTCCATCCAGCACAATGTTGTCAACGTCATCATCCTCTTCGAGGGCATCGACGGAGTATCTGACACGCTAATGACTATTGTTGTGTATCGAAGGGAGCGATCATCATCATCGTCCCCCGGGTGAGGAGGAACGTGACCCCGACAGGGCGACCTAAGCTGACCTAAATTATCTGGCCCTGCACGAACATTCGACGTACGTCCGTTAAGCTTCTCGGATTTCCTGCTGGTCCGTTTCACTTGCCAGCCAGGAAGAGGAGATCGGCTTTCGACGATCGATGGGCAAACTGAATGCGTTGGTCGCTCGTCTTTAACCAACATGAGATCATACGCGCGAACGCATGGCAGCTCTCTTAGGAGTGCGGCTGATAGAGTGGCATTTAGGGAAATACGATTGAAATTTTCGTTCGTTGATAGACAAGAAACGTGGAAACTTGGAGAGTCACTCGATAAACGAAATTTTTAGGGTTTATTATTATTGTTAGTATTATTGGAGTTCTTCATACAGAGGATTTTTTCATTCTGGTTTCAGTTGGTATGAAAACGAGTTATGCTGATTTCATATTAGTATAACTATTGCAGAAATTTTCCTACTATTGTCATGAAATGTCCGATTTTTTTTTGAAACTTTGTGGGTTTGTAGGGGACCTCGAGAGAAGTATCGGGCAATTTTTTTAATCGGCCCAATTTCTCCGGGGTGAAAACAGCCCTTGAATGAAGAAAAGTGTACCCTATTTCTCTGTGTATCTTTAAAACTACAGTAGATGTAAAAAAATGTTTGTAATAAAAATTAAACGGCTTTCTATGCTTTATAAGACTGTGCTATTAAATTAATAAAAATTCTTTTTTTAAATAAAAAATCTTCCACTACCGTTGTGAAAAATTAAATACCAAAGATTCGCACACATACTTGGTACCTACTAGTGTGGCTCCCCCTTATAAGGACTATCAGACCAGGTTTCTAAACCACCAACCGAAGAACAAGCCGGAGAATGAGCGAGGGCGCCCGATCGTGCTTGAACCCCAAAACTTGGCGGTAAGGATTTTTGCTCTTGGACTTTTTCAATTTCTAGACGTTAGTAAGGATGGAACTAACGTCTGTGTGAAATTTCAGCCCGACATACTTGGTACCTGATAACGTATCGTTCCAAGTGCGACGATGACAGCACACAAAGCACGTATCAATTAAAATTATTTAAATATCACATTATTCGATAAGACTAACATATTTATCTGCATTTATTTGACATATTTTTCGGTATGATAGAAAATTAAAAGGTATGACTGCTTTTTGTATGTGTTTGAGCTAGTACGAAAAGGGCTATGCCAAATTCACATTAGTGTAACTATTGCAGAAATTTTCTTACTATTGTTGTGTTTAGTATGACTGTTTTTTGTATCTATGAGTGGATATGTTGGAAGATTTAGTGGTTAGAAATTTTATATGAATGTTTGTGGCGTGATACGTATTTACTATTATCACTTTCATTTGTTTCCATATTTTTTTCATTTCCCGTGCCAATAGTGCATATTTTTCCCTTTTCCCTGTATATTTGATCTTCATATTTTAGTCGATTGGTACATAAGGCATGTTGTTTCATTTATTTTGTCAACCAGTGTAATGTCTGGTCTGTTTACTGTGATCGTTTGTCCCAGTATATCGTGTGTATTGTATTTCCTATGACTCGCTGTGATGTGCATTTGTAGTATGGGGTGTATGATGGTTGCGAATGAGTTACATCTTAAATATTTATTTTACATTTTGTACGATAAACCGTCACATCTTCTGCAACAATTTGCTTCCAAATGTGCTCACAATTCGTATTTGTATAACCTCAGTGACTTACGTGTAACAGTGAACACGTATCCCATGTGTTATACAGGGATCTAGATGAGTAAAAGATGAAATTCGCGCGAAACGATAGTGTCCTCCAAAATCTGTGTTATACAGGGATCTAGATGAGTAAAAGATGAAATTCGCGCGAAACGATAGTGTCCTTCAAAATGACAATATTTCAATGATTAACTTCGTTCAATCAATTGCCTCTGAAAAAAAAGAAACGAAAAGCAAACGAAGATTTCTATTCTTCCTCAAGGAAAGTATCTGTCAGTTCCCAAAAGCGACTGGACAATTTCTAATCTGCAAACATGGACTAATCTGTCCGATGAGGGTAGGGTCCAGCATCAAACGGTTAATTAACGATTCGAGGAGATTAATCGTGGTCCTCGAAGACTCGACACGCTACTCGAAATCGAGAGACAGAGAGAGATAGGTGGGCGGTGGAGAAGAGTTCATTGGAGCGACAGAGACGCAAGAACTGAAGTGCATCGAACGATCGGTAATCGGGGGAGAGGAAAGGCTGGCCGCTTTGTCGCGTTGGCTCGTTATCGAGTACAGAGGCACGTCGAATATCGACTGGAATATCGACGGAATGTGTCAATGCGTCCTGATGAACCGCGACGACACGCGTCCACCGGGTTTCCACGGTTTTTCGCGGCCGAAATTCGATTGCTACTATCAAACGAGCCTTGAAAAGATTCGTCCAATGGATTTTTATTTTGTATCGCGGATCTCTGACATTTCGAACGTTCTATTTGTACTTCGACGAAGATTGCGAAATTATTTTAACGTCGCATAAGGAAAAGATTAAATACTTTTCAAAATTTAATACTTAAATATATAAAAAAAATTTTAAATACTTTCTCGTTCTTGAGTTTATAATATTTGCAAATAACGAACGATCGACATTTTCAAACCGAAATTGAGCGATATTTCGAAGAGGAAGCCTGAGGTATTTCGAGACACAAAAAAATCAGGCAATAGGTGAAACAGCGCGAAACATAATAATCGCAGGTCCGCTCTGCGAATGGAAAATTCGGTATCGATTATCGGCGAGTATTATGGCCGCGAATTTGGTAAAGACACGCGTTAATTGGTACACGTCAAACGCACACGTGGCACAAAGGGCATTTCTACCAATCGTTTGCAATCGAAAAAATTGAAACTCAGCCTGCGCTGAGTTCGACAGAAAATTGATCGGTTATAGCGGAGAATTTTCAAAAAGGGGAACACGATGCGCAAAGCACGCGAAAAATCGCGGTGCAAACGCGATTAAAAAGAATTTAACGAAATTCTGAAATAATATTTTTTTCTTCCTCAAGGGAAAGATGAAAGGTATACTCTATAATATAATTTATATACAATACCGGTCAAAAGTTTCGAATCACCGAGCATTGCAATTTACAGAAAAATTTCCAGAAAAAAGTCAGCGACTTTGAGAATTTTTGATCGTTCGAATCAATTGATACGAGATAAATTGATAAATGTAGAATTGAGATAAACTTCAAGTCTATAAAAAATTAGCAGCAGATTTAATATTGATGAAAAGTGGGAGGTGATTCGAAACTTTCGGCCGGTAGTGTATATCGTCAGTACAATTACACTTTTTTAAAATTGGAGAAAGAAGCTTAAAGTTCCATTTATATCTCCTGAGAAAATTGGAACTTTTCATTTATTAGTTACCTACGAAAAAAATTCCCAAACTTTTACCTATTTTCAGAAGCCTCGTGGTGGTGTACCCCTATAATACTTATTCACTCACAGTTTTTGATACTCTTTAATTTTCGTAAAGAAGCGTAGGGTATTCCATTTGAAAGTATCAGGGTGATTTAAAAAACTTCAAGCATACACAATATAAAAGAGACATAATTATTCCACTGTGACCTACTCCCCCTAAAATTATAAATTTAAATTATGTTCCGTACCGAACATTTTTTTGTCTATTTTCGCATCGAGCCTTTCTCCTTTTATTTTTACAGCTTAAGGAAATTGTAAGACGGGCCTGAAGAATCCGCGACCCATAGGATTAGCCGGGGCCGTTATTAAGCGCGTACCCTCGGTAATTTCACCACCAGAACTCAGTTTATTAACCATTGTCCCGATTTTCCAATTACTGAACTAGTGTCTTCCTTCTCTCATGTCCTATCTCCTTTTTTTCGGAATTCCCCAAAACCCCGACACCTCATCCTTCTACCACCACCTTCTACCACCACTTCCCACCACCACACCCTACGACCAATACTTAATGTTCTTATTTCTCCCATTTTTCACTTCCAAAATTAAACTCCGCCCTCAGTAGCTGAGATGCGTGACTTCCTCTGAATTTCGAATCAGTATCATTCTGAACGTTAAACAACCAAGTATTGAGTCAGTCCGAGCGCTGAACGCATAATCAAGTCGTTTATATTATAACGTTGGAGAAAGGGTATTCCGGGATCGCTTCAGACCTCGTTAGAAAACAGTCCGATTTTTCTCTCGTGATCCAAGTTTGAAACATAACTCAAACCGACGCGAGTACACGACAAATTACAAGTATGTAAATTCAAGTGAATCATCCATTTTCCAACAGATATAAAAACACCTAAAAATATATAATATTTCTACCAATTTTTAACTGCTACATTTATTTAAAACAAAATTTACTCCACATCTTTTAATCCTCTTTACTGAAAGACTCAAAAAAATTTCGTCCTGGTAGTTGGCGAAGTTCGAGAAGGAAACAAAGCTGTGGAATAAAACAAAGAAGTGACGTCGAACAGTAACCACGAGGAAAAGAAGATCCGTGATTGATTCTCGCGTGGTCGAGCTCGATGTAAAGGGATCGAAGATGAGAAAGAGGGTTAGGGGAGGATGGAAGGATGTTGCAGAGGGGTAAAACGGTCGAAAAGAATAGTTTATTTCTAGTTGCTTTCCAGCTGGTTACCCGAGTAAATCGGTATCCGCGTAATACCTGGCTTTCTACGAGAACGTCCGGATATCCGATTATATCCGGCCATGCTGCTTTCTCAAGGGGCATTTGAAATTTAAATACGATTCAACGTCTTCTGCAGTTCGATCCACCTTCTGGACCAGCTCTCTGGTGCCTGCACTTTCGAGCATTGTCGAGCGAATTGAACCCTCGAGAAATTGTGAATCCTATTGGAACAGGTTGTTTCTTCTTCTAACCTCTTCTTCTTTTATAGTGTTGACTTTTTGATATAGGTGAAAAATTACTACGTACACTTTATGAAAGAAACAAAAAGGAAACAATGAGAAAATTCGTAATCTTTCCCAATCTAGATTATACAGGGTGTTTGATGGTGGAATTTGAAAGAGTGGAAAATTATTTTAAGAAAATTAATGGAGAATCGTAGAATTAGAAAGATTGCGAATTTTTATTTCGTAAAATTTGTATATATTGACACAGATCTTTGTAAATATAGTTGCAAGTATTTCAGGCAAATTCTTAATCGAAGTTTTCTTATTTTTAAATCGGTATAAATCCAGATTCAAATGCTTATCAGATACTGTACAACTATGAAAGTCACGAAAATTACAAATATTTCCAAGTATTCTTAATACAATAATTCGAGAAACTAAAAGAAAAATCTTACTTTTTTGTAAAAACAATGAGAAAATTCATAATCTTTCCCAATCTAGATTATACAGGGTGTTTGATGGTGGAATTTGAAAGAAGAAAGAGAAAGAGTAGAAAATTAATGGAGAATCGTAGAATTGGAAAGATTGCGAATTTTTATTTCGTAAAATTTGTATATATTGACACAGATCTTTGTAAATATAGTTGCAAGTATTTCAGGCAAATTCTTAATCGAAGTTTTCTTATTTTTAAATCGGTATAAATCCAGATTCAAATGCTTATCAGATACTGTACAACTATGAAAGTCACGAAAATTACAAATATTTCCAAGTATTCTTAATACAATAATTCGAGAAACTAAAAGAAAAATCTTACTTTTTTGTAAAAACAATGAGAAAATTCATAATCTTTCCCTGCATGTTTAGAGATCTCAGCAGTGAAATAGTTTGAAAGAACCAACTTCTAATAAAAATATTACTTTTAAAAAATTACATTAATTTTTGCTACTTCCTTGTAGAAAAAAGGGCCTTCGAGTGCAAAGGGTTAATATTGACACAGATCTTTGTAAATACAATTACAAGTGTTTGACGCAAATTCTTAATTGAATTTTTCTTATTCTTAAATCGGTATAAATCCAGATTCAAATATTTATCAAACAGTCACGAAAATTACAAATACCTCCAAATATTCTTAACACAATAATTCGATCTGTGCAAGTCTATAAAAAATGCAAACGCAAAAATAACAAGTCTGAAGAATACTTTTGCAAGTGTATCTACAAATTCGTTGCCTTCTCAGTCCCGTTACCCAATTCTCTAATTTCCAAAACCGTTGTCTGCTTCCTGAAACGCATCAATCAAGGCTGAAATCGTACGAAGGACTCGTGAACTTCGTTAATTTCGTATCACGGGGATAGAAAAGCTCGGTCGGGAAGTTAATAGAAGCAGTCAGAGCAATTTTACTGGAATGGCATTAAATTTACGACGACAGGAATCTCGCCAGGCTTCCGATGCTCGATTTTACTGTTACTGCGCGCTCATAACTTCATAACACACGTGAAAACTGGGGACAGAGAAGGGGGCTTCTTTGCTGATACACGAGCATGAATAATTTTATCACGATTTCGATGGTTTCCCAGCGAGAGTTCAACTGTCCCTCGTTTATTACACGATGAAATCGATCTTCTCGAGAGCGTAGTTAACCTTTTGAAGACGATAGACTCGTATATGCGTTCACTAATAAATTCATATTTTCGAGCAATAAAAATAGTTAGAGTAATCAGAAACTCATGTCCGTATATTTGAGGAAAATATAATTTTCATGTAATTTAGTTTGAAAGAAAAAAAGAAACCGAAGTAGTTACATGGCACATAGTCTTCCGTCAGCAAAAGGTTAAGGAAGCTGCAGAGAAAACTGTGATTCTGTGTGTACAGTGTGTCACGGAACAAACAAAAAAAAAAAAATGTAAAATGTCGAGTAACATTTTTTCGTACGAAGCTGCATTTTTGAATGAAACGACGTTGAACATTTCTGCGAACGTTTTCTAGAACGATTCCTGCCTTCTCTTTGAGCTGTTTACTCGTACTTTCGTCTTGGTACACAAGAGACTTGACGTCAAGTGTTATATTTTAAAATGTGAATGGCAATAAGCTGATAAAATTCAAGATATCGGTGAGAAAAGATTCTCGACTAAGTCCTTCCTGGGTGATTGCAACCTCTTGAGATATATTTACAAGATAGAGGGAATCGTACTCTTCTTAACGCACTTTAATTCACGCCGATATCTCAATTCGTTCTCGAGATATAACTCTCCAAAGTATATATCGCTTGAAACGCGCGATGGCGGCTGAAATTCCAGGAAATACGACGACTCACGTTTTTTTCCCCTTAGACTTACGTGAATCGCTGGTGGAGTAGCGATAAAGAAAAGCGCTGACTCGACACTCATTGACTAGCGTAAACGCGCTGCCCTTGGGATAGGCTAGCGTGTGAGCGCGCGAGAGAGAGAGAGGTCCGAGTGTGCGAGTGAGACAGCGATAGCGAAACGAGAGAAACTAGGCCTAACTTCGCACGACGATATCTCGGGAACCAAAGGACGTATTTGGATGAAACGAACTGTGTTTTGAAGAAGAGACTTTCCTCTTTCTAACGCATTGCGCCGGAACTTTCTGTGATGATATGTGAGAGAATTATGGGAGGTTGATTTTAGTCCTGATTTCTAAGCGAAGATTCCTGAAGCGACAAATAATGATTTTGTGTGTATGCATAGGGAATTATGTTTATGAAGGAGGAATCTGAAGTTATTTGTACCTTATTGGTACAACAACTGATGTTAATTGACGTTGAAGGATTAATTTAGTGAAACACTTTTCACTAACTTGTTATATATTCACATTAATTAACTCTTTCAGTATATATATGTTACTTGTTTTAGTTTTAATTTTTCGTTTAAGTTTGCACTTAATCATTTTACCCATTTTGCAATGGTGTTTTTTATACGTATCCAGAACATTCAGCAACACTTGGTTTTCTCTTTATTTATTCATTACAAAATGTCCGAATGCTGTGCCTAGTATTGTAATGATAAATAGACAGAGAATTTGACAAAGCTCGTTAAGCTCGATAAAAGATAATAGTAATAAAGAACAATAACGACAATAATAGTAAAACCACATGTATCAATAGACCCGATATAACATTGGCAATTAAATTATCTTAAGCTACATATCTTATCGACACGTCAATTCCTAATACAACAAATCTTAAAAACAAACATAGAAAAAATACAGAAGTATATACCTCTTGTAAACAAAATACAGCAAATGTGTCATCAAAACACAGTTAAAATAATCATAATAATTTCTACATCTACAGACGTCATCCCAAAAATACTAAAACAATTAAACCTCCATAAATATACATCAATAAAACTCTACAGAACAACAGAGGAACCAATTAACTTAGGATAAGCCTGTTCTTAGTTCCTAAAATCCACCGTCAAGTAAGACTACTCATAATAACAACAATAATAATGTTATAACATAAAAAAATTATAAAACAAAATGAAGAGAAAGTAGAGAAATATTTAACACTATCAATTGAGATAAAAGACATCTGGAAACGAGAACGAGTGAAAATTATGTAGTATCGGAGCTTCTATACGGAAATAGGAAACCGACAGGGGAGAATAGAGAGGGAGTGGTTGGCGTAGCGCGTAAAGCGTCGGCTTGTTAAACCGAAGGTCCCGGGTTCGATTCCCGGTTAGGTCCCTCAATATTTTTCTGTCGGTTCCTACAATTCTATCCATTATCCTCTCACCGACCGAAATATAAATAAACAATAAAGTGAATATTAACGAATGGTGAGGGTTAGATATAGATGTAAACAAGAAAATCCTCAAAATCTCGTCTCTATCGTAAAATGATCAAGATAACCCAAGCAAGTGTTATTATTCGCACAAGATGTTGGAAGTATG
This sequence comes from Habropoda laboriosa, assembly GCF_001263275.1. Classification (NCBI taxonomy): domain Eukaryota; kingdom Metazoa; phylum Arthropoda; class Insecta; order Hymenoptera; family Apidae; genus Habropoda; species Habropoda laboriosa. The sequence continues at coordinate 42,270 of NW_017100266.1, read as the reverse complement.
AATGTACCGCGTCTCCGTTATCGTTGTCACGGCCTTCTAATTGATACAAATGCGCGCACGATGTAATTAGGCGCGTGTCTTCCGAACGAGGAACAAAACCTGAAGCTCTGACAGCTTGCGTCGCGTTTATTTCGCGTGAAGCACGCGACTACGTTCTCCTCGTTCATTTTTCCTCGTTACCCCGGTCCTTCGTCAACGGGGATTTCTTTTCTTTCTAGGAATTTACGCGATTCAAGACACTTAACGTGTTGCGATTCACATAGTCACTTTGCACAAGTTTAAAGAACTGTTCAGAATTTTCGTGTAAACGAGGGTTTGCGTAGAGCGATGGCGAACATATAAGTAAGAATACGTATTCTGTACTCATAGATTTTCCTTTACATACGTTGTTTAAATCGAATTAAAATGAAGTTATTTTGCTGTTATTTTTTTGTCACAGTAAAAAGTAAAATCACGAAAATCGGATGTATCAATCGATTTTTATGTGAATATGTTAACACTCGTTTATGTAAGCATATACAGTAAATTCTCTACAAGTGTCAGTCAGTTTGGATTCTACAAGTGTCAGTATAGATGGTCCTACGCCTAGGCTGCGTCATTGCTGCGCCTATGTTATCTCGCTCGCTGTCAGTCAAGCGTGTAATATGTTAAGAAAAGTTTCGGGATAAAAAAACGTAAAATTTAAAAAGTTGATATTTAAATCGCTTGGTCGCCTCGACTCACGTTTCATCCTTATCTTTTATTCGCTGTCCTTGTCTACGTTCGGCAAACTGCAATGGCGGGCGCGAGGCTCGAAAACGTAGTCCCTGACTCTACAAGTGTCAGGTTTAGATTCCTTGCGGACTGACACTTGTGGAGAATTTACTGTATATACAATATTTTAATTTTTTTTTTACAAACTTTGAAATGTAATTTAAATCATCTAATACCTTCTGTACGAACATAATAGGTGTTCTAATACTCATGAAAGATAATGTATAGCCGATGGAAGAAATATAGCGAAGGTCGCAAACAACATGTTACATTTTTCGATTGGGTCTAAATCAAAGATAAGGCACACATTATTTGGCTTTGAGATCTCGAAGCCTTATCTTTTCAGGTTTCTGTCGATATGCTCGAACACGTAAATTTTGTTTTGTTTTGCTCGCTATATTTCTTCCACCGTCTATACTCCCCATTTCTTTTTTTTCCTAAAATTTGTAAAAACTTGTTTCTCGTCAACCGATACAGCTTCATAAATTCATTTCCGCAACGAATTTATATTTTCACTATTTAGGTCCAAAAAAGATGAAAAAATTTTTTTTAGAATCGCTCCTTTTTTCTCTACACACTGTGCACACCACTCGACGTAAGTTATTCATAGAGAATACATCACGAGGTAGCTGGCTTTGATCTGAACCGGAGTTCGAATTATGCAGACCTCTCCGCGTTCACGTTCACATGCACACCGTGGAAGCCTAAGCAAAGCTAAACTGCATTAGTCGTACAGAGTAATGCAGGGAAATAGTAGCTATCAGAAATTCGGCAAAGGCTTAGAAAGCCCAGGCGCGTCCACGCGTAAGTCCGTATTAACGGGTTTCCCCGGGTCACGGAGTTTCCTTTTATTCCAGTGGAAACGCCGTGTCGTTCGTTCCTTTGTGCGAATAAGAATGAATTTCTGTGAGAATGATGGAATAATAACGAAGCATGAATTTTTTCACATTTTTTTTTTTTTTCTTGTAAATGAAACTTGAGTGCCTTAAGTGTTCTCCGAGTCTTTTTTTTTTTTAACGAAAATATCGAATGCATTGATCTACGATTTTTTGCTGATATACTTGTTTATGTTTAGGGAGTATCTGTAAATTTTTGTGTGAAAAGTGAATCGATATTAAGGAAGTTATACAAACGAGGGTTGAAAGGATGTTTATTTGACACAGAGTGAAAAATAAGTAATCTTTGTGAATTAAAAAAAGAAGAAGTATTACATATACCGATCTACAGTTTGTGTTCGTGTACTCATTCATCTCTGTGGAATATTTGCAAATTTTTCCATGAAAAATAAATCAATATTGATTAATTTCTAGACTTAATACTTGTCTTGTGTTTGGATGTGAGCTGTTACACGTCTTCCATAATATCGTAAACAAACGATTCAAAATTATTTTCAACGTACAGGTTTGTCTTTATCGTCCACCAGAGGATCCTTCATAAAAAAAATTTATCAAATTTAATTTGTTACTGAAAAGAAACTGTTGCATGATATTTTTTAAAGTGTCAAATTTCAAGGCAATTAGTGAAGTATTTTTTCAAATATTATGTAAGATATTCTCGAAAATAATATGTTTTAAACAAATTATGCTTTCGAGATAACAGATCACTTGTAAAAATATTTCTGAATAGTAGAAATATAATTTAGTTTCATTTTACAATACCAATATCTCGACCATTCAGTGTTAACAATGAAAACAATAATTTATTGTACACACACAGGTGGTCCAATAGACAAATATACCAAATGTGTATAATTCACCTCTGAATATATTTAACAATAGCAAATGATACATCCACAGGAATAATATATTTGCAACTGGTCTGTGTACTGTCTGCTCTATATGAAAAGCAGAAAATTATTTTTATCGACCATTGTATTTTTACTTTGACCGTTTTTACACCACCTTTTCAATATCATACTCATATTCATATTTTCCACTCTGTAAAACCTATTTCCAAGGCAGAAGAATATAGCAGTCATTTGTAAGGGAAGATTTCGAAGTGATAATCGTCAATTTCAACAAATTCGTTTTTTTTTTTTTTATCAACAATCGGCCACATTGAAAGGGTAAAAATCGCGAATATATTTGGTCTAATATCTCGAAAACTATTGTAAATAAAGAAATAATGCAAACTGACGAATTTTATATTTTTTAATTTTCAAAAATTATTAAATAAACATTTCTATAATATTGAGAAATTATTGTTACATAGTTTTAGTATATTTTCTTATTAATCTTTCTTCTAGAATGTTTATCAATTTTCGCGTAAATTAGTGGCAAAATGAAAATTAAGTAAAAAATTCTGCTAATTGATAAATATTTTTTTATATTTTCTTATTTTCACAGAGTGATCTGTAAATTTCGATAATTACATAATAGATAATTATCACGAACTACTGATAACATTGTTTCTAACGATGACAAATTTTTACAAACTTCAGCCGTCCCTCTGTTGAATGAATTCTGTTAAAAAGAAATAAGATCGATAAAATGGATACCTATAAAGCGTCTAAAAGTAGATTGTATCGTTATCCTTAGTACTCGTGAGCTTTCTTCCAGGAAGGGGAAAAAATTCCACGTTCAAAATTCGACGTCAAACCGAGGGCAGGTTCTAACGAAGTCTTTATAGCTTCCATGTCGCGACGGGAGCGTTAATTAATACGTTAACGAAGAGGGTGCAACCCCTTTGAGCCTGCAAAATTCACATAAACATCCGCCATTCCTGACAGTCCGTTCTTCGAAAATCATCGCTTCGGTTGATCGACGAGACGTGATTAAATTCTGTTAAAAAAATCGTAAGAAGATCAAATCAGATTTGAATAGCACACCTGGCGAAGGTTATTCAATTTTTGGTTATCGATTCTGAGTATTTTAAAACGAATAAAAGATTATTTAAAAAAAGCACACGATTGTCACAGTGGACGATAAAATATTTGTCGAAATTTCTCGTATCGAGAGAAAAGGAAGATTATAAAAAATATCTTCTTTGTCACGAAACTGTGATTTTAATCTTTCGTTTTGTTAGTTTAAAATTTTCATAGTAATCTTCTTTGCTTTTATGGTCTCTTTCGTTTAAACAGCAAGTTTTCAGAAGGTATTTCTTTATTTTTATAAAGGATATTTGTGGTAAAAAGGAGGGATTAAAAATGAACTGTAGAAATTCAAACGAAACACGCGCTGCTGAATGGAGCAGAAACTTTCTGAATAAATGAATTTTTTAAATGAAAACACGCGTGTTTTTTATCGCAGGATTTTAGTGAGCGCTATTCCAAATGCAGGTGTCATAAATTTTCGTGGGCTTTAGTGGATTTCAGTAAAAAAAAAAAGGGAGAAAAAGGGAAAAGAAACGTAACGCAAAAGTGGTCGAATTAGATCATGCAAACTAAATTAACACCAATAAGATGACTGTTTCTTTATAAAAGAGAACAGTGGAAAATATATTTTTTGGAAGTTTTTATGAAAGCGAAGGCTTTCAGAAATTGTACAATTAAAATACAGAATGAGGCAAATAAGAAAAGAGGAAAATTGTTCGAAACATTTTGAAAATCCATCGTTTCAAATTCTAGTAATTTAGAAATAAAGAATATACAAAAAATTCTTCAGAAATTATAGAATCAAAGTTGATACTGGAATAAAAATTCCAAAAATTTAATTTAAAAAGATACCTACCCTTTCTAAAATTGTGAAAAACAATTTGAAAATTCTAATAAAATATTCTACATTTAAAGAAGCTTTAATAAATGTTGTATATACGGAAAATTCTATAAAAACATTTAGCAGCTAATAGAAAGATTTCTTAATATTTAGAAAGTTATAAAATCCTTTTTAAAAGTTGCTATTCTAAATAGAAACCAAATATATCCACCGATTTGCAGTCCAAAAATTCTCAATAACAATCTTGGAAATTTCGGAAATCTGCCGAAAATCGATCTCTAAATAAATTAGACGAGCGACAAAAATTTCTAACATATATTCCATAAAATTCTAAAACTTAATACAAAAATGTAACAAATCATTTCAACCAAAGCTGTTATGGATGACAAAAACCTGGTCCCTTCTCAAAATTCCTGTTTCAAAATAGAAACTAAATAATCAGGATCAAAAATTCCAAAAATTTCTTCGTATATTTGAAAAAATTCTGAAACGTAATTCAAAAATTTAACAGATCAGTTCAACGAAAGCTCCCATAGATAACAGAAACCTGGTCCCTTCTCAAAATTCCTCTTCCAAAATAAACACCAAATACTCACGATCGAAAAATTCCTGTAAAGAAAAATCTGAAAAAAATCGATTTCCGAAAAAGGTTCAACTACAATCAAAGCAGGGACGACAGAAACTGGGAGTCAACCAGCAAAATTAAGCATCGCAGCTTATTAAGCCCGTCGTCGGTGTTTCGAGAGCGTTGCGCTGGGCTATAGTGGCGGCGGCGGTAGCTCCTTCAGAGGGCGACTTTTCATTTTCCGCAACAGCGAGCCCGCCCTCTCGATCCCCCCGCTCGACAAATAACCGTGGCAGGGGTAATTTTGCGCCAAGATTGTTTGCGCGCCTCTAAAAGTGACGTTGAGAGAGACAACGAGCGGCACGCGGCCGTGAAACACAACGGTGGAATTAGTCGTCGGAGTTTTGTGAGCCGTGGGCTTATCTAACTGGTCTTCGACTTGCCTTTGTACCGCGATTTCACGCTCGCGAGAACGGCTAATCGCCGCCTCGCCAATTCTGTTGAGTCTTATGAAAGGGTTTTCGGATTTTCTCACGAACGAACATTGATTCACGCGGAAACGATTATTTCAAGCTACGTACAACCACCAATAGTCGCCTAACCTCGAAACGTTTGTTTCGAGATCATGGTTAATGTTTGGAAGTGACGTGGTGCAAATGATTATTCGGCAAAGTGGGTAACAAAAATATATTTATTTAAACCTAATGCTTAAACTAATTTCGAATGTAAACTATAGTTGGGGCCACGATATAGCGAGGTCGTAAATTAAATTCTCAAGAATCGGCACCGATTGATGTTGCGGCACTCAAGGCCGTGTGTTGCAGTCTGTTTGAGGGTTCCAACAATAAACGAATGGTAGCATATGATTTGGTACTTCAAGTAGAAAATGGTATTTTTGTGTATAGTTGGGGCCACGATATAGCGAGGTCGTAAATTAAACTCTCAAGAATCGGCACCGATTGATGTTGCGGCACTCAAGGCCGTGTGTTGCAGTCTGTTTGAGGGTTCCAACAATAAACTTTGGTACTTCAAGTAGAAAATGGTATTTCATTTACAAATGGAAAATATGTTAATATTAAGCTACACAATCTTTTTGCACTTTCTATCTGTATATAACACGAGTAGATAAACTAAGATGCTAAAGACATCAATAAGACCTTTACCTGTAACCGTACTTCCAAAAGCGGCTTCCCCCAGAGGGAGAAACCCTAATTTGTCCTAGCTGCATGCAGTTTTCAGTAAATATATTAGAATCAGTTGACTTTCGCTGGATACAAGAATTCTTCGTACGGTCCTGACAATGGTTTCAAGTACTTATCTGCTCGTATCTCTGTCAATTTTCGGGTCCCGGCAGCTAAAACATGTTTACTTTGACGTCTGACCGATTTTACCGATTTTATCGCGGCCCCGACTATATATGATGCGCGTGCAGAGAAGCTCTACGACAAAAGGCCTGGTGCCTGGGGCTCCCTGAAGTAGCCCCTTTTCCCTGGGAAAGTCCCAGGAAGTGGGGCCGCGGGCCTGCATCGCCGAGGCAATACTCTTGTCCTCGAGGACGAAGAAACTCGGAGATGTTTGGAGAAACATCTCTCGATTCTTCACCTCGAGGGCCAAGAGTCGCCAGGCCTAAGTGGCCACAAATGTAATTATCGATATTTTGAAATATTTTTTGGTGTTTCTATTTTTAGGTACGCACACGATAGTTCGTTCGTAAGTATCGGGATACTTACTGAATGTGGTATTGAAATTTACTGAAATCTAATTAACTGTACTGAATTCTATACAAATCTACAAATGTCTAACGAATGTTTCGAAAGGTACATAAATCTAGCGAAGTTTATCGAATTCTCATGAATTTCGATGAATTTTACTGAGATCTACCAAATTCTATTCAATTCCACAGAATTCCATCAAATTCTACTGAATTTTATCCAATTCTACTGGATTCTATAAAGTCTACCCAATTCTACGGAATTCTACTTAATTCTACCGACTTACGCTCAATTCTACTACTGAAAGTATCAAAAACTGTCCCTGCGTCCAAATTTCGACGTCTCAATATCCAGCCCCAACTTTTATAATCTACCGAAACTCGTAAATTAAAAGTACGACAATATTGAATAAGGAAACGCTTAAAATTTTAAACTCACGATGAATGCGATTACAGGATCTCGAACAATTTTTTCAGAATTTTAAACAAACAAAAAGTTCATTGACACAATCTTCATTATATATGTACCGAAGGAATTTTGTAAATAATACAAATAAAAAACACAATAGCTTAATTGAATTGAATACTTCGATTAACGGTCACTGGTACTGTGAGATGTGACCAGTTGGTACATTTATTGGTACATTTACCTTACATAAGCTCGTTCCATTTACTCTGGACTAGATTTAAATGAAATAAAATTCGATGGAAATTCGGGATTCGGTTGCATGGTTTTCGGATAAACAAGCTTTACCCCGGCTATTCTGTCCTCCGGTTTCGAATTTCAATTGCATTATGTCGTGGCTCGGCCGGCGGTCTGACCTGTTACGCGCACACACCACTGACGCAAGCTGCTTGCGTCAATAATCATGCGATAATAGTATGATTATAGACCTGAGCCGCGTGAGTTGCTTATTCGTAATAGGGGATCGTTGCGTGGGAACTTCTTTCTACGTGCTTTCTCATTTTCTATATACAAATCGGCCTGTTTCGTTCGCCAGTGGTGTGACAATTGATTTCTCCTTTCTTTCGATTCAATTTCGGAAGTGATTTATCAATGTTACGGTCACTTCTAATTAGCAGCTTTTAAGAAGTGTAAAGAGGACTTGGGAAATTGAAGAGCAAAGGTTATTGTACTGTATGAATCTCCTTTTTACGTGAAAAGTATCGAAAATTTCAAATTTGGTATCGCCAATTTAGAATCGTTGTTAATTCAGACGAAGTATTAAAAACAGAGGGACGTCTAATTTCATAAATCGAAAATTTCCTTGTTCCACGCTGAAAACATGAATAATTCGAAATTTGAAATTTTGAATTTACAATCATTGTTGCGTCAGGAGAAATATTAGAAATAGAAAGACACTTGAATCCATAAATGAAAATATCAAAATTTCTTTATCACACTGAAAACATTTCAAAATTGACATTTCCAATTTACAGTTGTAGTTAAGTTAAAAGAAATATTAACCCTTTGAACTCGTATGTCACATATTTCTCAGTCGATTATTTTTATTTATTAGTTTAGTACCGTTATATCAACACAGACAACAAATAATTATATTTCTTCTGGGGTCTAGAAATATCTTCCATCAATTCGTTCATTTTACGTAAAATAAAATAAAAAGATTTATGTAAAATTTTTAATTTATATAAAATAAGAACCCATCTACGCTTTATACGTAAATTACTGGTTTCCTTAGTAGTAGATTTCAAAAATGGGAAAAAAACAGGAGATAGACCGTCGACATCAGATTTGGAAAATCGATTTCATAGGAATGTTCACATTTTACAACCAAATTCACAAGGAAAACATAATGATTGTACGGTCTGTTCAAGCAGAAAAATGAAGGGTGGAAGAAAGACAACAGTTTACTTTTTGAAACGTGCGTATTAGAATTTATGGTAATAAATTAAAAGATATTATTCGAATTAGAAATCTTCTTTATTTTGATACGCGAGGAAGGCACGTCGCTACGCAATTCAATAAAACGAACATCGACAAGACGCTGAGAAAAGAAACATATCAGCGTCACCCATACTGAACAGATGGTTACTTAGATGGTTCTCGAGGGGAAATAGTCGAGAACCAAGAGTAATTAACAAAATTTAAATTAATCAATATAAATCAAGTGAGTTTATTTATTTAATTGAATCCGTTACTTTATATTAATCACACAGATATACAAACACACACTCATTTCTTCTAATAATCCAACAGCGCGAAAGACGTCCTTTCCTATTGTTGGATTATTTCTAACAACACCCTATGGAAATAATCAAGTGAGAACAAAATATCTACGCGTTATTTTAAACAAAGGCACTAAGTTCCTATTGTTGGATTATTTCTAACAACACCCTATGGAAATAATCAAGTGAGAACAAAATATCTCAGCGTTATTTTAAACAAAGGCACTAAGGCTTCCACCAGATGTGTCTGGTGTCCGTCTTCGAGTCACGCATTGCACACTGCGATACCATAAAGTAAACAGTTTCTAGGTATAAGGGAACCCCACCTTTCTTTTTGGGTGCCCAGTAACGTTTCCTCTGAGTCCGTTAATAAATAGTATATTAAAAGATTAAAAAGACTCTAAACTCAGCATAGGGTGGGCGTAAAATTCACTAAAACGTGTCTACGTTTTTACAAGTCTATATCCGCGTTTTCAAAAACTGTGCTTCGAGGGTCTCGTGAAGAGTGCCGATCTCTGTCCACCCCTACGCGAACAGGCCCAGGGAAAGTCCCAAAGGGGCGGAGTCACCCCCCACCGAGCGCGCTGGGCCTGGCTTCAAGGCGGTCGCTTCACCGTCTTCGGGACGGATTTTCTCACATTTCCAACACCTATAAAAAATAAATTATATATCTAATAATAATGTAGTATCGGGGCCTCCATACCCAAAAAATAAGAAACCAGCACGGGGGGAGAATAGAGAGGGAGGAGCGGTTGGCGTAGCGCGCAAAGCCCTCGGCTGCTAAGCCGAAGGTCCCGGGTTCGATTCCCGTTGGGTCCCTCAATATTTTTTCGTCGTCGGTTCCTACAAATGGAGAATCGTCCGGGATGGAGGCATCTACGGCTGCACGAAGCCAGAAGGTGTGCGATGAAAACAATATTCAGAGTTGCACGTCTCCCAAATTGCGTCGTTTCGGCTGTTTGCCACATTGTGGGGGAGTGTACCCGAAATGTGTTACACTGAGGAGATTCGAGGGCGAATGTCAGTTCAAGATGGCCGAATGTAGTACCGGGGCCTCTATACCCAAATAGGAAACCTCGAAGGGAGAATAGAGAGGGAGTGGTTGGCGTAGCGCGCAAAGCCTCGGCTTGCTAAGCCGAAGGTCCCGGGTTCGATTCCCGTTGGGTCCCTCAATATTTTTCCGTCGTCGGTTTCTACAATAATGAATAAAACAACAGCAACAAATTTTACCGCTATATGTAATCTAACCAATTTTACGTAAAAATAAATACAAGTAGACATGCAACAACCAGCATTGGAAAAAAATCGAGTTCAAAGGGTTAAAATATCGAAATTTCCGTTTCACGATAAAAACATCAAATTTCCAATGTACACTCATTGTTAAGTTCATCGAATGAACTTCGAACAAAAAGCTGTACGATTAACAAAATATAACTCGTGGCGTAGAATGTGCAATAAAAATTGTCGAAATTGGAAACGAAGCGAAAAGCAAATAATTCATGCAACGAGGATGTCGACGTTCACCGTGCCCAGCGGAAATTACCGAATTCTCCAGTTTCTTGCTCGTCCCCGACCGTGTAATGGAATTTTAACAGAAACTTCGCGATAATCCGAAAAAAAATTCTCCACGGTCCGGCGCCACTTTTATATCCCGCTGACGCACGAATTACAGAGGCAGTCGTTTCATATCCTTGCGAAACCTCATTTTCTCGGCGTTCCGTTATTCATCAAACCGTAGCAGCCGGATGTTCCCGTGTTGGTCAATACAAAGCGAAACGAACACGTTGCGAAACTTATACAGCGTGACACATAAAGTAGGCTCTTACGTCTAATAATTAACGTTGTACGGTGGAAAACGAAAAATTAGGAAGAAATTAAAGACTGAAAATAGTTATTTTTTTAATTCTTATTTGAAAAATCAGTGAGGAAGAGTTGTTTGTTGTTTAACCCTCTATGGGCCCGTGTAACTTTCAGGTCACATACTAATATATCGATATTTTATTAAATAATTGAACTTTTTTGCACAAGATGGCGTAAACGCCTTGTTGCACAATGTCTCCTTATTAACCAGTAACTTTCTTGATAACCGTTGTTACTTCAAAGTCACAATATGTATTCGTTATAATAAAATTGTTGAAATTGCTGAATTCATTGTTATTCTGTATTTATAGGACGATATTTCTTAATTTTACGTTACATACATTTTTTTATAGTCGAGAAAAAAATTCGGCCCATAGAGGGTTAAGTTGAAGGTAGTAATTTAGAAATCGAAAAGTATAGATTTTCAAACGTTTTGGTTATGAATAACTGCTCGAATTTTTGACAGACTTTTCTTAATTTGACCATCTGTTTTCCGAGTTCCTTCATTTTTCAAGAAATTTTGATCGAAGTTCAGTAGTAAATACGGGAAAATAAAATAAAATTTGGTATCGTTGAAACATCATTACTTGTACAATTTCGCTTATTTTATGAAAAAGCTTCGAGTCTGAGAAAATTTGAATTTCAACGTCTAAGAATTTGCGAACTTCGAGGACTACAAAATTTGTAAATTTATGAATTTAAAAATTCGCAAGTTTGTACCTTAGAAAGCTCGAGAAATTCGAATTTTAGCATCGAAAAATTTAGGAACTTCGAGGACTACAAAATTTGGAAATTTATGAATTTACAAATTCACAAATTCATGTCTGAAGAATGAAAAATTCCGAAATTTAGAAACCCAGCCATGAATTCAAGCCACTGCACGTCTCGCGAAAGTTTCCAAAAAGCTTAACTACTTCTAACAGTCCAAACTAAAACGAACAACGCTCAAAAACGGTAGAATTCAGTTTAAACACAGTTGATAACATAAATCTACATTTTCGGGAGTGCTCTGTATCCATAATGTCACCTGTCTGTCAGTGGTCAGTTAGACAGATCGACAAAGGGCTGATTAACAGTAATCCCCGAAGATCTGCCAATACTCCGATCCACATGCGCGACAGTCTTCAGTTGCAAAGCTGAGAGATCATGATCACCGTGCCGATTGCTATCGAGCAGAAGCTACAAACTCGCGCGAAACCGATATTTTCGCGTTTCCACGCCGCTCGAAACGAAGAAGAGGGATGAAACAATGAGGGAGGGGAGGGTGATGTTTAAGCAACGTGGAAAATTCAATTTGGAAAAGCGATCCGGGCTCGTGTATCTCGGCTTCAATTTACCAGTCTCGAAAGGGTCACGCTGCTGTTATGGATACTGCGGATTCGACGTGGAACTACATATCGCGTTGCCAATAGAAACCAGAGAGCGTATCAACCCTCAGGGTCGGTAGAACGCGACGCTTCGCCATTACCGATGACTAGTTTATTTCCAACAGTCCCTTAATGCCGGCCTTACAACCAACAGGAAACATTTCAGCATTTCGATGGAATTCACTTGGGCTTGTTTATCGATGGATAAACGGTGGACGGTGGTGAAGCTCGGTGAAGATCTTTGATGTAATGATCGTGATCATGATGTTGATGATATTGATTTTAGCTGATGTACGGCACTTGCGGTGCTTACGAGTCGCTTACGCTTGCATTTACAAAATCACCTTTCACGAGAATATTTATTATCGCCGTATCGTTCCATTAGATAAAAAAAGAAGTACTTTTTACTAAGGTCGTTGAAATTGTCTCGATGTCTGCTGGCTGGTAGGCAAAAAGGTTATGGTTAGAAGAGTTAAAGATGAGCTTGGAAGCTTGTTTAAAAGAGGATGCTGAAGGTCCTTCGTAATCTTATCGTCTATGGTGAAAAATTGATGTATAATGAAACAAATATATGGGAAAGGATACGTGTAGCACTTTCTTTGTTTTAAATTTCCGCAAAATTAAGTTTTATTCAGCCGCCACAGTAGAAGGGCCCCTTAAATATAGTCCAACTTTGTCTAAATCACTTTTTTGCTAAATTTCAAGTAAAGTGGGACACCCTGTGTAATAATAAACGATTAAAAATTCTTTTGCACCCTTTATGAAGCACAAAACAACACCCAATTGATACATTCCAAAGAAAATTTAGAAAGCGCACGAAAATTTCTGTAGAACAGTTACTTGCGCTATCGTAAGTGGTGGGGGGAGCGACCTTGACCATCCAACTGATTCGAAGCGTGCTATAGCCAGCGAGAAGCGTTCAGTGCTCGGTTTCCTTTCGTTCTATCTTCAAACTCCTATTCCTTGGCGATTATCTATACACAGAATATCAAGAGAAGCGTATCAGTTTTCACCTGAGCTAATCGATACGTCGAATAGAACGTTAACGACGCTCCGACGAGCCCCGTTCTTAACGACACGGCGGAAGGAAAAATTCAACGGGCCCTGGGAGTTACGTAAACCCGGAGCTATTTACTTATCCGGTTTTTGTATTCCCTGCTCAGGGTATTCATCCTTTGTTAGGAATTTCCGTCTTCGATTAACGATATCGATGGTTTACAGCGGCCCCTCTTTCTCTCTTGGCCGCACAAAAGAGTGGCTCCATAATGCGATGTAGTGCCTTTACATAAGCCTAGTTAAGTGAAATTTGTCTTCGAAGATTCGTGAAATGAGAAATTGAAAAATAATTTCTTTCCTTTGCTTTCGATTCTTTCAAGCGTGGTTATTTGTTCCATCCTTTCAGGTTGATTTTTGTGTGTTCAATGGTTGGTATTTCGTCGGATATTGTTGCACTGACACTTTTCACCATTCTGGTTTTACTGTTCACGAACTGTTTCGTCTTTTTGAGGCTTCGGAAAACTGGAAACGTGCCCTCTAATAAAATATTCGGGAAAGTTGAGCTCTTTGGGTTTCTTTGGATCTCCGCTCCACGTTTTACGTTTCACGCATTCAGTATGTAGCGAGGGAACAGTAAAAATGTTAATTACTCTACAACCAATAGTCTCTCTTTTAGGAGCAGGACCCTCATTCGTACTTTTCAATTTTTTCGCAACTTTGCGTCAGAAATTTTTGCTCGGTGCATTGTTTGCATCAAAAAACTGCACCTTCGTTGTTTTTACGAATCTTTCAATGAAATTTTCAGATAGAGGATGACCACGTGCACAGCTAATCCTCCAAAAAATGCGATTTCGTTTAATTATTTTCTTTCACTTTTCATATTGCGCTGTCCTTTCTATTTGACGGTGAAAATTTAAGTTACAACATTATAAATAAATGGGAAACTTATTTCTATACGCCTAGGAAATTATTAAAACAAAATAAAATTGGTCATTCTTGGCACATCAGGTTGAGAAAAAATGTGAGCATTAAGGTGTCGAGGATAGTAGAATTAAGTAAGAATACTTCCTGTGAGAAAATTCTATTTTTCAACCGATGTGGATGTACGGTAACCCCATAACCTCGTTTACACGGTCACATCTGTACGGTCGCTTCTGCGACCAGACTCTCGTGTATCTAAAGGGTTAAATCTAGGACCGAAAACCACTGCGGCAACTCTCTGTATCAACCAGTGTATTCCCACAGAGAGACAAATTTCTCAAAGTTGCTGGATCGCGGCTCACGGTTGAATCCATTCGGCTAAGTCGGTTCGAAATCAGCCTCGGATGCTCGCAATCAACCTGTCAGCGGGCCTCGTCTCCAAAGCAAATCCGATATTGTACACGCGGCAGCCGGTATGGACAATCAACGCGGTGACGTTGGCCGTCGGGCTAAGCCACAAAGGGAATCGCGAAGTGCGTCAGTATTGCACGCGCCAGATTGGTCCTTGCCGCCACGAATCGCAATATGATTCGTCCGCGTAACGTTGTATCCGGAGGCTTAGATTGCCTCCATATCCAACTGTGCATCGCGTTCAGGCTTCTCCGGTTTATAGGGATTCTCGACGTTTCCACGATAATTTCAATCTGACACTGCGTTGCACCTCCACGTTTCTCTTCTCTCTACGAAAGTCTTCCCAGTTTTTCTATTGAATTTTTTTTTTTGACGATTTAAAAATCGCTATCGAAGTGCGAACGTCCGAAAACGGCGAACGTCGTCAGATTATAAATAAATTATCGAAATTAAAAGAAAAACACTTCGCGGCACTCAAATTTCGCTTTCAAACGTAACGCGTTTACACACAAGCGCGCAACTCTCGATTCACCTGTAACTTCCAGTTTACCATCGAAAAATCAACGCAATCTGCAGCCCGTACACTCTCATACGTGTTCAATTGCGCGCAAAGCGCCCCGGGCACGTAGAAATTTCGCTGGACATTGTAACGACGCTCATTGTTACGCCGCTAATAATAATCAACCGGTCCGTTTGAAGTGGCTGCATTGTTAATGAGTCGCGTAATTAACCGCGCGCAACTGGATCCCCGCGAGTTTCGACCGGCAGTTCGAAATTCGAGCAACGTTAAATCCGCCCTCCAGCCTGAAACACCATCGCGACGCCTGTTTAAATGTACAACGGTGGAGCTGCGGCGCGATTTCGCCGGAAATCCTTATGCGTATGGAGCGATGCAGCGATCGAAGGTGCGTTTAGGCGAGCATCAGAGGAGATTAGGGCCTCTTGGGCGATTAGAATTGCGATTAGTTGAAGAATGAGGAATTTCAACGTTTTTCGTGAGGGATGTTTGTTGTCTGAGAATGTTTGAGTATCTTTAAGTGATCGTATAGTGTTTTTGAATATTCTGCATTTAATTTTGCTGCAATTAAACGCTTCTTTCAAGATGTTTTTAGTAGTCAATTATGGTTACTGCATTTTAAGGCTACAATTAGAGTTCACGTTGAATTTGATGCATCAAATTCTCCTTTCTCTGGAGTATAGATTGATGAATTAATTACAGAAACGGAAATTATTCGGAAAAATTTCGGAGTGTACAGTGGGTGATCGAATTATTAGAGGCACAATACGAAAAATATGTTTTTTGTTTTTGCGTAGAAACAAAATCACGATATCAAGGTTCTCACACTAGACAATTTTTAATTAACGATTGTTCACTAAAGATACACAAAACAGTTAAACTCAGCTTATGTAGTTATAAAAAATACAGTTAAGAAGTGACAATAAAGTGAGTACAGTAAATTCTCTACAAGTGTCAGTCAGTTTGGATTCTACAAGTGTCAGTATAGATGGTCCTACGCCTAGGCCTGCGTCATTGCTGCGCCTATGTTATCTCGCTCGCTGTCAGATTCGCTGTTCTTGTCTACGTTCGGCAAACTACAAAGGCGGGCGCGAGGCTCGAAAACGTAGTCCCTGACTCTACAAGTGTCAGGTTTAGGTTCCTTACGGACTGACACTTGTGGAGAATTTACTGTATTTGGTAGTGCTACCTTTCGCTGCAATTGCAGCCTTGATTCTTTCTACGATACATTTCAAGTAATTTACTATGCATTATAAGTAGTAAAAACACTAACAAAAATTCGAATGCTGAAGATCTACAAAGCAAGAAAACTGTAACACGTGGTTCTCAAGTGGCGATTCGCAGTACGATAATATCGCCTAAAGTGTCGCCAAGTGTATATTTGCAATTTGTAAACATCAACGCTTCGTAAAAAAAGAATAATAATATAACTAGGTTTTCGTCTGAAAATTAATCGTTACAATGTAAAACCGTCAATTTCTTACAGGTGGCTCTAGCAATTTGGTCACCTACTGTACCTTGCAGGTCAAGAAGTATATTGGTAACAATTATGGTTTAATATATATTTTCCTCCCGTTTCAATCGAACACATTTACATTTTTTCAAAAAATTACTTCATTTTCCTTATGTGCAACCGCGGAGATCAAGAAACGAGTGTTCTTCGTTGTCACGTTCCACTGACGCAACCACCAGAGGCACAGAGAAACGAAACTGCGCGGATAGATTACAGGGGAACTGGAAGAAACTCGGCCACTCCGCATGATTGCGTTCTTCTTCGCGACTTCCACGGATTATTTACGTCCTGGCCACTTCCGACCCGCCATCTTATTTTTCGCAGCTGGAAAACTCATCCAAACTTTTCGTTTTTCAATCCTCTCCGCTGTTGCGTTTGAAACATGGCCACGTGAGTTACTGTTCCCCTGATTTCAGTCAACTGTTGCTGTTTTCGCTGTTTTCTTCTTCGGTGTCGCGGATAGTTCAGATTCGTTATTTCTGCGAGGGAGAAATGGAGTGCGAGTAATCAGGTCGTTCGAAGTGATAATGATAAATGTAAGATTAATTAACAGTACGAACCTTTTTGTAGAAAATAATAATGATAATCGTGGGAAATATGAAACACCTTGTGCTGTTAAATATTGACATTAATTTGAAAGATATTTGAATATTAGGAATTCTGTGATATTCGAGCACTCGAAGTATTTGAAGGGGAAAATTTTGAGAATTTTAAATAAAAATTCTGAAGCATTGAAACATTTAAACTTGAAAATCCTGAGACATTCAAATAGCTGAACTTAAAGATTTTCATAAAATTCAATTATTCGATATCAGAAATTTTGAAAATATAAAACGTCCGTTTGTTACAGAAATTTTGAAAATTGTAAATGTGAAAATCAAATTTTTCGAAAAGTCTGACCGGAATTCTAAATTTTCTAACACGATTCTTAACAATTGTAACATTTGAAGTAAAAAAATATTAGAACATTCAAATTTTTCAAAATATCTAAAATTCAAGATTCTCAAACTGTAGCACACGCACACGTTGATTTATATATTTGAGAAATGACAAGAATGGCAAAAATGTGCTCTAAAATTCCACTATTCTAGAAGGATCGTATTGTCAAATTCAGAATTTTTTTCGAAATCATCAAACTGACCTTCTAACCTTCTCTACACGAGCGTAGACCTTTAAACCACGAAATAGGTCACTATAATCATCCCACGATCACTATACTCAGTTATAGTGAGTGCATTTAACAAAGTGTTTGCAGGGTCCTTGAAACGTGTAGTTTGTCTTGACCAGAGAGAGCAGCTATAGTCATCGTCTTGATGGGCTCTTTTCGACTAGTAATCAGTTAATTAACCTCTACTTGTTCATGTTGCATCTTGGTTGTTGTGGAACAATATAGACACAGCTTTTGGGTAGAACGGTGTAACTTCGTTGGAGGAGGTTTGAGTGGTAGTTGGAAGCTTCTGGACGTTTAGAAGGAGGATTTAAGTGGCTGTTGAAGATTGATTGGTAGCTTCGTTATCATAGTTGAATAGAAAAGTTTCAGAAAAAAGTTTTTCTGTTAGAAAAATTGGAACACTAACCGTTGCCAGAAAAGGTGGAAAAATTGTTAGCTGTTTAAAAAATTAGAAAACTTCAAAGCTGTCAGAAAAATTAGAAAGATTAATAATTGTTAGAAAAATAAGAAAACTAACCGTTGCCAGAAAAGGTGGAAAAATTGTTAGCTGTTTAAAAAATTAGAAAACTTCAAAGCTGTCAGAAAAATTAGAAAGATTAATAATTGTTAGAAAAATAAGAAAACTAACCGTTGCCAGAAAAGGTGGAAAAATTGTTAGCTGTTTAAAAAATTAGAAAACTTCAAAGCTGTCAGAAAAATTAGAAAGATTAATAATTGTTAGAAAAATAAGAAAACTGACCGTTGCCAGAAAAGGTGGAAAAATTGTTAGCTGTCTAAGAAATTAGAAAATTTCAAAGCTGTTAGAGAAATTTGAAAAATGAAGAACAATTGAAAAAGCTAGAAAATTTAATATACAACTTCTGTTGAAGAGAACAGTTGCTTCCGCAAGAAGATAAAAATTCCGAAAAAGTGTATCATCTGTATTTTTTCCTGTACAATAATATTCTGAAAGAAATAACAAACGATATTTGAATTTTATAATCGCACCCTCCCCTCCCCTTCAGGGGTAGATCAATCGATCTTACTTGCCACGTTTGAAGAAGGACGGATACTTTCGCTTTGTCTCGCGCTCGATCTACGAAAAGAGGGTCAAAGTGCTTTAGAGGCTCGACTTTGATTCTGTTCAGCTTTGTCCTTCCTTCAAAAGCGCGCGCGAAAGCAAGAAAATGTCGAGAATGAATCGGCGCGCATGAAATTTCGCGCTCTTTGAACAACCACTCTCGTTCTACGTTTCAACTTTTCCTCGTACGTTTTTTCTCCTCCTTTTCTGTCTTTCTATTATTATTACTGCATCGCGCACTATGTTCGAGTCTTCTCGTATATTCGATGAAAGAGAAGCAAGGTAGAATTGTTTGAAAATTCACTTCTTGTTGCGTCCCAGTGGAATATTTTATTTCCTTGTTTTTTCTTAAAAAATTAATGTAAGTATTCGAAATGAGTGTAGATTTTTATTACTTTGGACAAATTTTTTTGCTTAGAATTCTGTTTGTTTTATAGGATAAATTAAATTTAGTATTTGTACAGTTAGTGTGATATTAAAACACTAAGATCTTCGTTTTTCTGCAGTTAAACATTTATTTTAATTATTGTATTATATGTAACTCTCTTTATTTATATTATTTTGGAACGGTAATAGTTATACAAGTTATAGGAAAAAATTGTGGGGCCTGTCTGACTATGCACGAACCGTTTCTACTTGTTTCAGCAATGTTGCCTTGTATCACTTACAAATGAAGCTGTAACTTCCACTTTGATTTCTGCTTATTTACATTGATCACTTTGTTACGAACCCACTGCCTCTCCCCCACACATTGTTATTAGATACTATTATAATATTATTATTAACATTATTGTAATTAGATACTATTATCATATTATTATTATCATTACCAAACACCTTTATAATTATAAACCAAAAACGCCAAGCAACCGCCACAGGTAGTAAGGGGGCGAAGTCGGGAAAAACCTATGAAGCGACGCCCGACTCCAGGCCCTTTTCCTGACCATTGATTGGTCGGAAGCAAGGTGCCAAAACTAGTATAAAACCGATGTACCCGCACAAGGTCGACAGGTAGTCTAAAACAATACACTTAGAACGACACCCGGTCGAACTAAACATTAAACAAAAACGACATCAAACACATTTCTGGAATTTTTCGCCTTTAACCAACCCGAGACGAAGGCGATCTCAGGCCCGTTCCGTAACACACTTCTTATTTAAATAAACATTGTTAGGATGTGCTCGTGGCAGTTGCAATCAATTTTCGAGCCTTGTCGTTTTTAGCACGTGGTGTGCCGACTAAATCTGATAGGTTCGTCTTCGAAGGACCACCTCCGTGATTAGGAGGACAAAACAACTGTTGCTAATGGTCTAAACTTCTAAAAGGAGCGACTCGTGGCGTGACTTCTGTCTTTCCCTTCCGCGAAAGGTCCCGCGACACCTCCGTGCGAGGACGCATCGCAGGGGTGGGGCCCTCGGATAGGTTGAGTACATTTTTCGATAGTGGTGGAGAAAAACTATTGGTTAAAATCATAGGTGCGAAAACTACACGAAAATGTCACCCCCCAGACCATAGCTCACTCTCAGGTACCAAGCGTGACAATGGCCGCCTAAACCGTTATCCTTTTCGGCTTTATGACACGATTCAGTCCAAGCTATTTTTGAGTGCCTCCCTTTTTTCTAATCGCTTTATTAACACCTTTCTCGAGGACGAGGCCCAGAAAGTGTTTATGGTTATTGAACCTTTACGTTTCGCTCGCCACACGCCCTTCTGGTGCCCATCCGTTTCCCTCAGTAGCTAATGACTTGTCGTAAAGCCACACTCGCAACATGAAAATTCAAAATCCCGTTAGGACCAATTGCCACGTGGGTCCGAGTCCCCGGTCGCGATCATGCCTCACTCCGTCATCTCGGAAATTCCGGAGTGGGCGGAATGCTCGCGGCTCGGGGAGGACGACCCTTAAAAATCGAACGTCAAGGATTGGTCCCACGACAACACACCCCAACCACTCTTTTCTGTATAAAGGCAACATTTTTGTTTACGAAAGACAGTCACACCATCGCAGTCAAACACTGACACATACCTCGACCACATTGAACCAGTTAATATTTGTTATTAAAAATAAAACCAATAGTGCATTGTCATTCAATTAAGAACCCCTTTGCCTCATTAGTTCTGAGACAAAGTTCATTTCGTGTAAACATTATCGCGTGCAGTGCTTCGTGATTTACAATCACGAAGAATTCTTTAGAATTGTAAGGGTTACACGGAACACTAAGTGCTCAAATTTTAAACAAGTATTGATTACACATATAGTATTATTACAATTCCCAGAAAATTCTTCGCAAACTCTAATTTATAATACGCAATAATTGTCAAGGAACTTAAAATCTCGTAATTCCATGAAATCAAACGAATCGAACACTCGTTGCATTCGCCATTACGAAATGACAGTTTCATTTCCAGTTCCATAAAAGTCCTCCAGCAAACGTAAGTTCGTCGAGACGTGGCTGTGGTCGAAGGACAAAGTCTCCTGCAAGTGGAAATCGCAGAGCAGCTTTTTGCCGCGTGAAATCGACAGGCTCGACCGCAGCTTAAGCGTCCAAGGAAGCTGCAGAGAACCGCAAGCTCTCTGAAACCAGCACCCCGCTTCTCTTCCGCCTCCACTTCCTGTCTTCATCCTCCTCTTGGTCAGCTGGTTTCAAAGCAACGCCTCGGTGTCCTCTGTGAAAGTTTGTTAGGGCAAAAACTTCGCTCGAGCTTCGTTTTTATTTGTAATTTCCATAACTGTATCCTTCTACGTAGAGTTTGCTAAGGTGAAGATTTTTCAGCTGCGGCAGTTCTACAATTTACTGAAATTTAAGTATAGGTAGCATTAAATTGAATAACAAAAATATTCAAAAGGTTCGTTCCATCGCTACAATGCAAACAAAATAGCACACTCGCGTCGATTCTTCTCACCGCAATCCTTCTCCAGAAACCCCAAAAACCCTCGCCGAACCTTTCAAATCCACTTCAACCCTTCCCCGTCGTTTCGAACTCTCAAAGAACCGTCCCCCAATCGCGGCAAGAACTCAGCCAGAAACGAAATCCTTTCTCGATCCCCCCCGTCATAGTTCTGCCCTCTCCCCTAACTCTGTCCGCAAGAAACACAGGCTCCGTTAATTGTCGGAATAACGAAGGAAGTTCCGTCTGTGCTCGGCCGTTTCTCCATCGGCCCGCAGCTGTTCGCCTCGTTATTCCATCGAGGCCGCGCATGTCGTCGTTATCGCGATCCCCTCGGTGCTGCCTCCATTTTGCAGCCTCCGCGTCAACAATTTCGTCGTTCCGCGATAAATCTGGCCGCCGCGTGTTTTGCACTGCTCTCTCTCTCTCTCCCTTCTTCTTCAGCGAAACGCAAACTTTCCCGCGCCTTGTTCGCGAAGCTGCGTTAACAAGCAACCGTAGATGTTAATCTTCGTCGAAGCGAAGGAGAAAAGAAGGGCTCGTTTGATCGAGTCCGCTTCGCGGGTGAGTTTCTTGTCTTGCTTGTGTGAGATTCTGTCGTTACGATGGAAAAGGGATGCTAGTTAATTTAACGGGAACGTGAAGTTACACGCGAGTTCTGGCCGCGATTGTTCTCCGCGTTCTGCTGACGACTTGTTCGGATTGGCTGTGGTAACAGGGTTAGGGAAATTGTGGAAATGGGGCGGCTGTTGATGCGATAACCACGAGGAAAATTCTCGTACAACCGGGAAATATAACGAAGTATCCGAGTGATAATTTTGCTTTCTCTGGAAAATCAATTTTAAGGGGTGAAATCTTATTTTTAAACGCATTTTATATGTTATTACAAATAATTTTTATTATAAAAAAAAATGCTAAACTTAGGTACCATTTCCAGGCCTCAAGGGTGGCGTAACCCTTTAACCCTCGCCCAGCCAATGCTGGGTCACTTTTAACCCATGTCTTGACACTTTACCGACCGGTAGCGGTTGAACATCCTACGCACTTCCGACCGTTCACTCGGCCACAGATGCATCACTGACACCGACTCTGTTTAGACTCGAGGCTATCGCGCGGGAATATATGCGCTTTTTATTATACCTATACAAATGTTCAATCAAACTTTGACCGATTAATAGGCTATCGGTCGGTAAGCGTCGGCGGCAGAAAAGCGATTAGTAGGTTACCGGTCGGTAAGCGTTAACGGCAAAAAGCCGATTAATAGGCTACCGGTCGGTAAAGTGTTAAGCATAGTGAAGAGGTGATAACGTCTGCTCGTTCGCTAGGCTCAATCTTATCGCTGTAATATAAACAAATGACTGCGTGGAGAGTTCTAACGTCTTTAGCCAGACAGTATTGAATACAGCAGCGAGAAGAAAAGATCGGAGAAGATAAATAATAGCATAAATATGTTCGAGATGATATTTATTACCTAAAGATTAGTTCTGAAATACATATAGTAAAAATTCCAATATGGGTCAGAAGAGACCCGGCATTGGCGTGCCGCGTCACTGTTTTCGGTCGGCTGTTCGAGGGTTAATATAATTTTGTAACGGTGCGAAACTTTAAATTCACGATTTGTTCAATTTTCTGTGCTCTATCATCTTAGTGTAAAGAAACTTGTCTATCACTAATAAGAGTTTTGAGGCTTTCACGGCCTGGATTGCTTGAAATGTCATCCGAGGCTTCCGGGGTAGAGCCGCGTCCAATGGTAATTAAATTCCGACGTTTCGCCAACATTGCTGTTAGCTTCATCAAGGTATCGAGACATACTGATAATACCGTGTGTCGTTTCGGATTGGTTACCAATCCAATGTTTTTGATCGATCAGCTGAACAATTGTCAAATTGTTTATCACTGTATAAACCTTTGGACGTTGAACTTTGCGCTTAACGAGACACCTGGAATTTTATAATCCATCCTATTTGAAGTAATTTGAATTAGAGTGCGAATGAAATGTAGGAAAAACAAAATACAGGTTTCCGCTTTTTTCCTCGTCTCTCAGATGGAACCACGTGCTGAAGCTGTACGCATGTTACGAGAGAAATTAAAATTATAATGATCTGTCTATTAAATACGTGATCTATATGTATTTATTTTACTTCGTGATATAAAAATATATTTTATCTATTACAAAAATAGAAAATGAAAACTCATCGCATTCTTTGACTATTTTCATTGTAAATATGTATCTGTCGACGAATAAGTAATTTTACTCTTATTTGCTAAATAATCGAAATGAAAATTTTTCAGTTCGATCACGTTTTACGGTTTAGCATCATCTCTGAGCGACGCCTCGTTATTTTCGCGTCGCGCCTAACCTCGGAACATTCGCGGACAGGGGAGAGGATGAAATATTATGTCGGTTGAGGTAATGATAAATTTGCTCGTTACGCCGAGCCTTCTTGCCACCGTGACTCGAATTCGTTCGTTTCGATGAGTATTCTTCGCTTGTCTTACCGACTCGCCGCGTGAAATGGATGGATGGGAGAGTGGTTAAGTAATGTATCGCGTTCGCCTGGAGAAAAATGGTGTACGAGTTGATTCCGTTGAATGTCTGAGCTGTCACTGGCTTGGAAATGCTTCGGGTGTGACGATGAGTAACCGTTGTTGCGTAATAAATGTGGTAATATGCGCGTGGAATTTTAAATCGCGCGGTGATTTCGAAGTAAGCGCGGTCGGTAAAGTAGAAACTGTTATTCCATAGACTAACGATGTTAACACAGTGTCGACCGGAAAAAATTGCACTTTATGCAGAAACGAGCGCGTTCCATTTGTTTAGTTTCATAATTGAATGAAAAAAAGTGTCCGAATCTGAATAAATTTCGATAACTTTATTTGTGCGTAATTTATTTATACAAAACTTGGTACATGTTTTATACAGAGTGGGTCAGTTGATGTACTATCATCTTAATTTACGTGAATATTGTTATCTGTGGAGAAAAATGGATTAAAGTAAAGTTGTATGGTTGCAAGGGAGGCATAAGACGGGTCGAACGAAACTTTTCTGAATGGAAACCTAGAAAATTTTTGGTAGAAACTTTTCAATGAGAACGTGTGTCTTTTTGTAGCAGGATTATAGTAAATTTCTTGGTGTTTTATTTTTTCAGCAATTAACAGGAATATGAGGTTCTACCTTCGCGTGAACCATGATTTAGAGAATAAACAGGTGAATGGGAACGAATGAGAATTTTTAATGAGTTTTTTAGAAGGATTATTGTGTTATCATTTTCTTGAGTTTCTTTTAGGTTCGTCTGCTCTTCAAAAGATTTCGTAATTCAAATTCTCGGGTGGGCTTTGGCTGTTTAAATGCTACGAGAAAATAATATTTCTTCCTTGGAATTGTAGTGAACGTCTTAATTCGTTATGGAGTTTTTAATCCATTTTATGGTCGTTCGTTCCTTGAATGTTAAAGACGTAGAGAATTTCATTTCTTTTAGCGAGTATGATGAATAGAAAACTTGTGGAGAATGAGCTTAACAGATATATACATATGTATATTTTAATCTGTGAAACGTATCATAAGAAAATGGAAAGATTCTGTTATTCATTTTGTGAATTGTTTATTAACTTTTTAATTTCATTTAATTTTGAGAAGTAAAATATTATACATCAACAGAATTTTAATGTTTGAAATATCTGTTTATTACACAAATTTGCACGTCGTATACTATAACAAAAATTTCTACAATATTATTGAAAATATGCATTAGGTGTTTTATAGCCTTTGTAACTTTTCATCCTGACAAATATTTTTCACTTTTCGTGTTTAAATAGGCCACGCCTAAACATAGACACAAAAAATATCTTCAACTAACAAATAGAGGTGAGACCTGGCATAGCAAACAGTAAAGCACCTACATAAATATAATTGTACACCGTCAGTGGAAAAGGAAGTAATAAAAACAGAAGTGGAAATAAATCCGAAACTTTTCTATCAATACTGATCGAAAACGTTCCAAAAAACACTGTGAAAAAAGTTCAAACGTACGAAGCATCATGGTGTTCCACATGAAGCCTTGCGAATTTTCCAGCAAGTCGTTACTTTTATCGAATCTCTCGTTGAAAAATGAAAAAACCATTTTTTTTTTACATTTTCTTTTGTACTGAAATTTCTTTAATTTCGTCACGAAAATATTAAACGTGTATTTAATATAATAGAATTGGAAAATTTAAGGAGAAACGAAAAAGAGCATAATCATCGAAAAGTTTTATTAAAATTTAATTGAAACACGCAAGGGTTAATTTGGTATATCTAATAGAGTACGCATAATACAATGGAAAATTAAAAAATTTAAGACAGTATGAGGTCACAGGTGATCATCGAAAAGTTTAAGACAATAATAACTCAACGGATAGAATTTATTTCTAATATTTATTCAATTTATCGTTGATACAGTTCCAAGACAAGCTTATGTCTTGAATATAGGAAATTTCGGCAATTTTTTTATTTAGCAAACAAATACAATCTAACATGGAAAAATAAGAAATAGATAATAATATATTACATTGGAAGATCTTGAATAAAAATTAAAGGTCAAATTATAGGCTTGAATATTGGAAATTTGGACAATCTTTTTATTTAGCAAACAAATACAATCTAACATGGAAAAATAGAAAATAAAGTAACAATACAGAGTTGAACTTACTTGAAATGTTTCATTGTCATCTCGGTTCGTTTCATCTGCAGCCATCTGTTACAGTAGAATCGTCGTTCCTAAACAAGGTTAAAATTTTTCAACTTCAATGGAATTTCCGACAAAAAGAAGTTCCGCAAAAAAATTCATAGATTCGCCCCGTTATCCGTTGAATAGTATGAAATGGTTGTGTGTACCGCGGCGGGGTCCGAGAACGTTCGATTTTCCCCGGACCTTCGCCTATGAATACCATTCATAATCTCCTGGCCGGCCGATTAAATCCGCGGGATTCGAATTTGTCGCCTGAGAGAGGGAGGCTGGCTTTGCCTGCGTAATTTGCCGCATGAACGGTGCTCACGTTCCCGCCATTGCGAACTCACCCTTATATAACACAGCTCTCGCGAAACATCGAATGGAAAACGCGGTCAGATTATCTGCATTTGGGTTTAAATGTAATTTCAGGTGAAATTGACTGCGTGTTTAGTAGCGCCTGTTCGTTGCTTGTCTTCTGCTTCGGATGGAACGAGCAGGAGGAGCATAATAACCTCCTGCATTCTCTATTTGTCGTGTACTCGCGTCGGTTTGCGTTATGTTGCAGACTTAGATCACGAGAGAAAAAATTCGGATAATTTTTAACGAGGCCTGAAGCGGTCACGGAGTACTTTATCTCGAACGTTATGTTACATATAAAAAAACTAGGTTGATCGTTCAGGAGGAGCATAATAACCTCCTGCATTCTCTATTTGTCGTGTACTCGCGTCGGTTTGCGTTATATTGCAGACTTAGATCACGAGAGAAAAAATTCGGATAATTTTTAACGAGGCCTGAAGCGGTCACGGAGTACCTTATCTCGAACGTTATGACATATAAAAAACTAGGTTGATCGTTCAGTGCTCGGACTGATTGAATACCTGGTTGCTTGTTGGTTGGCGTTCGGAACAAGACTGGTTCGAAATTCGGAAGAGGACATGCATCTAAGTTACCGAAGGCGGAGTTCAATTTGGGAGGTGAAAAAATGGGAGAATATAGAAAATCGATTATTGGTCGTAGGGTGTTTCTTAAGTAGATGGAGAGAGGGTAAAAGTGGTGGTAGAAGGATGAGGTGTCTGCGGATTGGGAAATTCCGGAAAAAAAGGAGATCGGACATGAGAGAAGGAACGTACTACCTTAATAATTAGGAAGTCGGGAAAATAGATCGTAAAAATGAGTCTTGAAAACGCCGTTCGTTTATGATTTTACCGAGGGTACGCGTCTCTGACCGTCTCGGCTAATCCCATGGGCCGCGGGATCCTTCAGGCCTGTTTTACAACTGGTGAACTCGTAAACTAGAGAAAAGAAAATGTTCGGTACGGAACACTATTCATTCGTTAGAGAATGGTCGAATTGAAAGAATTGTTAGAGAATGGAAGAATCGATGAATGGATAGAGCATGGTGGAATTGATTTATGAACAGAAAATGGAAGAATTGATTTATGAATAGGGAATGGAAGAATTGATGAAGGAATTAATAAGTGGATAGGGAATAAAGAAATTGATGACTGGATAGAGCATGGAGGAATTGATTAATGGATAGAGAATAAAGAAATTGATAAATGGATAAATGAAGGAATCGATAAATGGATGGAGAATAGAGAAATTGGGAAATGGATAGGGACTGAAGGAATTGATCAATCGATAGAGAATAATGGAATTGATGAATGGATAGGGAATAAAGAAATTTATGAATAAATAGAGCATGAAGGTATTGACTAATGGATAGAGAATAATGGAATTTGGTGAATGGATAGAGCATGGAGGAACTGAATAATGGATAGAGAATAATGGAATTGATGAATGGGTAGAGAATGATGGAATTAGTAAATGGATAGAAAATGAAGAAATTGATGTATGGATGGGGAATGCAGGGATTGTTCAGTGAGTAGAGTGTGAAGGAATTCTAAGCTATTTTAATTTTTTTGAAAATCTGAAAAAATGTCTGAAAATTCTGTACTATGTAGGAACAATATTTACACTATTTATAAGTAGAAATAGAAATTTATGAGTCCAACGTAATATACATTGAGGGATCGTATCAAGAGTAAGAACAAATTTTAAAAATGGAGAATTAACTGTACTTTAATTTTGTTATCATTTCCTGTTAATTTAATTATAATTCAATATCCACATAGAACTGTAATATTTAAGAAAAGAATTTTCGTAGTTGAATATTTACTGCAAATTCTAGATTTCATTATCTATAAACACGTTATCCTCTTTGTTAATGTTTGAAGAAAGAGAAAAACAACACTCGTTGCGTGGTATTATTACAACAAACGCCATTTATTTGTATTATCTTTCCTCGCAAATAAAATGTTCCCTGCATCATTTTTCCAGCGATTTTAATGTTTATTTCAAGTTAATGGATGGACCGGGTTATTGATATTTACGAATGCTTAATGGAGATCCATGTTTAAACGGGAACCAAATATTTACGTGTTAAAGCGAACGAAGAGTTACTTTTGGGTACGTGTATTTGTTCGCAGCTTTAGAAACGCGCTCGAGGTGGCAATGGAAACAATAAACAGCCTAAAACTACGTACAGTTTATCGTAGTTTCTTTTAACTAACAATAGAAATAAACTGTAAACTGTGCTCTTATGTGAAATTTATAAAAAAATATTTAATAAATCTAACCTTAAAATATTTCAATTTATAAACAAAAATAGTTTATCACAGTTTCTTTTAAAACACAATAGAAATATATTGCAAATTGTACTGTTATGTGAAATTTATGAATTAAAGTGTTTACTGAATCTAATCTTCAGATATTTCAATTTATAAACAAAAATATTTAACAGAATTTATTTGCAGCCTGAAATTCTAACATTTAGGCAAAGAGCCAAAGTTATTAACCTAAATTTCAAATTTTTATTGCACAAAGAAATCATTTCTCAATTTTCATCTTTGTTGACTGTAGTGGTTCAGTGAACACTTATCGAACACCCGTTAGACCGCCGAGAATCCAGCGTCTCGAAAGAAAATAGCGCGTGCAACATTTTCCCTCATCATCCGGCTCTCCATCACATCGTTTCTCCTTGCTTCTGAATCGCGAGCAGATCTCGTGTCACTGGCTTGACGTGCCCCGAGACAGATTCTGTATTACGCACACCAGAGATTCTCAATCGTCCGCCGGAAAAAGGAAACAGTGTCCTGAAAACGGCGCGGCGGCAGGAAGCGGAAGAGGAGATTCCCCCTTACCGCGAGCTTTTAAGGAATTGAGTTGAGGATAAGAGGTGGTGTTTTTAGGGGGATTGGCTGACGTGTTGTGAAATGAATTGTCCCGGAGTTTCGATTGATATTCATATTTTGGAAAGTTCGTTTAAGTTTTGCTGTTGGTGAAGCAATGCAAAGATTCAGTAGAGAGCCATCTTTTACCTTTAAAGTAAATCTTTGAAATTGTACAGAGTTTGTAATTTATGAATAATTTCATTCTTGGAACACTCCGATATTAATATTTCTCATTCGATAACTGACTGTTAAATGTTTTGTAAAGCATAAATTAATCGTGAATGTAACCTTTACATGTAAAAACCTTGGTGTTTGATCTTTCTAATTTCATTAACCTTGGTGCGGTCTTCGGGTCTTTTTTGACCCATTGCCTTCTTATTTTTTTAAATAGTTTTTGCTGTTGTCAAGTTTGTGTTCCTTTAACGTTATATTAAGTGTTTATTTTCTAGGTTCATATGGCGTGCTGGTAACAAAAATTGTTACGCATAAGGTCTTTGGGTCTTTTTTGACCCAAAGACCGTACAAGTATATAGTCAAACGGAAGAACGCACTAGAGTTAAGATTGCTCTTTCCATTTTGTACTTTGGTCCATCAGAGTTTACTGGTTGAAAGATTAATTATCTCAAATATATTTATTTTAAATATGTTTATATATACTATTCATGAATTTGCTTTGACATTGTACAGAAACCAAAATAATAATAATGAATTATATTAAATACAAAGCCCAAAATATGTAATATCAGTCCAAAGTTAATTTAACTCGACAAATAATCCCTCCTCTTTGGGATACATTCCTACAGTTAATTTTATCATTTTCATAACAATTCAAACATAGACTTCTTTCTGTATCAAAAAAAAAAAAAAAGAAGAAAAAACATGTTTGTGGACGAGTTCAAACTGTCCTGAATTAGAACATGGTTCAGTGGAGAGTGAAGTAGGCCAGAGTAATTTAAAAACCGAAAAATCATCAGCAACAAACGACGCAACACCAGAAATTCAACAAACAGAAAACAACATAACACTCATCCCCGAAGAAAAATCCAATCGCTATTGTTGCAGCTGAGAAGACGGGGGGAAAAAATGACACGTCATCCCCGATAATCCCGAAATTCGTTCCACTCACGGAATACCGTTTACACGCGAAACGAACGATTTCAAAGCTGAATTTCGCCAGGGTGATCCCGCGGGGAATCGTCCGAGCGAATTAGATACAACCAGATTAGGGGAGCTAACGGGGACATAACGCCGCCTTCATCTCTCCTGATTTTCAAATATTCATTTTCTCATAGCAAGCTGCACCCTCTCTGCTCGTTCACCAGGGGATGCAACCCTAAAATTTAAGATGACGATTAATCGAAATTCGCCCGTATTAACCGCAAATGGAGAATTCCTCTTCCGTCGGACAAATACTCCAGCGAATTTTTAGCATTTTTATATTTACTCGTTAATCGCTGTTGTAAACTTATAAACACTCGCTAGGGAAAAGAACGTAGAGCTAAGGAAACATCCCATAGTGATAATTATCGATATTGATGAAAGTTTGGTATATGGTAGTACTAAAAAAAATATTTGACATGTATCTTTTTTATCGGTAATCGTCCATATTTAAAGGGTGAAAGCCTCCCTCGAAGATGAGAGTAGTAAACATATTTGGTAAAAATTATATGTTATTTTTGATTTTTCAAATTTGTTGTTGTAAAATACAAAATTTGTCGATTTACGCTACAACTGTATATTTAACAGTTCTCGAGATATTAGAGCGTCCAATTTTCAGGGCGATTTCTACCCCTTCACTATGGACGATTGTCGACACGAAAAAATACGTGTCGAATACTTTTTTTAAAAGCTACTCTTTGTATACCAAAGTTTCGACAAAATCGGTAATTATCACTTTGGGATGTTTCCTTGTAAGAAGGCAAACGAACGTCTTCAATTATCGTTATCTTCGTTGATAAACGAACGAATCCTTGCAAAATTCTCTTTCGATTAGCTAAATTTGAGCAGAAATTACCATTGGTAAATACGACGTGGTAGAAAATTGTCGTGCGATGGTACAAGAACATTTAGTCGATGAATTCCAGACACGTTCACGCGTCTCGATGATATTGTCGGTCGACTTGCCGCTATAATGACTGGACCGGGGCAAAAGTGGAATGGAAATCGGGCCAGCATCGATTACGATATGGCCGTGTCGCATGACAGAACGAGCTGGCCAGGAAGGCACAATGCGCTAATGCGACACATTGTTCGGTCCTGCAAAAATTGCCGCTCGTTACACGGCCAACAATGGCGCCTGGCCACTGTCCCGTGTCATCGTCTATCGGCACATGTCGCCGTGAAAATTATAGCGACTGTCCCGACTCGTTTGCCTCGGGAGAATCGTCTGACTGGAAGAGTAAACGGGAAATCAGGGGAATTTTTGTAAGAGTCACCGTTCTTCGACGTGTGATCAATTGTATCTAAATAGAGCAGAGTTGTTTATATTCTACCACTTGTATTTTATTCCCGGTTTGACACTAATTTGCTCGCAAGTTAACGTTTAACGCATGGGTTAACCTTTTTCTGAGGATAAATTGATTTGTTATAAGCCTTTCCTTCTTTCGTTTTTCTTTCCTTTCACTTCTTTTTTGATTTTTGTAGGATGTACACTGAGTGTTGGGACACTTAGTGAATGTGAAGCATACTGAAATCTACTGCATTCTCGTAATATTTTTGAAACCTATGAAAATCGACTAAAGTCTATTGAATTTTACAAAATTTTACTAAACCCTACTAAATCTTACTAAAATCTACTGAATTCGACTGAAATCTATCGAATCATATCGAAATCTACTGAATTGTACTAAATTCTACTAAAATCTACTGAAATTTACTAAATTTGAAATTAGTAAATTTCATCCAGAATTCGCTGATTCTTGCAATTTAGAACTTTCACCGAGTCTTCTGCTTTAGTAGAAAATTCTACAAGGTGAATCTGTTGCCGAACAGAAATTATTGTCTTGTCGAACTTTTAAGCTTACAGAACGTTTCATCACAGTTGGTAATGGAAGATTAGAATTTAATTTCCTTTCCTACCAAACTTCGTTATCTTTAAGAATTCGTCCTTAAACGGACCGTTTATTTTGAAAGTGGTGTAAGTCCATTTTCTCTTGTTTCAAGAAAATTAAAGGTTAACATGTCTGTTAATTAAAAAATTAAGGCAAATTATATGAAGTCTGGCAATGTTTCTACTGTTTTATCAATATGTAATTTGGTTATATAAAGTTCTTTTAGGCGTATTTTACTAAAATGATGTATACTTACGGGCTGCAAATGGACTTACACCACTTTCAAAATTAGACAATTGTAAAAATCGTTTAATTTCAATTTTGAAAAATCAAATATCACTTAAAATATACTTCATATTAATCCAATTTTGTTTACAAATAATGACACGATATAAAATAGAAGTAGTATTTTAAATTTTAGACGCTAATTACATTGTTAAAATTACAAGATATTGATATTATTTACTTATGCTCTGCATGTGGCAGTGTTTCGAAATATGCATGATGCACCGGAGGTATATAAGGTAATAACTGCTTGATGTCTTTATATTTTTCATAAGTAATAGGCCTGGCATCTTGGTACAATGGCGCCAGGGCGATTTTTTCAAATTTTAGCGGTCTTCCAGGACGTGTAGGTAATAAATTTATAGTTTTAAATTCTTTGTCCTTCATCGATGTTTTATATAAAATAGTGTATGGTGCACCTTTGAGAAACCTCATCCAACATATTTGCAACCAATTTACCTGTTCTCCATTAGTGTTTTTTCTTATCTGTTTTTTAATTGCATTTTGAAGATTTTTTATTGAAACGAAATTCTCTCGTTTCATTTCATGTAAAATGAATTTATCATGTTTTCTACATTGTGTTATTACATCATAATAATCCTGTGGTGTGTACAGAAAATTCTTTTTTCGCAATGTAAAATAACAGGCTACTGATCGGCAACTATCTGCTAAGCCACCTACCTCTGTTAATTGGACTTACACCACTTTCATAATCGATGATTATGCAATTTCATTTACCGACCAATTTTAAATTGTACAAAACATGGAAATTTTTTAAGAAATTAAACACGGACTAGTTATACATAAAAAATTTACATTAAATTAAGCATGAATTACGTGATATCTCATTCTTTTCAAAAATGGACTTACACCACTTTCAAAATAAACGATCCAAATATCGTAGTACCGTATTCTTGAAATCTACTTTTAATTTATGCAAAACAAAAAAATCGATTTTTCGACACTTTCGAACTGAACACCCTCCTTAATCTGCACCCCAGTGAGAATGATTAATTATACAGGGAAACATCCCTAATTCATGCACAAAAAATACACCTTGCTCGCAAGCCAGTTTCTCGATCGAACATTTATGAACAGTTAGAACGTCTTATTTTACCTTCCACGTTCCCCTCAACAAGTGTTTCCTCTCACTTTCCCCGCTCAGTATGAACTCGAAAGAAACTTCACCGCCCGAGGAAATCGTTTGTCACTCCGCTAGTGTCGTTGATTCCGAGACGTGGGGGGGAACCTTTCCAAAGAGATATTCACCGATCCATCATTCGCGACGTATGAAAAACAGCCGAGCCAATTTCGAAATCGCGAATAATTAAACGTCCCGCGACTACAAAGGGCCTGTACACCGCGATATTACGTTTCCGATGGGGAAAAAATGGAGCAACTTATTCCCGTGGAGTCTTAGGATGATCCTCGCGGCATTGTTCGCCAGACGTTTCATTCAACTCCTCCCCAACTCTGTCTACACGGTGAGAAAGTAATTAATGACAAGAGCTTCCGCTTTTAAATCGATGCATTACCGTTTTGGTGCATTACCGTGTGTAAGAAACGAGGAGTAGAGGAGTTATATTTTTTTTTTTATCGTCCATTGAATTATTCTTCCTTGACATAATTTGTGATATTTTTTTATTCTTTTATTCATTTATTTAGAGACCGTAATTAGCGTGTTAGAATTAGTTGTGTTTCGACGCGATTCTTAAACTTTATTGATTTCAGGGTATCGCGTCTCTCACACGCCAAATTAATATTGCGCGAGTGGCTTTACGACACGTGAATTGCTATTGAAGGAAATGTACGGGCACCGGGAACGCGTATGGTACGCAGAAGCGTCGAGCTTCTGCGTCCATAAAACACTTTCTGATCCTCGACATCACTTCGAACGGAAAAGTAAGACACAAAAGAATTGAGATTAGAAGCCCTCAAAAATAGCAGCCCTGGTCGTCCGTGTCATAAAGGCAACAAGTTGAAAAATGTGTAAAGTGAAATCTACAATTCTATTTGAACTTTTATTACAGTCTTTTTGGTTAATTTCTCATTCTTTAAGTTTTGTCTTTTTATCGTCCAATGCCTGGAAAATTCAGAGGCACAACCTACGCGAAAACGCGGCTCGTATTGACAGCGAGAGTGTGACTAGATTTCAGCAGCGTCAGTGCGAAGGA
Source organism: Habropoda laboriosa (assembly GCF_001263275.1). Lineage (NCBI taxonomy): Eukaryota > Metazoa > Arthropoda > Insecta > Hymenoptera > Apidae > Habropoda > Habropoda laboriosa. Next base: position 7,247 of record NW_017100266.1, on the reverse strand, counting down.
AGGAATAGGGCCTGAACGACACTGAGAATGAGGGGGAAGGCTAGGTTTTTGCGACAGTTTGAAGGAAGAGGGGAACAGCTAGGCGACGGTGTGAGAGATATTACTGTATATATTTTCTATACATTAATGAATATTTTCTTAAGTTTTTTGAAACTTTTAGTAACATACAACAACACGAGAATATGAAAATTTATAACGAATAAAGTGCATTATTGTAGGAACAAACGACGGAAAAATATTGAAGGACCCAACGGGAACCGAACCCGGGACCTTTGGCTTACCAAGCCGAGGCTTTGCGCGCTACGCCAACCACTCCGTCTGATATTTGCCCGTGTTGGTTCCCTATTTTTCAGTATGGAGGCCCCGATACTACATTATGAAAGTTTTTTTCTTTTGACGAATTTGAAAAATGTATTTATACTTGAATCTGGTACTCTTCAAAAATTAAAGTGCGTTAAGTATCCAGACAGATGTATGAAACTATCCTTATATTGAAATTCAATCGATGTCATACATGATACGAAAGAAAATTACCAGGCAGGCTATTTGATATCAAGGAATAGGAATTAATGAAATATGTCAAGTGAAATTTGCATAATAACCCACTTAAAGGAAGAGTAAATCATGAAATTAATATTTCTGCCAAATATATGGAATAATCTAGAAAAATGATCATATTTCTTTGATTCTAATTGAAATTTTGTACAAATTTTTAATATTTATAAATTTCTTAATTCATACAATGGTCCGTGAAATATCTAATAATATTTTTCTCTGTCAATTTCGACATTCTGTATTACACTAATATTCTTCAATATTTATTGCAAAACTTTGATCATCCTTTGAAGTTTCCTTGTGACGAAGCATAGTAATTTCAATTTTTTCGAAAAGCATGAAACTTTTGACATGTACGTATGTGTATACAAGCTAGGAATCTTTAAATAAAGCATTCCTTGTACCATTATTCTTCTACGAAATACACGAAAGTCAGTGTCAACGTAATGAGCAACATGTTACATGAAAGCATCTGTACCATTATTCTTCTACGAAATACACGAAAGTCAGTGTCAACGTAATGAGCAACATGTTACACGAATGCATCCTTAACTGTAGCTCCTTGTTACTTCAAGTAATTGGTGTTCTGAACAGCTGATGTACCATAAAAAGTTTCATAATGAGCAATAACAAATAACTATCAAAATGTAACAACATTTCATTTGTTGCAAATGAAATGTCGCTTTTTCAACAGCTAATCGTGTGCAAAATTAGTTTGATTAAAAAAAAGAAAATTACAACGTATCTAAAATTTCATATGCACCAACCAAATACATTGATTTAGTTAACTTTAACTAAGTTATTTTCCTTCGAAACAAAATCTTAAAACATTCCAATTTTCCTAATACAGGTATCACACAATTAGCTTCGTTCTCCTTCATTCTCCTTCACCAATTCTTCACCAATTTTCTTTCCACACTGTTATTAGCTCCTCGAACCTCTACTACACCTGCTCTCACAGAATATTATTTTCCTCGGAAAACCATGCGTTACATGTACCAACGCAATTACACTCTTTTCTCTAAGCTTTGCCAGAACAGTCGGCACCATAACGCAACCACATCGTCATTATCGCTACAGGTAGTGTTCGTGAGTGAGTAACGAACGAAATTTCCCCGACAATTGCCACGGCTTTCCAAGTTTCCAGCTCGCGGAATCCGGATACTCGTCGTGTCTCGCGATAATGAGGTATTCGCGGATTCGACGAGCTTCGCTACAGGACCTACAGGTACGCGTCTAATTAGTAAAAGCCCGGGAAAATTGAGCCGCGTCTTCGATCAAGCCAGTGCTTCTTGCTTCCGCGGTGGTTTTTTCGGTGGTTTCAGAACGACGTTATACGCCGAGGAACACGGAGTAATTGGTGTACGGATGGAGAATAGATTGGATTTTTCGTGTGTGTCAGGTTATCGGTGAGTAAAGCACACGCACAGACATACACACACGCGGTTTATACAGAATGTACAGTTATACAGAAGAAATAAAAGAGCAAAAAATGGCAAAAAATTTTCAAAATTGTTATACTTCTTGCAATTACTACAATTGTTGAAGCAGTTATCGTTGCTGTAATTCTCATACTTGTTACAGTTGCTATAACTCTTATAGTTCTTCTAAATCTTCCAGAACCCGGATACTGTAAATCGTACGGTTCACTGTAATTCTCCTTTCCTGTATGAATTGTAGAATCTGTTCAGTTTCTGTTGTTTAACTAAACAAGGATACGTAACTGTAAAATTTGTCGTGTCCTCAAACACGAAACATTGACGCGACCGAGACCCCCCACGTTGACCTGTGGCGCTGATCTCTACCTGCCAACAGAAACTCGCGAAAGGGACCTTACTTCGGGAAAGGCGTTGATTGGCCCTTTCCTCGAACCTACAGCTACGGAAAAATATATAATACATACAGCCCCGTTTAACATAGAATCGAGTATAGCTGGGGCCACGATATAGCGAGGTCGTAAATTAAACTCTGAAGAATCGGCACCGATTGATGTTGCGGCACTCAAGGCCGTGTGTTGCAGTCTGTTTGAGGGTTCCAACAATAAACGAATGGTAGCATATGATTTGGTACTTCAAGTAGAAAATGGTATTTCATTTACAAATGGAAAATATGTTAATATTAAGCTACACAATCTTTTTGCACTTTCTATCTGTATATAACACGAGTAGATAAACTAAGATGCTAAAGACATCAATAAGACCTTTACCTGTAACCGTACTTCCAAAAGCGGCTTCCCCCAGAGGGAGAAACCCTAATTTGTCCTAGCTGCGTGCAGTTTTCAGTAAATATATTAGAATCAGTTGACTTTCGCTGGATACAAGAATTCTTTGTACGGTCCTGACCATGGTTTCAAGTACTTATCTGCTCGTATCTCTGTCAATTTTCGGGTCCCGGCAGCTAAAACATGTTTACTTTGACGTCTGACCGATTTTACCACCTCGCTATATCGTGGCCCCGACTATACTTACTCGGACAGTCGAGTAAAATTTCCACGAAATCCAATTCGACGCGTTTTCAGCCATATTTCCAAATTCGTCCCAGGTGAAAAAAATCCCCTCGCAGATCCATCTAATCGATCTCTAATAAACGTCCAAACGTGCTCTTCTACTTCGACGAACACAGCCCCGAACGAGAGAGGAAAGAACGGTCCACTGCCATTAGAGGCAGCTCCGCTAACTTCAAACGAACCGAACCGCGCCGTGACACTTGATTCTGCACGCTCGGTAGAATCGCCTGTAGAAACGGTGCACCGGCGAAAACCGAGTCCGGCTGTATTTTTTTAACCACCTGCCAAAGGACAAAGGATCCTGAAGCCGGCGAAGGCGTGAGGAAAAACAGCGGAGACACTCGAAGCGAAACAGGCGTAGCTGGCGCCATCGTTGATTGACCATTTGCATAGATAAATAAGTTTGGCCTGTGACGAGTGGCTGTTTACCCAGCAGTCGAATAATCGTTTTCCATGCGATTTCGTCGCCCCGTGTCGAAGTGTGCGAGGGCAAACACGGTCGAGTGCCCTTCGAAAATTCGACGGCTACACGGTGTCGATTTCCAGCCGAGTTTTCTCCATTTCCGTGCAGAACGTCCTCTCACCGAAGTGGTGTGTAACCGTGTGGCAGTTAGGGGATTTTTTTACCCGCCAAAAGTGACCAATGAGTGCTTTACACGGTGTAAATATGCACTGTGAAAAGTTGTTCTTTTTGTTTGTAATTTCAAGTGCATTTGGCTTTGTTCGAAGGAAAGAAACAATTTAAAAAAATACATCTGGAAAATCTTTGGAAATTTTGTAATTAAATGATGTAATTTTTTTCCACGTGTTTTGTCATTTTTCAAAAATTCTTCGAAAACAGAAATTTTGTAATTTTTCTGTTAAATTCTTCTTTAATGTCTCTTTGATTCTTCAATTTTCTTTTGTATTTATTGTAATTTTTTTGTAATGTGGCATGAATATTTCGTAACTGTTATCGTTCAAATTTTAAGTCGCACAAATAATATAAAAAAATTTCAGAAGTGAAAATCAAAAATCGCTCTATTTTCGTTCAAAATTATTCCAACAATTCCAAATCTTCCATCTTTCCGCCAAGTTTCACGAAATAATACCACCAAGAAGAAATCGTAAAACGAATCTGCGTTGAAATGCGCTTGTGGAATACAAAGTGTCCGGAATTTTTGTATAAATCAAGAGTTTCAGAGGCAAGTTTCGTTAACATCGAAGTGGAAAACGGTCCAAGTTGGTCGAAAATATTCCGCGGTATAAAGCGTTTAAAATCTTGCCGTAAAGCGTCAGTTCCGCGAGCGTCTCCATGTTGAATACACTTTTTACTGCCTTCGGGAGGAACTAATTAAAATTCGGTCCGACGATCTGGCTTTTATTGTGGCAATAAACAATTTCTGCTTCTTGTCCTGGCTGTTCAGCGTTTTCGTCCATTTCTTTCGCATCGAGTCTCGTCGATGCGATTTTTCCCGAAGTTTTTCGAATTTTTATTCGCTTACTATTGTTTTCAGTGGTTCGAATTATTGTTTTGCTATTCGTTTAGTATTATTTGCAGTATTAATTTAGATCATATTTGTTTCTTCACATTCGAGAATTTTCGATACTTTTTGGAAGTTAATCTAATTTCGAGAGAACTCTAATTTTTATTTCGTATGCATCTGTTTCTATATTTGACCATTTTTTATTTTAATTTACGTAATTTTTATACTACAAATATGTACTTTATCGTCATTTTTGCAAACTCTTTGAAAAGGAGGGTATTTTAGTTTAGAATTTTTGATATTGTAGCATTAGGTGAACAAATGTTCATACCTTTCCTTTCTTCACTATTGACTTGCATTGGTCTTAGGTAAATCAAATATTTTCTACAATTTTAAAGCAGTTACAAAAACAACAAATGACTGTCAAATACAATAACAACAAATCTCTGTCATAAAATAACAATTTTAATACCCATTATAAACTAATAACAAACTAATATAACCAGCATTAACAGTAAAAAATAGAAAATAATATCATTAACAATCGTTCCAAAAATTAAT
>NW_017100266.1:0-1987 GCF_001263275.1 Habropoda laboriosa | reverse complement strand
AACAGTTAAACCTAACTCAGAACACTACTACATTTCATCCTTCCTTCGTCCTGTTCCCCTTCCTAATTTCGTCTCGCGTCTCCCTACAAAAAAGCAACAAATAAGATCCACTTCAACAAAAAAGAAAAAAAGAAGAAATAGAGAAGAAAAGAAAGAAAAAAGAAAAGGAGAGGAAAGAAAGTAGAGTACGTAGCAGACGTTTGTCTTCATTTGATCGCGGTGGCATAATCGCGCGCGGGACATCCCCGCGGCCCGGATACCGCCGCGAAAACGGAAAGAAGAACAAACACGCCGCGGCCGGATGATTAATTTCCCCGGGCGCGAAGGCACACGCCGCAACGGCGTATATTTTATGCACGCGTTTAACTCTCCACGGAACTTAATTTCCACCAGATTCCATTATGCTTTTCGTTTATTAGGCTCGTCTTAATAGAACCGGCGACGATCCTCCGGGAGATCCCGAGCCGCTGATAATCTCTCCTGCCTCCCTTATTCATGCATTCATTGCGCCGGATGTTTTTCTTCGAACATTCCAGCCGGCAATTTACGAAGATGTCGCCGTGGAGATTTCTTTTCTCCTTCGAAGATTGTCTTCTGTTTACTGGCTCTTTTGTTCACTTCCCACACGCACACATGCGCGGCACAATTCGTGAAGCTGGTGTTATTAAGGGGATACTCCCATTTTGAGGGATCAAAAGGCCGATTTTTTTTTGTTGCACTTTTTCGAAGTGTAAAATCTTGAGAATGTGTTGCGAAAATTACAACGCCTAAAATTGATGAAATGACAGAGTTATGATGATTTGAAGAAAGCGATGCACAGCTGTGTAGAAACGCTAAGTGTAGCAAAACGTTAAATGCGTTTTTCTCGAAATTGTGTTTCGCAAATTGGCTGCCATGATTTCCCAAAATTAATCAAGTAATTTCTACTAAATTTCACATACGTATAAAATAGGTATCCCTTTATCGTTCGTACTAGAATTATGTCAATTTATGCAATAGCTTTTTTTTTTATTGCCTGAAGGAGATAATATTTTTATGATGGAAACGATATTTGTGCTTTACACGGCTTACTTTTTGTGCTTTATTTTACTAGGGATGATAACAACACTCGCATGGATTAAGATTATCCCTGATTTTTCTCTTTCAAATGAATACAGCAACGCGAATGGCACCCAGCGGGAAATATGTAATAATTTAAATAATAATTAAGATAATTACCTTAAAATTATACTGTACTTTCCTGAAACATAATCAATTGGTTTATAATTGTCTAATAGTTGTTTATCCTGAAAATCACCTAAACGTGACGTTTTTAATTGGGAATACCCCCTTAAATTATTTCATAAGTTTGTGTGGTTTCCCTCAATATGAAATCTTCAGTTTTTTCACAAATATTTAACACGAATTAATCAATGACTGGTATTCTTCACCATTATTCACAACTTCTTCTTAATGTTTCGATAGTTTTGGGATTCCTCGTTTGAAGAATTTCATGGTTTTGTAGGCGAATCAATCTTCGTGCCATTTTTGCTTTTTGCATTTCCATGTCGTTGTGAGAGGAAAATCCATTTAGAGCATTTTGAAGCGAGAGAAAAAGCTATGGATGCTGGAGAACTTCCCATCCAAGGCCCTGAAGAGCCATTTTTGTCAGCAGCTTTAGAATCACTATTAACCTTATAAAGTTAAATAGTCAGAGATGCTCAAAAAGTCGGAGGTGCTCCTTTTCGTTAACTCGACACTTCGTAGTTTTTGAATACAATATCTTTTTATTATTAGTACAGAACGAAAAAATTCACAATAAAATAGAAGAAAACAAGGCGAAAGCAATGGAATGATATACGTCACAACGCGAAATGAAATCTGCAGAAAATTATGGATCAGGTTAATGTTTAGTAAATAAAAATGGAACACTTATTCACACACATCTGAGACAGTGAAATTGCGAGTATATGGGTGAAGCGATCTCGGACACCTAAATTTAGGACAA
>NW_017100265.1:2580111-2592796 GCF_001263275.1 Habropoda laboriosa | reverse complement strand
TTTTTACGTGGAGGTAGGCCGACTCTATGTAATAAACAATTGGCAACCAAACGGTGGCTCTCCTTCTACATTCGACGGATAATGGGTACAGGTATTTAATGTAAACGGTGGCTCGCTAAAGCGATATATTATGAAATTAAATTAATCACTCAATAAGTTTTAACGTTAGATTGTTTCCTCGATATGGCCATGGTGGTCATCGGTGACTGGAGTGCCTAAAATGTTTAGAATAATTAAAATAAAATAAACGTTGAAGAGTTAGCGGGAAAAGAATTTTCTGATTTTATATTACTTTTATTGGCAAAACCGAGAACAAACGTCACACACGTGGTCTTAATACAATACAATACGCCATACTTTTTTTCGCTCGACGCATGCGCGATCGCCGCTCGGCGGACTGTGAGCTGATTTGGAACGAGTGCACTATGCCCTCCCTAAATTGAACCGTCTTAGTAGTTTACCGTAATTAATAATCTATTTTCGGAATATCGTAAAATTAAAAAAGTTGATATTTAAATCACTTGGTCGTTTCATGCTTATCTTTTATTCGCTATCCTTGTCTACGTTCGGCAAACTACAAAGGCGGGCGCGAGGCTCGAAAACGTAGTCCCTGACTCTACGAGTGTCAGGTTTAGCTTCCTTGCTGTCTGACACTTGTAGAGAGTATACTGTACCACGCACGAAATTTAAACTTCACACCATCTCGAACCCGAGAGTATCGAAAGTTGGAAGAAAAAGACTCAAAATCCTTATCTCCCCGGCATCCTCCACCATAAATCCTCACAAATTATCCTCCTGCAGTTCTCGTATTTCAGTCCCTTCCTCTTCCTGCATCTACCGTTCGCCATCAATTTCCCATTCATCCTTTCGACGTTGAAACTCTCCTTCTATACACGTCCGGGTCTTGCAGGAAAAAATCGTGCAGGTTCGCGTGCACGATAATTTTCTGTCCGACCAGCGACACCAGTCTCATCCGCTACTTACTTGTACATACATCGGGTACAAGAAGGCGAAGGAAGAAGAAAACAAGAAAGAAGGTCGCATGATTAGACGATCGCGAAAATCAAGAGGAAATCGCCGGATAAATCTCACCGTCTGGCCTTGAGGGATCGTTTTGTAACGTGAGACCGACGCGGCACGGCGTGTTCACCCTTCGTTGGCAATTTATCAACTTCTTGCCACGGACCGCATTAATAATGGGATTTATCGGCTGATATCGATCGATCCTCCGCGACCGGGTAAACCTATATCACCGTGATCTGGAACCGGTTGCTCCTGGACGAGTCCAGGCGGTTGCAACGATACCTAGAGAGCCTGGAATTTATCACGCGCGATCCTGATCGCGCGGTCATTTGTCACCGTGACCCACCTCGATTCGGCCGCCCGCGAAACTAGCCTAGCCACCAATGATCGCGTTTATGGATCGACTATTACGCGTATCATCGATGGATATTATACTCGTCACTCAGGACTGGACGATTGTTGCTTGCTGTAGATGATTTCGGTTGTAAGCTGGATGTAGGTTAGGCTTCGATGCTGCAGAGTTGCGGGGATCTGTGACGATGATATAGATGTTCTTGGTGTAGGGTGAATAGGGTGCGAATTGGTTTTGTTGGGTGGTGATTAAGAGCTAATGTTTGATTTGTTATTGTTCGTTGTAGGCGGAATAAAGAATCCATTAGTGTATTTTTGCACAGTGTACAAAAATTCATAAAAGTTTCTGGAAAGCATTCTTGGAAAATTTCGAAAATTTGGAAATGACCGTTTGAAGAAATCTAACGTAGGTATGTATTGTAGGAATTGTAGGAATTGCTACATTTGTGTATTTAAAATTGATAAGGTTAGATAAATCGAACCTCTCTGATACTTCACAATTGTAAAAATAAAAGAATACAAATTATGGCGTTGGGTTTGTCAGACCAAGGTTAAGAATCGTAATTTAAGAAAAATCGTTAGGTCTTCCAATTTAATATTCTAACATAAGAAAGAGTATCCCAATTTCCTATTGTATGAAAAAGTAGACAAGCATTCTTACCATTTTTAACATTCATCACCAATGCATCAAGGATCTAAAAATTTTCGCACACGACAGTTCCCATCCTTCTTCGATAATTGAACAAAATTGTATTAGAGAATTGTATTAACCAGACGGGAGTACCTATTACGAAGAGCTCTAACGCGTCTCGAAATTATCGCGCGAAGAGCAAAAACCGTGAGAAAAATCACGTTAAAGAATTACATCGAGCGTACGCGCAATTAGAATGCAACAAGACGAATGAGCTTACAAATTAATGACCAAAACCGACTTCACGTTTCATTACGCATGTATCAATTATATTTCTTCATCTACGTCTCCATTTGCGAGAGATCGCCGCCCGTAAGGATCGGCGTGTAGAGAAAGTAACTTCAGTTTCCGCAACACTTATCCCTCGCCTCGTCTGTCAATAATCATCGATCAAAATACCGCGTTGAACGGGCGACGGGGTCATCAGACGTCAAATTATAAATATCCTACCGGAATTCCCATCGGCCGTGCACGATCAAAAGGAAACGAAGCAGAACGAGAATCACACACCGCACGTCGGCCAACTTCTTCGAGCTTTACAAGTAGCAACGGTTTCATAATCCGTGAATTAATTGAAACGTCAATTTCGCGATTACTGCACGGTACTCGAGCCGCGATAATTACGATCTCGGGGTCCGCGATGAGCGCAATAGGTGAGATAGAAGAGTCAATTAATGGCAACGTGTCGTTGAGAAAATGCAATTTGTCTCATCGAGGCAACCGTTTTCCTTTCTCCGCGCTCCAACTCATCCCTCCCTGTCTGTGCATTCATCATAAAACTGTTGCGGCCATTAACTGCGTGGATATGTTCCTCTTATAATGCGTGCGGCTTGCGTAATGGTTGTAGAATAAAGACTGGCTCGTGAAGTGGACGGCTTCGTCGGGAATCTTACAAACTGGGGTTCTATTGAAAGCATTAATTTTGCAAAGCGTGGCTACTTGAAATTATCAATGACGGTTAATTCGCTGCGGAGCGAGTGTTCTCTGGTGGAAAATAAATATATGGGATGAAAGTTGTGGCGTTGTCAATTTTTCATTTGCCCAAAATTCAATTTTCCGTAGTTAATTAGTTTTGTTGTTTCGTATCCTCAAATTTGTATCCTTAGTATTTCAATAACGAGCTTGAAGCACGCTTAATTAATTATCGCCAACAGTGATAATTTCGATCTTCAATATTTGAATAATTTTTTCGAATAAAAATTCGTATCTTCGACAAATTCGATTCTTTAAAAATGATTAATTTCCTCTAGCTGAGAAGCAGACATTTTGATGAATTATTAAACTTATCGCCAGTAATAATAATTTCAATCTTCAATATTTACATAATTTTTTTTAAATCACCAATTACGAAGCACAAGCAATTAATTATCGCCAACAAGGATAATTTCGATCTTCAATATTAAAATAATTTTTTCGAATAAAGTAATTTTCTCAAAAATTAGTGCCTACCTACTTTCCTCTAACCACGAAGCGCAGACATTATGATGAATGATCAAACTTATCCCAGCAATGACAATTTCGATCTTCAATATTCGCATAATTTCTTCGAATAAAAATCAGATCCTTTGAAAATTAGCAATTTACACCTCTCGGAAGTACGTTGATTCGTCATCGTCAATTTGTCACCCGACGGCGTAATCTTTCAGTAACCTTTCGAATCGGCTACCGATCTATGCAAACGGAGAGGGGGGAGCAAAAGGAGGCTGGATTGAAAAAAAAGCCTCCGCACGTTTCATTAATCAAAATGTAGAAACCACGACATCGACATGCGGCGGTCGTCACGCGAGATCCACCGCAGCCTCTCGATAGCTCGCGGTGACGGGGCTCGATCGAGGTGAAATCGTCGCTGGAACGAAGATGACGAGCGGCCGCCGCCGCGTTCCACCCTTCGTTGTTCCCGTTTTCGCGCGTAACCGCGCTCCGGAACTGGGTCATGTCCGTGTTGACCGCGAGAAATTTCAATAATAACCGTGCGTGGTCGTTTTCGGTAGCAATTTCGCGTTATGCAAACGACCGGGAGAGAGTGGTGTATCTCACGCCATCGAGGTAGAATGATGCTCAAGGGCCACGAAACGTCGTAACTCGGTCACGAATATAGGTACTATACGTTGTGCTCTTTGAAGTCGGAAATGATACGATCGTCGAATTTTAAAGAATATGACTACTTTGCTTTTAAGTTGAGACCTTTTTTCTTTTTGTTGAAGATATACCTATTTAGTGGAGGGTTCTAGCTCTGGTCCAAGTGAAGTTAGAAAGAAATGGAAGAGGCAAATTTTCTGTTTGCAAAGTGCAGTTGTACTTTTTCAAAAAATATGGATCTGAATTTCGTATGCAAGGATCTAATATTGTAGTCTTCTCTATGTACTCAGTAAATTTAAGAAGGCGTATTTAACGAAGGTTTCAAAAATATCTAGGCCTAAAGTACCTAAAGACTGTAATATCTATATAATACTTTGCTTTTCTCTATCTATTCACTAAATGTAAGAAGACGTAACTAATAAAATTTCTAAAAATATTTTAGACCCAAGGTATCCAAAGTCTATAATACCTAATACTTTGCTCATCTCTCTATCTGTTAATGCTCGCGGTTGTGGCGATGAACTTTCGAGCTTTGTGGATGTTTGCACGATGTTGTGCCGTCTAGATACTGGTTCGAAGGACCACCCAAATGATTGGGATTTGTAAAAACTGCTCTATTTCTAACGCGTGATGTGAGCTGGTTCCTCCTTGGTTCTCCTTGTTCGTGGTGGTTCAACGACTACTCGACGACTGACTCTCCAACGTCGCGTCTCGGACGTCCGTGAGAGGGATTTTTGTTGGGACACGCTGATTGGTTAATGGTTAACGATTGCATTTGCCAATCAGCGTGTCTAATATCGTCTTTACCGCCCTTCCAGTGCGCAATTAGCGCGCTGTCACCTTGGAAGGGTGGGAGACGGTCGCGAGGGGTGGGCGGAAGGTCCCAAAAATCTGGAATTTCCTCCGGGTGACTAATCGGCAAGCGGACCGTTACGGAAATTCGTGGTTTATGGTATGTTCGTAGGCTATTGAGCGCGAAGGACACAAATTACTAAAAATCTAGCAAAGCAATTCTAGTGACCCTCGCAGGATGTAATTAGACCCGTGCAAGCAATAAACGAAAATCCTCAACTCAAAAATAACCGTTCCCGGTCGATCGTACCATAAACCGTTTCTACAGAAAACCTAACACTATCTCTATCTTTCTACCTAATGAAGTTTCCTAAAACTGTTCAAGACCCACAGAATCTACCTACAGTCTCTAACACTTTGCCAACATCCACCAAATCCATGAAACTCAATTATATTACACATCTCAAAGAAACATCCCGAAGGTTCTCGAAGAAGTCAAAGTATCGAGAGATTCGACGACGAGTCGACTTGTGAAACGGTCGGAATAGCCGGACTGTTGTCAGTGCACACGGGCAAGAAATAAAAGAAACGCGATTCCCATTCGAGCGGATCACGAGGACTACTTTTCTCGCATCATGTGGGCCAGCCTTACCTTTCCCACACTTAACATCCCGTGCTCGTTCCTCTTCTCTTCGTTTCGTAGCGGCCGCCGCCACGTTCTCCGGTTCTTACTACCCTGCAATCTTTCTGCGAGGCCCACGCCAGGCTAATTCTAGGGCACCGAAAATGCAACCTCGCGGAATCGTACGAGCCTTCTGCTGCCCCTGGCCCCCGTGTGTTTGTAAACAATTAAAATACACGGTTCCTCTCCGAACGCTTGCTCGTCTTCGAAGATGAAGTTGCAGCGTGAAATCGCCGTCGAAAATAACTGTACGCGAAAAAAAGCCACCACGAGCAACACTCGGGGAACGAGAGTTGTTGCCTCGTAAATTGTTCAAGAAGGGTTTTACGGCCCTGGTCTAATGCCGGTGCTCCGACAGAGAGGAATGATTCCGTTTTTGAATTGCTGTTGACGCCGTCACGCGGGTTCTAGGTTTTCAAAAGAGACGTTTCGCGTGTGACCGTTTTAGTACCGTCTAGTTTGGGAATTGAACGATGGTACGTGGAGTAAAATTGAAATTTATTTCGCTGGCTAATTTTGGGTATACTGTTTCCGAACTGGTGGTACAAGCGGCAAGGGGGTGACTCTACGTGCAGAATAAGTGGAAAAAAGAAGAATAACATTTTTTCGTATCTATTGAAGATCTACCGAGTACACGCACGCTTACACATGATCTCACGTTTACGTTATAGAAATATCACTGTGTCGCACTTCTGTTGGGATGACGGCGATTTGGATGGCGTTCTTTGTAGTAATTAGTAAAATAATTTACCGGCACAAGCACACTACACGAGAATTATATCGGTCTGCGCACTCTCGATTACCGTATGTTGCCGTATCGACAGAACGACGAAGACTGAAGGTCTGACACAGAAATGATAACAAGCCGCGGCATTGGTGATGTTTACGAATCGAAACGTAACAAAAACTGGTCTACGGTACAATCGAGTATACGCGTACTTGGTAAATATTCAACGCTCATTTATTCGGAAACGAAGCCCGATACGAAAACATGTTATTCTTTTTTTTTTCCCACTTACTTTTGCACGTAGAGTCACCTCCTTGCCGGTTGTACCCAGTTCGAAGACAGCCTGTATATTTTTCATGTGTGAAAATTAATGGAATTATTGTGTCTCAACTAAAGTAACTAATTAGTAAACGACAAAAATATCAGATTTGTAGAAGGCAAAAATTTAGTGTTATTTTTTGTAAAAATTATTTTTATTTTAAGTATTCCTTTTTTTATGCAATAAGTGACATTACTGTTATTTATTTTTCTTAGCATGCAACAGGTTTATTATTGAAAGGACACATGACTGTATCTTATTTTAGGCCATCTCCTTTTATTTATCTGTGAATTAATTTTAGTTAGTGTTTAAGTACGTATAAAATCAGCTTCATAATTTTGGTAAAATGTATTTCTTATTATTCCTACCCTTTCAAGATTAATTCCTTCAACTGTTCAACTTCTTTCACATCGTGCCAAATAACAAAGGTTAAAATATCAATCAGTTCTCACGTAAAGCTCCAATTAAAAATAAACTCTATTACAAAATACAATAAGCGTTTGTCGCACCTAAACAACAATCCCTGGCCACAGTGCGACTTATTAGGCAAAGAGTTAAATCTTCGTGGGAACACATCGTCGAGTTTGAAATCTCCGTTCGAAAATTCAAAGAAGCACGATTTTTTTTTATCATACACGTCCTATCTTCCCCATTATACCGTCGCTATTGTCAAGTCGACGCGAAGATCCGTTACGAAATAATAGAAATCTGTCTGAAAGGACAGCGGAAGACTGGCTAAACTGAAAGGCGTGATAAATTTCTCATGACATCAAGATCATTTTTACCAACGATCTTCCGCGATTCCTCTATGAAACGCTTGCTCGGCCGTTTATCGTCGTTCGCGATGAAAATTTCGCGTCATCGAACGAAATAAGCACGCGAGAGGAGTCATCCTTGGATTTGAATTGACAGATGCGCTCGCGCGAGCAATATTGTCGGAAGAGTCGCGATAAAGAGAGAGTATAAAAGATCATCGGTTGAATATCGCGCGCGTCATGGATTTTACTCGAGGCATCTGTACCTTTAGATAAAAGCGTGCAAAGGAGTCGAGGGATCGTCACGGATATCTATCACGCGGCGGGGCCCGATTTGTACGCTTAAAACGTAAGTTCGTAAGTTTGAAAAAGAACAAAGAGAAAGGCACGGGCGTAGATACATAGATCTTATCGGCGCCGATCGAAGTTTCTGTTCCTGATAGGATACGTATTCGTGAAACTTCCACGATAATAGGCCGGATTGAGCAACACCGTGTTCAGCAATATGTTATTGAAGTTTCTGTGTTAGGAAAAATTAAGGAGATACGATCTACCTCGGTGTGAAATCGTTAGCTCTTATTGTGATAGATTTCTTTTTATGCTCTTTTCCGTTGCAACCGTGATCTCCGGTGTATGATTGCCTTTATTTCTATGCTTCACCCTATTGTCTCGTATAGTTTATTAAAAAAAAAAATTCTGATAATTCTATCGGCTCCCTTTTAATACCGATCAGGTGAATATTCTACTCTGCAGCTAATTTTTCGACGCGAGTTTTCCATTTCTTTCTGTTTCAGTAGTTTTACAGATGAGGATGCGACGATTTGTAAATTGCACTGTCCAACAAATTTTGACCTTCAGAAAAATCTGCAATATCCATTGGGTGATCCTTGTAGAGTTTCTCCTCCCAAACACGAATCCGGAAGCAGAATTGCTCTATCACCCTCAGTTTTTGAAAAATATAGATTTTTGTAAAAACACACGATTTTGGACAAAAGTGAGGTATTGCGTGAAAACTCGAAATTATTCTTCTATATCATATAATACATCGACAATCTAAACTATTTAACCCTTTACCTTATAACGAGGTAAGACTGGCGCAGATTCTCGTCAAGATGAGACGAAAACAATTATATTAGTAACAAAAATCACTTTTAGTTCTAAGACTGAGGAGCACCAAATTTAATTAATCTATAATCATAAAAAATCACAAATCGAAGGGGTTAAAAACATGCATAAGGGCGATCTGAAACGTTACAATATCAACACCTACAATCTGACCATTATCATTTTCACGTACACTCGTTCAGGTCTCGACCATGCTCTTCCCCTGTCGCTACAATACTATTTACGACATCCTTCACTCCATTCTCAGCACCTCTTCCAAACGATCTTTAACACCGTACGCATCGAGAAGGTGTCCCATTAGCACTGAATAGACAGCTTCCTTTTTCGAAAGCAGGGAGAAGAAGGAAGGGGTGGTTCATTGTAGGGAGGAGACGGATGCGTGGAGGTCGTGGCACGAACAACAAGAGTAAATGGATCCTCGAGAAGAGGAGGTGGACAGTTCCGAGGGCCTTTCATTTTGGCGCCTGTTCGTGTGGAACAGCTAAGTGGACTTTGCGGCTCTGTTGGCCAAACGCGAGTCGCCATTTAAATGCGGTAAGGGCGCTTGTTACGATAAAAGAAGCGAAAGTGAGACCCTAACCCGGGAATCTCCTGAGAAGTATCGCACTTTCGCTGCAATCTTTCTCCGGTTCCACGTATATACCTACGTGTGCGTTTTAGTTAACAAAGAGTCGCCACTTTCGACAGGTAGCAATTTTCCATACGTACATCGTTTAAAACCAATTGAAACGTTACTTATTCGAACTGTCTTCTTGTGCGAAGAAAGTTTCTTTCCCTGAAAATCGTGCGACTAATCGTCTCTCCATTCGGTGAGAATGATTTCTCCGAAGAATTGGAATAATATACGAAACGCGCGAGATTACAGTGATCTGAAAACTTTCACTCGTATTTTTCATCATTTTCCCCGGTACGAATTTATTTCACTTACGCGGCTCGGTAAACACTACAATCGACACGAAATTAATCATCGAAACGATCGAGAGGTACATAACAGAATAATGAAACAGTTAGCCGGTCTAAAGGTTTGAAAATATTCATACGTTTCCCCATTCGCGCCACAAAGCACGTCACTGACGCTATAATTGATGACACATTCGATGACGCGACGAGAATGCCTTTTCTCCCGTTCGACCGACGATTCATTTCAGATAAAGGGACAGGTATATATCGTTAATTCGGTTATTCGGGCTTACAGCTCAATTATTCGAGGTTCCCGCTCGTGAAAAGGGTTCGATCGGTGGTGGATTATCGATCGATCGACTACCGTGAGTCGGTATAAATCGTTCTCGATCTTCCATCGAAATACTCGCGCTGTCTTGCCTCCCTTATCTTTTCTGCTTTGACCGACTTCCAGCTGTAGCCTCCCCTTAATGATCGTCGATCACGATCTATTCAAATGTAGATGAGCAGCCTGTTAAATCGGGTAGGACAATTAAAGGTATATTAAATCACATTGACCGGGATCGAGTCGTTACGCTGCTTTTTGTATCTCTCGCGATCCCGTCGGCTTCGCTGTAATTAATGGATATAAAATCGTGTAGAGGGAATATTGCAATTTTTTATCATTAATTTACTACAGTATCTATGAGTTTAACTGGTACGTTCGTTTCCAAGTTCCTTTAAGCGCTATTATTATCCACGAATTTAACCTTCGCTTTGATTGTCGTTCTTTTCCCTTTTTCGCGCGGAATTTTCAAACATCGAAACGCACATTTTCTAAAATTTCTCCTGAGTTGTAATACTTTTAAAATTTTAGATACATATTTTTGATAAGATGGTACATCAGGTTTCCCAATTTTTTAGAAATTTTATATTAAACATTCAAATTCGACGAGTTTAACCGGCACGTTCATTTTCAATTTTTTATATGCTGTTTCATTTTAATTCTGATTCTGTTTTTTACATTAAATTTTCAAGTATTGAAACATACAATTGTCACAATATTTTGAAAATTTTAGCTTCAGTAATTTAAAAAAGAAATTCTATTTTACATATTCAAATTATTTCAACTGCGTCGCGTTACGGTTCAGAAATAGAATTCCCGTGCTCACGAGGATAGATGAAAACCTTGACACTGTTAGCCGACGTTATTCCTCCCCCCATTGAAAATATCTCTGACCGGTGACACACGATGATAATGGTAACCGACGAATATTTCGTGGCGTGCTGGCAAAGAACCGTCGAAAATCGGGCGACACGCTCATAATAAAGGGGCTACTATCGTAGGTACCAATGTTTTATTAACCCGGACAGCCTTAGGAGGTCCATGTGTAACCAGAAACCGACCGCTGTTCGCCCCAGGACATCTAATTCGTTTCCCCCCTGCGTCCAGGTAAAATAATATTCGGCTGCACGTGTTGTGTGAACACGACTCCGTCGTGTCCTCATGAAAATCTAGGAGCTGGTATTAGATTCCTTTGTGACTAGGTGCTGATGAGATTTCAAAAAAGTTACAACGACCTGCAAAAACGAAGGGTTAGAAGGAAGAAGAGAAAACATTGTAGAAAAAGGAGGAAGAAGAAGTAGCTGAGGAAGGATAAAGAAGTCAGAGATAGTAGATCGTCTTCCAAAGGCTGAACTATTCAGCTCCTATTACTAGGTCCAAGCTGACAGTTCAAGTGTCATCCACCTCTCTAGCAGCCGGGTCATCGTGTTCTTTATCTTCGTTACATCGATCCAGTTTTTGCTGCGGTTGAAATTCGACGACGAGGAGAAAATTACGCGAGGAGAAGATCGATTTGACGATAGGCCACGTTTACAGGGTGATTTCGAGGTTTGAGAACGATGGAATTTTAATTGCCGTCGTTCTACAGGACGACTCCGTGTCATTGTCCCGAAGGAGACACTGATAAAAGTAAGGATGATGTCTGTGCTAAGATCATCCCGCAGGCTTCAAACTGGACACGCGAAGGAGCCTTTCCACGGTCGTGTATTCGATATAAGGGGGAGGCGATAAAGGGAACGATAAAAGGACAGGGAATGTCGTTCGTGGAAGAAAGGTGTCATCGTTTAGGGCAGAAAATACCACGTGATTCGCGGACGCCAACGACCAGAGCGTAAAAGCGTCTAGCTGACAGTAATCCGGGAATGTGACGCAAATTAAGCCGAGGATACAGTGTTGGACACGTGGTTCTTTGACCCTTGTTACATTCGTTCTGGCGTGCACTTCCTCTTAGTTAATTACTTGTTTCGTTCGGTTTTATCGAACACTGTACTTGTAATCGTTGTTTGATCGATATTGAGGAACACTGTGTTAGTCCAGTGAATTTTGAAATTTTAATAATTTAGAATTTTTATTTAAAAATTTGAACGATGGATCTGAAGATAAGGGGAATTTTATGTTGACAAGATGAGATAAATTGAACCTTTTTGATTTTAGCTGCTGCGGTATATTTTGCAAAATAATTCGGTTACCTTTCTTTCACTCTCTTTTATTTTTCCGTCTGCTTCTTCTATATTACATTAACGTGTGTCTGAATTGCGTAAAGGGACGCAGAAAACGTGAGAAACTCAATATGAACAAAGGTGTTCAGATTTTAATTTCAACGTTCTGTGAAAAAAAAAACAACTCGTTACTCGTGTTAAACGGGAAAAAAAGTTTTGCACGAAACACGGGAATTTTTTTCACCCCGAAAAGTACCATTCCTATTTCCATCAACGTTTACCAGAAGGACCGGCCAATTCACGGCTGCCTGGAAAATTTTCACTCCTCGATATCTGATCGGAACACCATACCGCGCGCAAATAATCATTTCCACGCGTCCCATACGTGTCGTGAACAGCAGACAATACCGGTCAATCCGACCAATGCGGGCGATTTTCTAGCCGTTAAATTAAAATTCCAAAATTTCGGACGATTCGCGCTCGAATTTCGGCACGGTATTTCACAATGAATGGCATGACACAGAGCCGAGACCGCGTGGCTTTCATCCAGCCTGTGTGATTGATAGCGCACGCCTCTCCCTCCTCCCTCCAAACTTTTGCACCCTATCCACCCTCTCCCCTTCCTCTCTTTTCGCCCCTGCAACCCTTGTCATTGCTTTTCACCCGCGCTGCTTCTTGCCAGTAATCAACGACAATCCGACCACTCCATTGCGGATCGCACAAAGACACTGTCGGATCATTGTCCTTTGAAATGGAT
>NW_017100265.1:2541179-2580094 GCF_001263275.1 Habropoda laboriosa | reverse complement strand
CTCCTCCGAAGCGGAGGAATGCTCCTTGTTCTGGCAGACACTATCTCTCCTCGGGATACTCTTATCGGGACGATAAACGGGGAACGCGTAGACGGGAAGAAGGGCATTGTCGATCGGCGCAAATGGTCCTGCGTAAAATCCTCACGGATGGGAATATTCGAATCGATGCCTCGAGGATAGGATTTTTCTTTCTTTTTCTAAAGACACCGAAGTGGAGCTTGAGCACTTCTCCGCGAAAGAGACAGTTGTAGCAAGTTTAGAGCTGAGAGAAGAATTTTCTTCGATTTTCAACGTTAACTTTCTTATTCTAATTTGATCGGGCCGTAACATTAACCCTTTGACAGTCTATCCCAAGTGAGACTCGGGCAGTGCGTTAAACAACGAACAGTTTAACTCAAGAGAGACTGTTATGAAGAAATTTAGAAAGGGACGAGATATTATTATCAAAACTGTGACGTAAAGTTATCCACACTGTGCTTTAAAAATAATCACACACGACGTAGTTATTAACTCTAATTCGTAATTATATTAGACTGTCAAAGTGTTAAAAGGTTGTAGAAAAGATGCTATTGTAAGGCTATTTCCTTAAACTTTTTCTCTTATTCTATGTTTTATTTATTTACCTCCTGAAGATATTTCTTCTTCTTCTTCATTTTTCTCCTTTTCCTAAATAACGAAACCTTTAAATCCGGTGCCCCACTTAGGAAGCAATTAAGTCTCAACTCAACACCTCAAACCCCCCTAAACAAGTAGCACCCCTTCAAACTAGAAGCAATCTCCAACAAAAACATTCCTTTACTTTAAAAACTGACGTCAGTTAATAATGAACGTCTCCACGTTCAGCCATGATCGATTCCTCGCCGAGGCAAACATTATTTTAACCCCCAGCCTGGTGCACGCTGCAACGGCGTGCGCGTGCACGTGGATAAACATTCTAGCCCTTCTCTAACAGCGTGGAGGAAGAGCGCCGCGACACTCGCTCCGCTCGCAGTCAGTCGCGTTCTCCCTCCAGCTTCTGCATCTCTGCTCTCGGTCCGTGTAATTTCTCGCGGTTCCAGCCAGGGAAAGTGCTGGCAGCCGATTAAAAATCCCGACGGAGCGGAGATTATCTCGAGGAGAACGCCGGGACGGCGGCATTAGCGCTTAAACTGTTTTATCGGCATCGCTGATCGAGATCCGCCGATAGAGTATGAATATGTAAATGACGGGGTGGCCGTCCTGGAGCCACGACTCCACGAGAACGCTTCTTAACCGTTCCACGATTCTGTGCCGGATCCACTCGCTCTCGCTCTCTTCTTCTTCTTGTTCGCCACGCGGCGCACAGACCGCCCCAGGCTTGAAGGCCTCGCGAAATTGCGCGAAGATTATCGGCACCGAGGAATATTGCCGAGTGTCCTGTCTATCGGTCTCTGTTTCTCGCTTCGTGACTCGAAACGGTACCGGTACCGAGCGGTTACGACGACTTTTAGGCCCGATGCTTGCGCCACATGTACGGTGTTTAGATGGGCGAGGATGAGCGTAACCCTTTGTGGTTCGAGTTACTTTCGTCGGTTTGTTTCTGAGCTAATCTGCTCTCATTTGATCACTTTCTTATAATTAATATCGCCGGTTTGCTAAAAGAGAATTTTTTTTATGGTAGAAAATTATTGATTACTCAAGCATTTAGTAAAGAAAATATTTTTTTTTATAATTTAAATAATGGTCTTTGGGTTTTAAGACATTATTCTTGTTAAATAGTGTAATTGTAATTTTGATTTTATCGAATAAAAAGAGATATCTCGAAATTCACGCAAAACGACGATATATTTATAATCATTTATAATTTCTAATTTATCATTTTATAATATTTTTTAACATATAATTCTCCACATATTATGTACGAATAATTCTTCAAATTTATTCAATTCGACAAAGGTCCCAATAATCACGCACACAGAACTTTTTCAAAAACGAACTTAATCAAAAGCGGACATTTCAAATAAAAGAAACCCACGGCTACTTAACTCGCGACTCGAAGATCCCATCGGAAGGAAATAAAGCAGAACGTCCGTATAATAACCGAATATATTGGCAATAAATCCGACTAAACCGGTGTAAATCGAAAATAAACCATATTGCCGATCCAGCGATCAAATAATAGTCGCGCAAACATGAAGAAGCCGCGTCCAAGTAACGAGGACTGCGATAAATCAAAAGCAGCGGGGCGAAACGTTATCGGTCCGAGATCAAAGAGCTTAACGATCCAATCGAACGCACCGGCGAGGCCTGGCCAATTATTAGTGGCACGAAGAAACGGAACGCGCGCGGCAGTCAAGGCGACCTCGGTTAGGGATGTTCAATTAATTAAGCCGGCTGTTAAGCAAGGGAGTCGCATGGTAGCCATGGTGTCCAATATTTCTCTCACTTTACGATTTTGCACCGCGAGAAACGAGGTTCTTTTCGGGTCCACTCGGCCGCAGCAGACCTGCCAACCGTCCTCTCCCCACCCTGGTGTAAACCGGTGAAAAAAATACGTGGTCGTAAGGTAACGGACGGAACTAGCCTATTTTTGGGGTCCGGAGAGAGCCCGTACGGTGGGACTCAGCGTGTGGCGTGATTCTTTTTGGTCGGTGACACTAGATGCCGTCTAGGGGAGGTCCTCTCGACGAAGACGAAGGCGACCACGGCGATGGGTAAAAGAAGATCGGGAAGATGGAGTGAAGAGAGAAAAAAAACGAAGAAGAAATAAGAAAAGGTGGATCGAGCGACGAAATAAAGAGGAGAAGATCGTCCTCGTTGGGTGTTGGATTACCCCGGGGCCTACGGGCACTGGTTCCTTGAAAAGTGCAATCGAGGCCCGCGGGTTTCGACGTTATTCTTTCTTGAAATTTGTTGTTGCCAATTGCACCGGGTTTTTTAATGAGAATTTTTTTTAGACTTTCGAGAGTGATAGATATGTTGTTACAATGTGATTTGGGTATGTTTGATGTCTAATCGTTTAAGAATCGATAAGCATTTTGATCGACGTTGTTTGAATTTTTTTTTCTAACCTATTAAATCAAATTTTTCTTTTTTTAAACATTATAGATGCAAGTTATTACAGTTTGTAATATAATTAATGAAAGTAGGATTCAGCAGTGATTGAATACGTCATGAAGTATTTGTCACGTTGACAATGCAAAGTGAACTTTTTTGATTATACTTGTATCATTAAAAGTGAGGCGGTCATTTGGTCACACATTTGCCAAAACGACGGCTAAGCAAGAAACGCGCATCTCGCTCTTTACCTGCTTCTCATTCCCACGTCTTCAATTACCCAAAAAACGAATCAGCTATTTATAAGAAACATCCCGATATATCAACCAGGAAGATTTCTCAGAAGCCACCAGAAGCGTCACCAAGCACCCATCACTCTGCGTCACGTACCGCGTGTACAGGATGCTCCGAGTGACTCTCCTGTTCGCGGTTCGAGAGCAAAGGGTTCGCCAGAATCTATCCGCGATTCGCGCAGGTGCGTCAAAGTGGAACCGCGCGGATCAAAGGCTGTGGGCATTAAGGAGGACAATTAAAGCGTCACGCGGTCGCGAAATTTCAGCCTCGGAGACGGTCGGAGCAACAAGAAAGGAAGTGAGAGCAAAAGAGAGAGACAGCTAGAGCAAGAGAGAGAGAAAATCCGAGAGAAGGAAAGATCGAGCGAGGGAGAACGAGGCGGCGTGGCAGCGAGGCACGTACTGCTCGCGTGTGGTCCATCAATCACAGCGTGTTCCCGGCGACAGGTGGACACCGGGGTCGATGGAGAGGCCACATAATTGGGAGAATAGTGCCGGTTTGCTGGTCGACCGGACACACGGTCATTTATCTTGTCGCGATCGACCGGCCATCGACGGTTCGCCTCGATTCGAGTTAACGCCCGTGAAATCGTGCGTCGCCCGCCGCCACGGAAAATCCTGCCGCGCCCCCCTAATCGATACCGGATACTATTTTCCTCTTGTTACGCGGCCGTTTTACCAGCTGTCTCGCGGATGAAAGCCGTACCCAACGGTCGATGAAAGCGTGAAGCTACGATGTCACGGTTCTGATACCGGGATCCGATTCTGGAATCGCGCCATTCAACCATCCCTGGGATGTTTGGTTATTTTTAAAATGATTCTTCCTTCTTTTTTTTTTCTATGACACACCACTTTTGTACACGCTGTTAATAGAATTCGTACCGATTCTTCTGCATATATTTTCGGTGTTTATTCTTGAGATTGTTTTTTTTTATTCTTTTTTTTATTACAAACTACACCTGCAATTAACACCGTTTAATACATTAATCGATGAATTTTTGCATATAATTACACGATTCGTTAAGTACGTTCGTTAATTCATAAACTGTACGCAAGATTGTATGCGCACAGTTTTAATACCGATTTTATTAGAAAGGCATTTTTACGAAAATAATTATAGAATAATGATAGGTGTTGGAAATTCCGCGTGCATAATTATATTCGTACTTTATTATCACCGTCTGTTTACTGTTAATGCTTAATTACACAAAATTCGATGTCAAAGATGCAATTCCTCTCGTTCACCGTATAATCACGATGGATGCGCTTGCCAAGGATGCGTTGATCATCTTCGAAAACATTTCAGATGCGATTAGACCGCGCGCGGTTTGACGCGTGCATAACGAAGACTCATTACCCGGGGAAAAGGCTTAGACCCTCATTCGACGAATGCTAAGTAGCGCTTATAAATACATAATTACAGTGATTGAAGCGGAAAGCTTCCCAGGCGTCGTTGGCACGTTTCAATTAACGGCCAGGTGTTAATCATTATTATTCACACCGGCGAGGCGTTCTCTCGCGCCGTTCAACCTTGTTCTCGAAATCTTCGGAAAGTGCCTATTAATTTATATTCCCCGTTAGCTGCATGAGTTACGCGTATTTTCCTTACATTTTCCTTGATGACCGCCATACGAACGGGCTAGCATTAACATTTCTCACCAGTCCTCGCTAACAACTTCTAATCTGAGCCTAACCGTTCCCTGGTGCCTAAGGCACGGGTCTCCTAAGGTAGCCTAACCGACGAGTTAAATAGAAGAGCTAAGGATGAAACGCATATTTCTTTCCTCCTTTCCATCGAATAAAACTTCCACGTCGAAGTTTTATCTTCACTCTCGTGAAATTGCAAGCAAATTATCCCGACTTTATCTTTTACACTATTTATGGACTCTGATCGAATAGAAATGACTTCGCCGACGATGTAGCGTGATTACAAAAGTGTAACGTACGACATTAATTCTTTGATTTTCGGCGATAAACGAATACTGCGACATATTTAGCAGGACTTCTTCTTTACGAGATTAATCAACCGTAATTCAAGATTTTATCGTAATCGTATCTACATAGTGAGAGTTACTACACATATTTCGTCCTTTAAGCGATCGAGTAGGATGGACAGTGTAGCAAACAGTTTATCTCTGGTTGTCAAACATTCTACTTTATCGAGTTCATTATTCCCGATACATCCCGAAAGCTAATCAAACGCGATAAAACCATTCGATTAAATTATCCTCCCGGCGAATCTTTTAATTTATCTCGATGCAAACTGGCGCGACGTATCGACGCAAGGAAAAAAAAAAAGGTCACCACGCTAATTGCCGCCACTTAACGATGCCGTGTATCAACTCGATCAACCCTTCTCCCTGTGCCCGGAGCCAACAAAAAAGTACCCCGTCGAATAAAGCCGGCGAACCAATGGGTACTTCGCCTTAAACGAGTTCCAGGCCTGATTCTTCTCAATTCCTGGCAAAAGAGGAGAACCGATATAAAACGGTTACCGTTACAATAAATTGCAGAATCGAAACGCGTTTCTGTGTCCCCGCGGCAGCAACCCTTCTTTT
Organism: Habropoda laboriosa; assembly: GCF_001263275.1. Taxonomy (NCBI): domain Eukaryota; kingdom Metazoa; phylum Arthropoda; class Insecta; order Hymenoptera; family Apidae; genus Habropoda; species Habropoda laboriosa. The sequence goes on along the minus strand of NW_017100265.1, from coordinate 2,574,228 downwards.
TCTTACGAATTCACCTGCCGCTAGACGGTGTAGGTATATACGTGTCACCAGGAAGCCTCTTTTCCCAACGATTATAAGTCAGGCGTACTTCATTCGGTTGAAATCGCGTCACTTATCAATTGAACGAAAGTGGCCTGATACCGTGGTACACGCTTCCCCTTTCAAAAAAGGCCCCGTGGTCGAAAGCGTTTTGGGTGCAACACGGACGACATTATTTCTTCGAACGGCGGCGGGTTCCTTCAACAGTGTGGAGTATTATCGGTAGGGCGATAATATGCCGGTGACCACCGAAAAACGCGTCGAAACGGGAGGAGCGATAAAACGGACGCCCTATTTTCTGGATAACGTCGCATTAACGACCTTTATTCGGCCGTACACGCACCGCTATTAGCGCTATCACCGGCGCAGTTGCTGCCTGAATAAGTAGCTACTTGATGCACTCTGAGCCGAGTTGCATCTGCGACTGCCGATCTGTTCGCCGGTTAATTGCACGCGTATAAATAAACCTCTTTATTTACACGCCTCTGACTCTTTCCTTCTCTCTCTCTTGCTCTTTTTCTCCCTATTTTTCCTTCCCTTTTTTCCTCTCTCTGACTCTCTCTCTCTCTCTCTCTCTGTTTATCGTTTCTTCTTCTACTCTTTATGTCCACGGCGCTTCTTCGAACGGGAAGGGGATAATTAAAGGCGGTCGCATTAATTGCGCCGATCGAACGGCGTCGTTCGACGACGCTAAGAGGGGTTGCTTCGATAGCGGCCGCCGTGTAAGTAGCCGTGTCGCTGCACCGTGCTTTACGACCAAGCTCGGACCGTTTTAATTGATAAACAACTGTCACTCGACCGGCGGAGACGGGAACGGAACGTACGAATGCAAATCGCCGTGCTAGATTCTGCCGCGAGGATTCTTGGCCGTTGCTGCGTACGGTGTCGTGTGTCCGCTCTGTTCGTTCTCTTCGGTGTAATTAATTATGCCGTCGAGAGGGTTGAATGTGATAAAGTTCAAAGCTAGGAAGTGTCGTCGCTTTTTGAGGAATGCTCCAATGTGGAATGTGTATTTTTTCTATGGAAATAAGAAGTTGAGATCTTGTACGTTGCTTTGGTGACACTTTTTATTAGGGAAACTTTCTATTGCTTTGCAGTTAGGTCTTCAATTTTGTCTAATCGTTTCTTCAATTTTTCTTTCGGTTACAAAGTCATGTCAATTTTTCAGGACTTAATTATTACGAGCATTGATACAATTTTTATAAGTTCATATTTTTCTTAACCCTACACCGGTCTTCGGGTCTTTTTTGACCCACCGCCTTTTTATATTTTTAGTCATTTTTGCTTTACGTTCCTTAACATTATTTCAAACGTTCATATGTCGCGTTGGAAACAAAAATTATTACACATAAGGTCTTAGGCCCTTTTTGACCCAAATGTCTTAAGTGTACAGTCAAAACGAAGAACGCAGTAGGGTTAAGTTTAATTTTCTTTGAACATATCAGGACTTATGTATTATTGTGTAACTTAAAAGAATTATATTTGTTTAAATAGGACTCTAGAAAATAAGAAACAGTGTTAACAAACGATAAGCTATAATACAAAAGATACTAATCGTAAAGCTTCAATTAAACACATTAAAAAAAACTGTACATCGACCAAGACTACAAAGTTTCTACTACAAGAAACATGTAATTAAACACATCCATAAATTTTCTCTCATCTTCCACCACTTCCGACATCGAACTCCCCTAATCCGTTCAAAATTTAATCTCAGATCCCTTTAAATCACCCAACTTTCTTCTCACACACCGTTCAAACACTTCTTAAAAATCGGAAAATCTCGACACAGATATTTAACCGCGTTAATTCGATCGCCCTTTAATCGAATTCTTCGAACGGTCGTCTCGTCGCTTCTGGGGCTTTGATCGAATGTAAAATTTCCGCCGGCAAATACAAAGCTTTTTCAATCACTGTTTGGAGGAGGGAGACAACGTTCGGCGTGATCTGTCACCGATACGCGGCGCGTTTCGCTTCCGTTGAATTCCCTAACAAACTTTGTCAATTACGCCAGACTGTAAACTGTCAGTCGCGTGTACCCATCTTAATTGAACGGCCTCGACCGACCTGGACGCGGATAAATTTGTACCGTAAATAACGGCCGGAGCGTAAAATTCGAACGGTGTATTACCTCGCTTGCAATAATTTATTTCCTGGAATTTTAGTTTTTCTCGATTGAACGGAATCACGTAGGTCAGTGAATTCGGAAACCGTGGAAACTTGATTGAAGAAGACTTATGCGTATAGTCATGGTAGTATGTGAGGTTTTATTTGTAATTCGTTATCTTGATTTTACGTCTAGACTATTTTATTTTCTGCAAATAGTATCGTAGAAATTTCAACGAACTTTAAAAGGGTGTTTTAAACAGAATTGAAGTTAAATTAACGGACGAGTAAAATCGTGAGTGAGGGTAGTTTCAGCGTGAATTTTCTCGATGCGTTTCACCAATAGAATCAAACTCATCTATGCACAGTCAGTTAACAAAAATTCTACAAGTACTCCCAGGAGTGAGGTAAAATTATCGACGTACGCGACAAAAATTGAAACATGGTTCCAATTTGCCGGCATAGTCCCACCGAGTATAGTTCATTTTAACGGCGAACATTCTCCGCTGCGCAGAATTCATCGAATCCAATCTACATGTTACAATCGGCGGGAATTCATTACGGTGTTAAAATCTACAGTTTCGAATTTGTATCCTGCAATTACTACATTTTCCTTTTTATTTCTTCGTTTATGTCTATTTATGTCATATATTTTCTTCGCAGTTTATTAATTTTTATAATCTCTGTTTCTCTCATTTTTATTCCCTTCAGTTGCACTGAAATAAACGGTTAAACTCAGAGTTGGAGAATTTTTCTCGAACACAGTATTATCCAGAAAATTCGTCGAGAATTCCAACACGTTCGTGTCTGTTCCCGGTTTAAATTCCCCGCGAAGCCTTTTTTCCGCGATTTTCCCTCGTTCTTACCCTTATCATTTCGGCGCGGCATTGTGCCTCGCTCTTTTGCGGGAAGAATCGGGCTTTTTCAGCGGGCTCACGAGCCCTCGAGAGAGACACGCGTAAGTCGGATCGACGAAACGTAACAATGACGCCGCGAGATTTCGCCTGGAATCGTATCAATCGCTGTCGAGGCACAATCGTTCCTCGGCGTGTTACCTGCTCCACGCGAGCCCGTCCTCCCCATTGTCGTCGAAGGAAGGGGGAAGAGGAAAGAGAAGCTGACAATGGGGCACCATTGATACGCCATCGATACCTGTGGAGCGGCACACCGATTCACGTTCCCGTGCTCGTGCATCGTTTACGCGCCTCTATAGTCTGCATCTCGAAGGGGCACCGCGAGAAAATAGAATCGGGGTGACATCGATGCCTGTTAACCACTTATTCATATACAATATTATTAGCTGGAGGCTCGAGAGACGCTCTCTGCTCTGGTGGGTATACATGTCACTTCTTCACGATTAATCTGTGCGCTTTGAAGTGAACGACGAGGTGGGTAAAGTCGATGACGTTGGTGCAGGGTAGGAATGTGTAATAGTTTAATTGGAATAATTTGGTTAGCCTGAAAGTTCCCGCGGTTTAAGACCGTTTGGAAGAATAGAACTCCGTTGAAGTTAAAGACAAAGCTGACCACATTGATGGAAGGTAGGAATGTTAATAGTTTAATTATAATATTAGGCCATTTTGGAAGTTTTCGCAGTTTAAGGCTCGCAGTTTAAATTAAAGATATTTATTTAAAATAATTTTGTCACTTTTGACAACGTATGGGAAGTAAAGATCCAAACCTAGTTTACAGCTGTAAGAATCATGCTCAGAGTTTGCTGGTCTACTTCGGAGTTAATTAACGCTAAATTTCCTAAGATCGGGTATCACTGTCGTTTGATTGAATGTACAGCAACCCAAAGTATTAGGACACTTATCCTATTCGTACAGAAAGTAGGTATTATACACATCTCAGAAAAGAAGCGTCTTCAGGCTTAGACTTCCACAAACCCTTTCCATCCCCCTTTATAAATCACAACGACACACTCTTGAGATTTGACTATTTACTCTTAAGCCACCCTATATACATTCTATTGCCCTTAACCACCAATCTTTTAGCCAACTACATGTATCCCGAAATTGAAAGGGTTAGAAAATACGAGTCGAGGAGAAACCGACGCCTCTACCAAGCCCCATCAATTCCCCATCGAACAAGAAGCTCGTCGAACAATTTCGGCCAGGAGGTAACACAGGGGGGATGTCGCGTGTTTCCGCGGAATAAAGAGGTGTGTATTTTTCTACGCGCGATCACCGGGCCAATCCACCCCATCGACGCGCACTGACGTTTATTGCATTGATATTAATCGATCAGGAAGGGTCCCGTGTACCGCTCCCTCCCTCTCCCAACCTTCTCTTTTTCTCTTTCACCCTTTCTCTCTTAGAATCTTCCACTCTTTCTCTCTTTGACTTTTTCTCTCTTTCTCTTTTCCCTATATTCTCTCTCTCTCTCTCTCCCTTTGGCCCTCTCTCTCGTCGATCGGAATACTACCTGCTCGCAGCGCAGGGGGATGTTTGCGGGCACTCGTCGTTGTTTGCGCGTGTTTGGCGGACGTATAAGCGGGGACGAGCATTGTTTGATACAATGGGCCGGCTTTAATGGATGTTTCTCGCAATAGGAAATCACGCTGGGGGCAGGAAACGTATTTTTTAATGCGGCCAGCACGCGAGACACTTGTACAAGCAGCCGAAGCCAGCCAGTTTGAAATGTAATCACGCGTGCGGGGATGAAATATTCATTCTCGCGCGTTCCAACCTCGGAACGGAAGATGGGTGGGGCTAGGGGGGGTTCTGATCGATTCCTACAACTGGCGACCGATCGAAGCGTTTTCACGAATTAAAATAATTCGAGGATGATGCTCGCTTCAGCCGGTGATTGAAGATATCCCTTTTTTTTCCCCCTGTCTCATTTGCGTGCCCGGTGAGCGCAATCGTGAGGGTGGGCCGGCTACTCTTTAGGAGTGCCAAAAAAAGTCCTTCTCCTCTCCTTCTCCCCAACATCTCCTCGTCCATCCTAACCATTACCTTCCCTTACGATCCTTCGCCTGTAACAGGGTCAAAGCGCGGTACTTGCGTGTACTGGCGAGTCCGCCTTCCCGTGGTTCCCCGTGGATGCGGTGGCAGTCGACGTCGGGGTATTTGCTCGGTTTGACTGACAACGTAACGAAAGGGCTCATCCGCTGAAAACGCTCAGCGGCGTGGCTGGATTTTTCCATCGCCCGTCTCGGGGCGGTGACTAGCCGGGGGTAAGATAGAACTTGCTGAACGGGTGTATAAGACAGAAGTCTGAGGAAACCCGAATGCCTTTCGGGGCGGCAAACACTATATGTCTCATTTGCGGTTTATTTACGGCTGTGTTTGTTCGGTTGGAAAGTGTGATTTTCGATGGTAACGATTGTACGACACAGAATAAGGAGAAAATCGTAAAGTGAATGACGGGTTGTAAAGGACAGGTTATTTGAATATTATATTTTTACCAAAGTCCAAAGGTTGAATTCGTTCCTCTTTTATTGGTATTGTCGAATATTAAATTAAGCTACATAAACATTCATTATAGCATGCACGACATCAGGTGAATTTTATGTCGCTGTATATTAACATTTTTTAAACAAATTTTTGCTCAATTTTTCTCTCACTATAGGGGGAGAGTCGTGCAGTACCGGCCACTCTAAGTTTTTGTGCTATAACTTGGGCTAATTTGGTAAAAATGAAATTTCGAAAAAGTAATTTGTAGTACAACTGGTGTTTAATAAAAGGGGACAAATGGTTTTTCTGAAATTTTCTCATAAAGATAAATAATTCGTAGAAATAGAAAAGTTGTAATTTGCAGCGAACGAAAAATTGTCGTATAGTACCGGCCAGCTGCTTAGTAGATTTTAAGATCTAAGTAATAAATAATGTTAGTAAAAATCGTTTAAAAATAGAATAGAACTTTCATTTAGGCATCGATATTTTCTTGATCCGTACGCTCCGCGTGAGCCCAACCATTGCAGCCATGAAAAATAACTTTTGTCGTACGGAACACCAGCGTAAACGTTAAACGTCTTAGAACTCTGGTAATAACTGAAGAAAACAGAACGTCACCGGAATATGTTGCTCAGGGCTATAGTATTCATTTGTTTTTTCATCAACAGTGCAGTCAACTAATAGTATAAGCGAGATCTAGCTTGGGGCCGGTACTGCACGACTCTCTCCTACTACTAATTAGTCAAATTTTCTCACTATAATGAAATAATCACAATTGTCGAATAAGAGACGTAAAAAGCAAAACCGTTAAATCGAGTGTGGGTTCGTTAGTCCTCAAACCACACACCAATCGTAAGCGTGCAATGTTGTGTTGAACAAGATTTATTCGTCGTTACAGAGTTCGCTGGTTTAAATGTTTAGTTAAATCGAGTACAGGGTTTCCTCAGTTCGCTGTCCCGGACTACCCTGTTTTGCCATTTTTCGGGCGTCCTTATATACGCCCTTTTCCTGTGCGCGGACCGTGGAGAGTGCCCTATCGGTATACGCTTCAGGTACCTAATTTACTAATTACGCTCGCACCCTGTTGGTGCGTGTTAATATTATTTGCTATTGTCGCGGGTCTAGGTGTGACTTACTCTCTATTGGCGCGCACTAGTTACACGCTACACGAGCTCTCCACTTTTCCTCCTTACGATTTTCCAGCTCGCGATCACACGTTCGGAAAAAGCATAATTTATGCGAAACGAATAATTTTTGCAATAACGCGCGTGAGCGATGGGATTCGCGCTTACTGCATTCGTAACCAATAAATACGAACGGTGGAAACGTTTTGGAAACGAAGAAGGAGCGCTTTTATCGTGAATTAATACCGTAGCAATCGGCCGCTTGAAACGTAAGGGTTCAATATCTTTATTGTCAGCTCGAAAGCTTCTCGAGCGGATGTATTAACCGAGACTCTACGGAATGAAGTACGATAAAAGAGGCATAAAAAGCCGAAGGACATGGAAGCCCGATACATTTCAGAGGCATTAAAACCGTTCGATGCTACCTTCGGCGTAATGTATTCTTAAATGCGTCCAGATAAAATAGTTCCGCGCTACGTGCATATTAAATTTCCCTGTATCGCGAATGATTAATGCTCGATGTGAAGTGTCGATAAAGGTAACTTTATGAAAACAGATTAATCCAAGTCCTTTCCTCGAATGCGCGCGTTGCCATGTGTGTTTTATCAGGTCGCGAAGTTTTTCAATTTCAAACCGATATTTCTGGCATTAAGTTTGAAGTCGTGTTGTAAAACAGCCCGTTGCAGAAAAATGGCTCTACTTCGATAACATTTGCAAAATGAATTTCAAATATTGCAATTAGCATTCGCGAATGTAATTAAGTATAAACGTTTCTTATGTATTTGTGAATTATTAGATATTGATGTTTAAATTGCTGATTTAATAAATATTTCGTGGCAAGTATTGTAATATTATAATAATTATATATTAATTGTTATTCTGTTATAATAAAATTCTGATAATGTACAATTATTTCGAGTAATATATTAAAAAAACAAGAAGCTCCATTAATACGAACTGAACGGATTAACATTTTTTATAATGTGAATAACGCTGACAAAATCAGAAACAGGTAACAATAATCCCCAAGTAATTCGAATAAATAGAAAAATTCCTAATATCAGATAAAGTTTGGAACAAATATTACGAATAATTATTAATTCAACGAACTCAAGTTTCACTCACGTAATTAATGAACTCCGCGTAATTACAGAATACCTCATCGCCAAACTGAAAACTAAAAATCCATATCTATACTATCCGTAGTTTCTTTTTAAACAACTCTCACTCTCGAAAGCCAGAAACGCCACACGTTTATGCTACCTTTTATCACATCCTCGCTAATCAAGTTGCAGTTCATCTCGAATTACGAAAGTATCCGCGATAACAATTTCACTCTCGCTTACCGCAGACCCGTTTCAACCGGACTTATCAGTGTGAACGAAAGAAAAAGAAACGAGAAAAGAAAGAAGTGCATTGCTACCTTTTACAACGGGCAGCTCCACAAATTATGCTTAATCTGCAATTACGAAAGTGTCCGAGGCGAGCTGAGTTTCGATAAGAAAATGGACTCTCTTCGGCAGGACACGATCCCACCGCGGGGCAGAACAAATTTCAAGCCTGCACGCTTCTTCAGCCTGTTCAGGTTTTTTCCGTTTCGCTTCGTTTTTAACACGCGAACAGCGCGTCTGCATCCTTATCGAGTAGGAGCACGCGGCACCGTTTCGAAATAAATGGCGTTTCGTTACCTTATTTCACCTTTTTCATGTATCTTAACGGCCGAACCTCCTTGCTACTTTCTTGTGCGTCATGTTGGTTGATCAAATAAAATCGATATCACATGGCAACGTAACGAGCAGGACAGTGAGAGAGAGAGGGAGAGGAGTTTGCAACTTTGCTGCGATACGTTCTGACAGGTTGACATGCGCATCCGCCTCTTACGCGCCTAGAATCGCGCTCGTTTTGTCACGCTGGTGATATTATAGACGTAAACTTTGGAAAATGATGGTCTCTCCTTCGCCAAGTTTGCACGTAAGCTTGTACCACCTTCCCGTCTTGACGGCGTACACGTGTCGCTATGCAACTTTGTGATACGGTTAAATGGTTCGCCACGACTCGCGCAAGACCTAACCGACGGTAATCATTGTCAATTATCATAATGTGCGATCGGTGATCTGTGTTGGGGAATTATTTTACCCGGAGAAACGTAATATTAGGTGTTGGGAAGGTGTTACCTCTAGTATTCAAATTAGCATTGAAATTCGTTGGGAAATAAGCAGACACTCAGATAAAAATGTTTAATGTCTTCAGTGTACATGTAGTTTGAGTTTTTATTCCAGGAATTAAGAGATACTGGTTGCACGTATTCCTACACTTAAATTGTGCAATTCCGCGAAATTAGCATTCTGTGACAGTTTCTTGTAAGAATACAGATCCGCTCCTGTAAATTGTAAATTTCTTCGTTTGAAATCCCTCTAACGACGACAAAGTGAATTCTTCTTCGGTGATTTATTTATTTATTCAGTAGAAACGTCAAAATTCCTCCGCTGTCAAGTGGAGAACGGAAAGTGAGAGGCGAGAACTGACTCTCATTTTCCTTCGTTTTTTTCCTTCGTACTTTCAAATTGACAGGAAAAAGAGGCACGTCGAGTAAGTATTCAGACCGAGCCAGGTAAGACTTAAAACGGAATCGCGTAAGAATAGTGAAGAACCTTTTTAACTTGAATGGGCTCTATTATACTATCGTGGAGGGGCTCGGAAGTACCGATGAGGTGGTGCTTCTCGATGGAGTCTCGATCAGACGTCGAGAGTTTCATTTCGACACTCGAACCTCCGGCGGAGGATCGATTCGAAACAATCGTTTCTTCAAACATCTTACAACCGATTTGCGGAATAATACCCGCCAGGCTTTGGCTTCTCTGATACTTGTATCCGCTTCGCTATGTACTGGGTGCTCTAAACGCTTTAATCGTTACACCGATCGTTCAATGTGGAATTATTTTTTTTTAGGATTTTCTATCGATTAATATTGGAAATTAATTAGCCCTGAACAGAACGTCCAAAGAAAAAGCATACACCATTTTGTCACTCTCGTGTATAAATGAAAAATTCTGCACTGTTCGATTATTCAAATTTCAGTGTTTAAAATTACAAATTTTTAATTTGCTTATTAGTTAAAATTTTAAATTTCAAATTTAACACTTCCGTGCACCATTTCTAACGTACACAACGAAATATAATTGTCCACTTTGGGATTTATAAAAAAAAGAGGGACAAAATTTCCACACATTCTAAAGTCTCGCAAATTACTATTCTTCCTCATTCCGAGATTTGCCCAAAACTAAACGAAGATTCGGTTCCTCGACGCGGCAAGAATTTCTCAGAACACCCAGTACATGAACGTGGACACATCTAGCCACAGAGAGAACGTTCCCGGTATCAGTCGCAAGCGGCATTGTCAGTCGGAATGGACGAAGCTTTCGAGGACCTCTCCACTGTCCTCCCCCTTCGTCCGCCAACCTGGATCCTTTCTTGAAGTGGAACCGTCTTTTCTTTCCCCTCGTTTCATCCATTTCTCTTCGGCTACCTGTGCTCCAACTCTGACCAGTTTCGCCCTTCACTCCACATCCTGGACCATTAATCCGCCCTATTAGAGGGACCAAATATCGGTCAGTTGCACGGGACGCCGGCGCGGAGGGGCGGAAAGGGGTGCACAATGGGCGCCGCTTATCCGAACGGCCGATTTTCCGGTCCCCTTCAAACCGCAAGTGCCTTCTTTCCCGACTCTTCATCCGACAACGCGCTTTCCCATTGATGTCGCCGAGCTTTGAACACTCCAATAGGCGCGCGATCTTCCTTGTTTCTCGATGGAAGTCGATGGGATCGAAGGCAGATCCGGAAATTTGCGGGGTTCGAACGAAAGTATCGTTGTGACTATTCGTACGAAGTTAAGTTTAACAATACGTGTACAATTATAAATTTATGAAAACGTTTGCAAGGGTTGCGCATTTTTCTGAAATACTCCTCTGAGAAGTAAATTCATATACGAAGTTGTAATTTTCACGGAAGATCTAGATTTAATTTGGATTAACCGCGAAACGAGTTTTCAACGCGTTTCATTCTACCCTCAAAGGGTTGCAACCACTTTCTCTCTCTCTCTCTCTCGGGGAATTTTTGAAAGAGACGTTTTACTGGAAGGAAAAGTGGTTTCGCAAGGTGCTGAAATACTGAATTACCGAGGTATTCGAGGCATCTACCGGTATTAATATGCGCGCAGCTGTAAATTACCGTATTACACGATACGAATTCTTTCCAACGAAACGAGAAAGATTACGAATATCGGGTGAGTCTATCGTCCGAGGCGAGGAATTCGACTTTCTAAAAATATCTGAAACCAGAAATCCTGGTCTAAAAATAGAGTCTTTCAGCCGAGTTCTTAACTTCGTGTAGAAATTCTCGAAATATCTTCAACGGTCGGAGTATCGCTCAGCGAGGTCAAGTTTTCAATATCGCGACAGAATTTCTCCGGCTCGCTAGGATCGACGTTCCTCGTCGGCCGGCCCTCCGTTTCCGGCTGCGCGAAAAATGGGCGACGAAAGAGGCGTCGAACGAGGGCGAGGGCGCTGAAGGAATTTTTAATTCGATGCCGATGAGACTTCGTTTTCCGAGAACAACGAGTTCGGGGCCCAGTTTGGCGCCGGTTTAATCCGGGACGGTCAGCCGGCCGGTTTTTAACCCGTTTGGCCAGTTTTCATGACATTAGTCTGTTACCGGTTTCGTAATATATGCCGCCCCTTCCCACCGAGTTCCGTATACGATGATAATGTTTAACAGATCGCGACTAAGGGAAAAAGAACGAGCGGACGAACGAAGCGAGAGAACGATAGAGAGAGAGATGGAAAATAAAAGGGGGAAGACCGGACAGAGCATTTTACATCGGTGAAAGTACGCGCGCGATGTCGTTGGACTATCTTCGATTTCTCAACCGATAGGCTTAGGGGACTAGGAGAGGATCTGCTGGCCGGTATACACGGCCCTTCGATCGTTCAACTATTCTTAGAACGCGATATTTCATTCGAGATTTCCTTCCTACGAAACGAAGGTTTCCATTCGCGCGACTTTCGTAGAGTATCGCTCGTTTACAGTCGCTCCGTTCCTTCAGATTTCATTTAAGATTACTCTACACCGCCTCTACCTCCATTTGCAATAATTTCACTTTACGTCCGTTCCTCGTGTGACTATTCCTGCTTATAGGTTGCTCGTAGTATCTACTCGTTCGATTTGATTGTCGTCTCGTTTAATATCGTTCGAGCACATCTTCGATAATCCTGTTTGCGGTTCTTTCTTGTGGAAGAGTCGGAGACTTGTAGATTGTCGTTACGTTTACGATATCGTTAGATTTATGGTAATTTCATTCACGACTGTCCTATGTGAAATAATCGTATTGTGAGAGTTGGAGATCAATCGAAGCTGTTTGATATCATACAGGTGATTTCTGGCGACCGTTCGTAAATCGGAAGCTTCGATTCGAAAAATTCGTAAAAGGTACAGTAAATTCTCCACAAGTGTCAGTCCACAAGGAAGCTAAACATGACACTTGTAGAGTCAGGGACTACGTTTTCGAGCCTCGCGCCCGCCTTTGTAGTTTGCCGAACGTGGACAAAGACAGCGAATAAAAGATAAAGATGAAACGCCAGTCGAGGCAACCAAGCGATTCAAATACCAATTTTTTTAATTTTACGTTTTTTTATCCCGAAATTTTTCTTAACATATTGATGAGATTTTTCTGATGAAAATGACATCAAACACGACATAATTCGAACAACATTTACTATCTCAGCAACATGTTAAAAAAAATTTCAGATGAAAAAAAGTAAAATTAAAGAAATTATATTTTTCGTTGTTTTTGGTGTAGCGTTACACGCTTGACTGACAGCGAGCGAGGATAACATAGGCGTAGGACCATCTATACTGACACTTGTAGAATCCAAACTGACTGACACTTGTGGAGAATTTACTGTATTTAGAAATATATTATGTACGCAGGAAGACTTGAAAGTGTTCCCAACGCGGTCGGCGAAGTCGCATATTGCTATGATCTACTGTACAATGCCGTCATTAGGCACATCAAAGCTGCGCCGATCCAACCCACACATCTTTACAATATTCCTAATCAATATAACAAGAACGATAGTTTACCGTCCTTTCATTCGCAAGGATTTCTGCTGGGATCACTATGTCTCTGATCCTTATGGTCACAGCTGACACTTATGGTCATTTCATAAGGAATAGTTGCACCTGTGGTTGGTTAGTTTTATAGTTAAGCCATTTTTAGTCGTTCTATTTAGACGAATTCCATTTCAGGTTATCCTGTATCTGGTAATTCCATTTATGGTTATTCTATTTGCCATAGTTCCACTTGTGCCCGTTAACTTAACAGCTCTCCGCCGTTCGTAAACCATTTCATTTGCGATAATCTTGCATTATAATGGTTCCACCTGCAACAATTCCACTTCGAAGCGTGAAATTAATAGTTATACGTTCACCGGTCGCTCCTTTTTCCAATAATTCAGCATCAGATTACATGGTCCGCGATAACTATGCTTATGCATCGACTTCTTATCTGCGGATATTTCATACCGTGAAAGATATTACATATTGGACTGTTAATTTCTGTAAGCGTGATCGTTCTAGTCTCTATAATTTCATTTCCATTTTATACCACATTTACCAACTGGTTTCTTTCTCAAAGATCTACTACAATCATTCTACATCTACTGTGTCTTTCGAGGTTGTTTAATTCGCTTAAACAGCGGTTTGCCACTTGCGCACATTGCTCAGTGCACGTTGTATAATTGCTAGGTACACCGTTTTATAAACATGTTCTTCGGTAGTTAATATTATGCAAATCGGAGTATTCATTTAACTTCCACTTTGTTCGTTTTTATGCGAATGTGTTGTGACAGTTCTCAATTAAACACGATCTTGTCTCTTATCTTTTAACGAAATCATAATAAAGTCTGTTAGGCGAAATTTAATCTAAAATCTAAAAAAAGAAGTATTAATAAATCGAAGCGAATGTTTTAGTAGACCCATAAAGATATGTCGTAAAATTAGCCTACCTACATTTCGTGAAGTAGTTAGTAAAATTATAAATATGGTAAAATATAAATTATAGTAAAATTAGCGTCATAAGTATTTATCAGCAGATATTTATCGGCAGATACTTGGGCATGAATTCGATTAATTTTTTTCAAGAAATTACAAATCAATTATTCCGACTGTTCCAATAATTATCACGTTAAAAACAACGATACGTGTCGATCGTCTTTCACCACCGGCTGGTTTAATTCGTCCAGTCGGTGAAGATTAATCATCCAGGCAGTCACACGCGTTAATTGTACCAGTCCCGAAAGACACGACCGGTGGATTCCATTAAAATTCTTTTTATCCGGCGAATCGACCGATCTAATTACTCGCTCCCGATCGAATCGCGCTTAATTAAGAGATTCCACCGGTTCCGAAACGTTCGGGCCCCCTTAAATTTTGTCGCGAGCGCAACTTTTCGGTTCGTTTATCTCACGTGATACTGTCCTCGTTATTTCACCGTCATCGTCCATCCAACGACACGGTTTATCCGCACATTTATCGTTTCACGCTGTCCCCCCAGTTTTGCAGATCGCGGACCTGCTCGCTCGTTCTCCGTTCGATAAACTGTCGGATCGATGGTGGGGAATTTTTGAAAATTTGAAAACTCTCAGATGGATATTTCTTGCTGAGAAGAAATAAAACTTAGGCGTGTAAAAATTAAAATTGATGGTAGATTAATGGAAAAGTAAAATGTTGACGCTGAAGAATCTTTCATTTCTAAGATACTAACAGAGATAAAGAATTGTTGCTAATAGCATAGAAATTCCGTTTTGTTATTATCCCTTGAGACTTATTTCCTGGAAAAGTTGACAATTTTAAAAATATTCTCGTGAAGGTGACAAATTTTCAGCACCGACACTTACAATTTTATTTTATTCCCAAAAAAGGAGCAATCAGAAAATTCCCGCTTCACTGCAAAAAGTGATATTGTCCCGGTTAATTCTGCGTTCGTTTTACGTTGTCCCCCATTTGCATGCCAGTACCACGACCGACTTTAGACCGTCTCTTTCTCGCATTCAAATGGATCCGTTGCCTTCTGATTTTCCTGTTGGCTCCGGCGGCCATTGCCCGCGCGACTCTATTACATTATTTTCAACGTGCAAGAATTATTGTTCCGATACGTAGTTACGGACGAGGTTTCGGTGTAAGAGGTTGTTCGCTTTTCAGCATTCGAGATTCGTGGCGAATCGCTGATTAACGGGACCGTGAATCGCTCGGCCGGAAGTCCTCGATCGTGTTCCAGCCTCTTTCGCTTCCCTTTACGCAGGATGCGCGGAATGCTGTCGTTGAAATTTAATTGATGATCACGCGTGAATATGTGTTTGTATTAAACGTTACATACGTGGATTCGTCGTGCAATATCTATGTATCGAGTGTCTTAAGAACTTAATTAAAAACTAAATTATTCGCACTACCAAACCGTGGATATTTACAATTTCTTCTTTTTTTTTCAAATTATCCTCAAAAACAGGTTCAGCGAGGTTTCTACTTTCTTTCCAAAACATTTTTTCTTCTAAATTTCCGTTTGTGTGCCGTTACCGGCGGTCTTTAATTGGCCATAAATAACACGCCGGTTGCAAAATGTTCCGCGAACAGTGTTAATAAACGTCGTTAATTAAACCGGCAGCATAGTCACGAGCTAATTAGATACGTACGATCGATACAGTTATCGAAACATACTACTCGTATCCCGGCGTTTGACCGCTTTCGTTTCGAGGACTTGCGCTGCCACCGGAAGTCGTATCGTCGAGTCGTTTACGGGCTGCAATCAGCCGAAAGCTTATGCATCGGAACCTGTGATAATTAAATTGGTCACGTGACTGTGATTGGAACCGGGGCAGCAAACGAGTCTCGATCGATTTTCTCTCCTCACGTCTTCCTGTTTACGTGTTTCGCTTTAAATAACTACACGCGAGCACCGAGATCCATCGATGTGCTTTATTTACCAAGAAAATCGCGATGGGAGCGGCGTAAGACGCCTTGTAAACAGCTCGTACGGTTGATTAAGAGGGAAAGATTTCTTGTAGCGTTTTGTCGGCGTGACAGTAATTTCCTTCGCTGAACGAAACCGCGTCTCCAATCCGTTTAGGTGCTTTTTAACCACGCGTAATTCTACCCCTTTTTTCCCTACTCCACTTCATTCTTCAGGTACACGCTGTGTTCTCCTCCCTTTCTTTCTCTTTTTCTGCTTCCTGACAAATTGAAAGCAGCCAGTTCGGATTTTTCGCCTGCGCCCGGGATTATGAAACGTGTGTTTATGAAGTGTTAGCTAATGGACGAGAACCCCGTGTTTGCCGTGTCGGTTTTTCGTAGCGACTTTTTTCCCCGCTCTGTGCTTATTGAATTATTTCACAATTCAATTCATTATTTCGAATTATTTCAATTATTTCACGAGAGAAATTTGTACAATTCGAACGTCTAACAGCGGGATGTAGAAAAATTGCTGTATTTCTGCGTTTATATTCTGTTATCCGTGTAAAAATGTAAGAAAAATATAATATGTGGATATTGAACGAGCGTTCGTGTATTTGTATTATTCGAGTATGATTTTTCTCAACGAAACGAGAGTTTTTAGACTGATAAAGGTAAAATAATGCCTGTAGTTTTAGTAGTTCGCGTAATATATACCTATCGAGTGTAATTATCGCGTATTTAAATTACAATTGTTCACGATCGTTTTATCAGCTAATAAATCCATCGAAATTAACACACTCCCTTATCGGCAAAAATCCAAACCACCTCCTTCCCTATCGATTCAGACTGATAAAAGTAAAATCGCATAATTTCACTAGTTCCTGCAACACACACCTATCAGATAATTTCAATTTCCTTTGATCAGCCAATAAATCCGTCGAAATTAATCCACTGGGTTACTTCTAAAAAAATCCAACACACCTCAACGCTTATCAATTTACATACAAATTGCCAAGATTACACAGGCCACTGCACTCACCGCGATCGCCTATTCATCTTTCAATCACGGTGTAAAAAGGTCCCAAGAATCTCTGCCCCTCGCAACAGGATCATATTAATACTTGCAGCGAAAGGACCGATAACACGTCCCGGGGGACACTGAACCATAACGAATGTACACACCGTAGGAACTTCAAGTTCGCGGCGTTATCAGTGAAAATTCCTACGGCCGTCTCACGCTACCGGTTCGCGCGAAGAAAATTCGGTGACCTTTTTCCCCGGCGTGTTGGTATCCGAGGAGAAGGTGGCCGCGCAGACAGAACAGACCGTGTTTCGTATGGGCGTGGAACCTCTTCGTGGTTCGTGGCGGGGTCGTTAATTATGGAACGCCATGGGTTACGTTTCAATGGATGATTGATGAACGCTCGGCGATTCTCATCTAACCTCCTCCCAGAAGAGTAACAGAGAGGAAGAAAGAGAGAAGGGGAGAGAGAGAGAGAGAGAGGAAAAGAGGCTGAAAAGAAGGAACAAACGAAGGAACGAACGAAACGGAGGGATGGAGGAGAGAAAGAGGATCCAGCCGGAGGTACCACTCTGGAAACAGGTTTCTGATTGTTCAGAGAAGCCAGCATCCTCGGTTTCTCTGCTCCCGGAACACGATCGCGAAGAGCTGGCTACTCTTCGAGCATTACTACTTACCTGCTCGTCCCGTTGTTCCATGTCGATTTGACGAAGTGTTACGGTTTAATCGATTTACAGTCCGCATGAAAACGATCGGCCGGGCACCGCGAGGATGAAACTGCCTTCGTGTTTGAAGTGCTTGTCGATTTTATCGACATCCCCTTTCTAAGAGATGTCGGTGGCTCCTGTTAGATTATCGAGGAGCAAAGGGGAAAGAGGCCTCCTCGTGTTTCTCTTTCGAAATAATTCCCCTTTCTTTAATGATCCTACTAATTTATTGGCGCTAGATGGCTGTTCAGTTAGAGAACGGGTGTCTAGGGTCCCTCGATGAATTAGAGAGGATTTTATTCTCGATCGCGTCGATTCGCCTCGCCGCGGTCCTATTCATGTGTACAGGGCCATTCAAACGAGGAAGAGAAACGCCTGAAACTCATTTGGATCGGGGATTCTTTTCTTTTCTTCATTCAGACAAGAGAATCGAGATTAAATTCGAGGTAGGAATAGAGGTAGAATTTCTTTTCTATTTCGCGGTACTGATCTCAACGGTGTTGTTGATTCTCCCGGGGGATCGTTAGTTTGGCTGTAAAAATATTTCTATTCATTTATTATGAAACTTGGTATATCCAAACTTGGACAATTTTTAAGATATTTCAGACAATGTTTGAAGTGTAACAATTTAAAAATATTACTTCATACGTTACTAGGACAGCTTTAACCCTAGAGCGGTCTTCGGGTCTTTCTTGACCCACCGCCTTTTTATATTTTTAGTCATTTTTGCTTTACGTTCCTTAACATTATTTCAAACGTTCATATGCCGCGTTGGAAACAAAAATTATTACACATAAGGTCTTAGGTCCTTTTTCACCCAAATGTCTTAAGTGTACAGTCAAAACGAAGAACGCACTAGGGTTAAGTAAAGTATTGGCACATTAATTTCGGGTGTCTTTCAAAATAATAATTATGCTTTAAGTGAATAACAAAGAATGCAAAGTTACTTCGTGAGAAATGGCCAAACATAGAAATGAGACTAAAAATAAAAAATTCATACTTTGCCTATGACATAATCGAACCATTTCTCTATTGAACTAAAACTTGCTTCCATTCAAACGTGAAACACGCGATATTAAACTCAACAATGAAATTAACTTCCCATTCAGCTATCCAGACACGATACCTTTCTCTCGTTCGTTAAAATCACTTAACGATCTCTAATCTGACAGAAACAGTGCCATCAAGAATCCGCCGTACACGTTCGCGAACCAGAAAGGTGCTTCCCGATCGGGCAATTTGCCGGATGAAAAAAAAATACCAGAGGATATCGATGTCGGTCGATGTGTATGCATCGAAGGAAAGAACTCTCTGATAATGACGATGATCACGGGAATGATGATGATGATGGTCGTAATAACGTCAGTGGTGTCGGTGATGACGGTAATGACGAAGATGTCGATCGCAAATAAACGTCAGGCCATTTTACCGCTTCATTCTCGCCAAGCTTATTTTGATGGCCAGTTATTAGAACCGATTAAAAGTCAATTACCAGTGGAGTATTCGCGTCGATTTCGCGGCGAATCGTGTACACGAGCATCGCGTAACCGGCGATATTTGAAAAAACAACAAAAAAAAAGAACGAGGAAAAAAGAAGCTAACGCCTTTTGTATGCTGTTAACCTGTCGGAAATTGCCTTTCGTCAAGCGTGTGTAATTCATGGATCGTATCGACGGTATCGGCGGTAATTTCAATGAAAAATATACCAATCCACTCGATCGTTCGTATATTGTCGTCTCGTTAAAGTCGAGGTAGCACGTACAAATTTGACGAAACTCTGTTTTATGGCGATTTTACGGCGATCCGAGTTGATATTCAGTGTAATCTCGTGTTCGATTCATTCTCAGAACGGAATTGCTCTCGTCGAATTTCCTCTACGTATTTTTCTTCTTGCTTGTAGCTTCTAATTTTACACGCTGAGAATGAGGTATTTATTGATCATTCTCTTCGTCGTAACGTAGGAGAGTGAAAAAATCGCAGATAACGATAAATGATGGTAATTGTTTTGTTTTTTTTTCGCTTCTGATCCAGAATATTTGTTATTTATCAGAGAGAAACTGCAGTCTTTATTTCTAGCGAAGGTAATTGGAATTAGTATCTGTTACAAATAGATTGCTTCACGACAGTTGCATAATTACTCAATATATTAATACAATGATAAATAAATGAAATAAAATTTCTAAAATTTTGATATACCAATCTGCAACCATTAAGGCACGTGACGCAATAAAGGGTTAAAAAGTGATTCTATAACCTCAAAATTTTAATCAGAATGGACAATATCTTCAGAGGGCAATTTTTTTAAAGATATTTAGCAAAGAGTTTATTCGACTGCGATTTCCTCTCACAATAACTAAACTATTAAATTCCAAAGTTGACAATTTTGTTTAATAAAAAATACCGAAGAACAAACTAGTCCGATCTCACTGAATTCCAAAAAAGTCGCAGAAATTCCACGAAACACTCCAGCGTTGAATTTTCCGTCTGCTGAGAAATAACGACCGCCTACGTTCAACGACTCGATCGAAAGGGGGCGAAAATTCGCCGGGCGAATTCGGAGCGAACGGAGTCGCGATGGATCGCGAGAAGACCAATCGTGGACCAGGCGAACGCGCGACCACGAAAAATGTCGTCGTACGTACGTGTCGGCACGTCCGCCTCGATCACCTCGAAGATAACGCCGGTGCTTTTCTTGTCCATCCGTGGGATCGCGCAAAACTTGCACGTGTGCCTGTCCGCTGCGTCCTCGCCGCCGACGAGCAGCTCCGAGACAGAACACCGAGCGGAACAAGAAAGCGGGGGACGCGAGAAAAGCATCCGAATGAATTACCAGCGGGGACGTGACGTTCTTGGCGAAACAGCACGCGTGCAGACCGCGAACCTGCGTCTCTTATACCCGTTCTTCGTTGGATAGACTGTTGAGAGGCGATGTCGAGAAGTTTTTGAAAATATGGAAATCGTGGAATGTTGACGAGGACGGAGAAGTTTCCGTCGGAATGTCGGTGATAATGTTTTCTTCGTGTAATAGAAAATTAAGCTGCCTGTGATTGTGAAATTTAGATTGGCGAGTTGATGGAAAATTTGGAATTTGTGAAATGCTTTTTTTTTTATTGTAATATGATTTATTTGACTGTTGAGATTTGGAGTTAGGAGATAACGACGAGGGTGAGGATTTTTTTTTAACGATGGCGATTGATGGTACCTAAGTTGAAGGAAAATTTGGAAACTATGAAATGTCGATGAGGATGGAGAATTTTTCTGTAGCCATTTTTACAATAATGCAGTGATTAACCTGTTCAGGGACACCGACACATATGTGTACCTTTAGATTTTCCGAAAATTCCAATATTTGCGATGGAGAAAATATGAAAAACACAATCTCCGGAAATCTCCTAAGGAAAGTAGTTTAATTGCTATCGATTTGACATAAATATAAATGTGTAACTACATAAAAAATTAGATCGATATTTTCTAACTTTAAAGAAATCGTCCCTGAAGAGGTTAATGTCAAATTTATGGAAAATTAGACATGTCCACGAAAACAATGATATAATGATGGTATTTAATTATCAGAAGAGAACGACAATCAAATATTACGTTTATAATACAAAAAAGTTTCTCTTTAATTTATTAGATTTTTTCAAATTATTTAAAAATAATTAATTATCGCAACGTATCTTGTGCACTTTAGAATGCCCTACTAATTGTACAGCGATATTTCATTATACGTGTAATTAACGAAATAGGTTTGCAAAAGTTGTGAAAATTGGGTGGTTAGATTTTTTCGAAAATTAAGGTGGCAGAAATGAAAAACAGTTTCCACGATGTTTAAGTAAGAATAATCAAGCAGCATCGAGTCCCCGTGACCATAATTTCTAAGAAGTTGCGAGTATATGAATTATGCATCGAACGGTATTTGCAGGAGGATGATTTATCGCGGAGATAACTCCATAAACGGATCAGGCAATGAAGCGTGGCAAAAGTGGTATAAATACACGATATTAATTCTTGCGGGGTATTAATTAAACATCGGTACATCGAAAATAGAATGGTTGTCCTGTGTTCACGGTGGATGGTTTAAAGGTCGTTTAACCCTCTCAGCAATGATTATAATCATACGCACCTTTGTATTCAAATTTTCATTTCTCTTTATTTGTCGAATTAGTAATCAATTTTAGTACACGTTTAATAAATTTGCACTTTCCTACAAAATTTCAACATGCATAGTCGATATCATAGTACCATCAAAATATGTCACAATTGCAATTAAAAGTGGCACGAATTTCCTATACTTTTAACAGTAAAAATGCAAAAATTCCCACACCAGTCGATTTTCCTCCCACGAAATCACGAAGCCACTTTAAATTCCAGAGTAAAGGAACGATAAAGAAATTTTTCAATCAGCTCGTCGATCGATACCAAAAATCGTCCAACGCAGAGCTAAGCGAACCGAACCCCCATCGTCGAACACGTCGTCCACCCATAAACGCGACAGCGAAGAATATTAATTCTTTTCCGCTGGTTCGCCCGCTAAACGAGTCAATTTGAGCGTGCATCGCTTTCAGCGCGACCTCGACAAAAGTGAATTAATGAAAGCAGCGGGCAGCCGCGAGTCGATTCAACTTACCGGCACGATGGACTTAACAATGGGAAGAATCCGGCGTTGAACGCGGAAGCCCATTAATTACACGATGAAAACCGCGTAATTATTGTTGCATTAGCGAAAGGAAAGAGGGGGAGAGGAGTAGTAGGTATACTTACACACGAAGAAGGAGAACGCCGGTGTTCCGTGTCTCTGTCTCAGCTCGATCGTTCGCCCGTAGCGGGCGATGGCGCGGGCGAAAATACTCGTGCGAAGTTTCTAAGAAGCTCGAAATCCGATCAGAGGCGGTGCAACGGACAAGAAACGATGCCTGGACCTGTGGTCGATGATCGCCGCTGGATCTCACCAGGTACGTCCCCGATGGAATTCGATCTCGCGGTCAGGATCGGAGGATTTTCGTGAAGCGAGCAACCCCGTTCATCGATTGCCTGCCCCCTCGATCGATCGTCGATTCATCCTGCGTTCTCCGCGCCTTTTTGCCCCTTTCTCCTCTTTCTCCCTCTTTCGCTTACTTTCTCTCTCTCTCTCTCTCTCTCTCTGTTACTCTTTCTACCTCGATTTCCTCCTCTTTCGTCGGTTTCTGCTTCTTAACGACACCTCTTCTCTCACCCTGTCGAGTCTCTCCCTCCTCCTCTCCTCTCCGCCGCTTCTCTCAGCCTCCACGGTTCGATGTTCGCGCTTCTTTGCCGTGTGTCTCTCCTCGATATCCGAACCCGCGCCCCGTCACCTTGTATTCCTCCCTTTTTTTCTTACCTCCTCCTCCTCCCCTCGCAGCCTTATCCCGCTCGTTGTTCCTTTTCGCGCCGCCGTCGTCGACGCCGCGATCGTAAATACTGGCGGGAACTCGAGTAAGAAGTTCGAGCCTCGCGGTCCCTCCAACTCTCTCTCCACCGTCATTTTTGTTGGCCTCGTGAGGCCTGTTCCCTCAACGGCCGACCTGGCCTCAGACGGCATACGATTGCGCTGCTTCACGGTGGTTCGGTTTAACTGTTTTTGGGGGGAAATTCAGTTTGCACTTTGGGCGATTGGAAATTTAATAGACGGTTGTGTTAGAAGTTTGGTCTAGTGAGCCAGAGATGGTTCAGTTTGTGTTTCTTTTCTGTAGATTCTTAGGACGAATGCAGAGAAGCGTGAAGCAATAGTTATCTGGCGAATCTGTGAATTTTCATTGATAATTTCACTCGTAGAATTCACGTTAATTTATTTCTAATTTCATTGCACCTGTTTCCTTGGATTCGCCAAATAACTATTGCTACACGCTTCTGTGTACTCATCTCAAGGGTCCGCGAAACAAAAACATACATTAAACCATTTTCATTAAAGTAGTATCTGACTTTTGGTCCACTCTGTACATTTGAAGCAAAAAGGAACGTTCCAAGTTCATCTACAGGTTGTTAGTACATTGCAGACGTCTCAGAAGACGCTCAAGTCTAGATTAGTGTTTGAAAGACTACTTGCATCTGAATTCATCAACTGTTGGAAACATTTTCCGCGGCATTCGAAGAATTTCCTCCTTCTAAATGACACGTTACATCGGTACCCTCGAGTTTCTTCGATTCCGGTCAACTGGTACGAAGAGAAGTCACACGACGAAGAAGAAGAAGAAGAACAGTGGCATCAGAAACGAACGAGAAAAGAACGTTCGTTCACCCTTTCGCTTTCGTGCGGTGATCCTCTTGTTCTTTTTTCCCTCAAGGTCGTCGTTTTTTCCGTCCGTTTCGGAACGTTGAAGCAAACGTCGGCCGTGCAAATGGCAGAAACGTGGGCCGCGCTCGCCTCTCGTCCGTTGCTTCACGTGCAGCCTATTACTCAACGTCGCCGGCGTAATTAGCATAATAATATCTGTAACTCGCGGTTGCAACGCTAACTAATTACCGGCATATTAATCAAGGCATTCGACGCTGGAGCCAGGCCAATCCCGCCTATCCGAGATGTCAATCCAATTTATCTGTGCTGCATTAGAATGTCAACCGTGAGCGGGACACGTCTGACGCTATAGATCTCTTCATAGGTCCGAGAGAATCAACAATTTTCCACTGTCAACCTGGATAAATGAAACGCCAGGAATCGTTCACTTTGTCGACCGGTGAACGTTCAGAAAGAAAAAGACAGAACGCTGTACGTTAATTGGAATATAAAGTCTCGTCTCGTCTCGCCTCGCGAATTATAACGCGCAAACATATGTTCACCGAGTTTATCGCGAATACCACAAGTAATTTCACTTGGTACCCTTGTCTGTTGATTTTCACATTCTTCCAAGATAGATTCAACATTTAAGGGTAATAAAATTATTACTCGTGTGAAAGTTCGTGCGTTCTTTCGAAGGTGTGCGAATAATTATCGACGTTTCAATATCGCGAAATTAATCAGTTTTTCAACCCTTTCGTTACTATTCGCGCCTATAGGCCTTTCGAACATTTTCATTTTATCCTTCAGCACTTCTATTTTAATTTAACGAGCCGAATTTCAAAACGATACGGCCAAAATAACAAATTTCGCAACCGTGAAAAATTTACCGTCAGTCGTCCGCGTTACGCTAAAAATCTACCGTAGCGAAAGGGTTGACTGGTACGAATTTTGTCAAGCGTTGACAGTTCAGTGTAAAAATACGAACGTCTAAAAAATTATCGCTGAATCAATAATTGAAAGGGTGAAGACACGTATCTCTGAGTCGGTACACGTGATGAGTAGAACAGCAGATGAAAAGGATTCTCCGTTCGATAGATTTCCACCGTGGAACATGTCTCCGTTCGCGTGTAAAGGTTGCGCAACAGGGAGCACGAGTTCGTAAAACGAGTCAGGTAATTCGTCGCGAGTCGATGTGTCGGCGATTAGGCAGGATGCCAGAGATTTTCGGGCCGCCGTTGTTCACAACATTTGTAGAGAAAGTGCTGCGGCGTGTCGGGTGCCTTCTCGTCGACGACTTTGAAGAGAGTAAATATAGGATAATTTAGATTTATATGTATGTAGGTGTATTTGTGAAGCAGAAGAGTGGAAAGCATAACTCGATACACATATGGGATTCCGGCTAGCTTTCTAACAGGAAATATCAATCATCTAAATTCTATTACAGGCCACGGCAACGATTCTTTGTATTTCAACCTGACTACGTTGACCGAGGCAAATATTAGGTTGTTCGTTTGAAAATGCATTAGAATCCATTTCCCTGGTTGTACCGTGGCCACAGGAACGTCTGACTGATGTCACGGTGTAAACACGTGAAATATCCACGTTAAACGTGCGTCAAATGAGAATATAATTGCTTTCCGTGAGAACGGAATCGTACGAGGCTAACTTCGAACCAGGAAACTACAGAATCGAACACACAGTTTTCACATCAAAGCTGGCAATCCTTTGTTTCCCCCTTAAACACCGAGATTCTCCTCTGTTCTTCAACGAAGCTGACATACTTGCGGGTACGTCGTTGGCACTCCCGCGAAACGCTTCTACGAACTCCGATCTCTGTCGAGTGATTAGCATCTCAGGGACTCGTGGACTGATTGGTATGAGGGGAGTGCAATTTGGCTAGGAGAAAGAGGAACGCAAGTGCCACCGGGGTGAACAACCGACAGCGATGAGGAATTACTTTGATCTGGTTGTTCTGCTAATTTTAGTCGGGCCTCTTTCTTGCTGGAACATACGAATAAAAATTACTTAATTAATCCCTGGTGTCTTACGAGAGGTGTAATTGATACTTGATAATCTTTTCTTTATGGATTGATGTTGAAATTTTCGAGGGGATTTTAACGATATTGATATTAAACTTATTATTTTTCTTGCGTATTAATTAGAATGTGTTACAGGACAATGGATGAAGAATGAGAAGTTTGTTCGAGATCGGTGTCGTGTAAAATAAATTAAGGAACTTAACCGATTTCTCCCGTAAGAGAAACTTTTTACCGATAAATTCGCGATTTATATTGATGAAAAATGATTTTTCTTTGTCGTTTTTAGCGAATTAAAGTAAAACTTGGCAAATGAAATTTATCTATCTAAATCAAGGCACGAGTTAACGAGATGCGAATGATCCAGAAATCATATTAAATGAACAGTAACTCTCAAGTTTTATAATGCAGCTGTACAAAACGATATTAACGACACCGAAGTCATGAAATTCGATCTCAATGACTGTGGAGTCGTGAAATTCGATATCAATGACTATGAAGTCGTGAAATTCGATATCAATAATTTTCCAGTGATAAAACGCGATACCGGTGATCTTCGAACCGTGAAATTCGATATTCGTCATTTTGGAATTGTGAAATTCCCTTTCAACGACTGCTGATTTGTGAATCTCCATATCGACGACCCGGAATTCCGTTATTCGACACTGTCCTCTGATAGTCGCGAAATACGGTTCTACGATCTACTCAGCATCGATTAATTCAGCAATCTAGCGATCGTTTTCTAAAATACAAGGATGGGTCTTCATTCGGTAACTTTTTACCGACTCTGTTGCAAATTGTGTGTGCAATGGCAAGTGTCTATGTGAAGTTTCAACTTAACACTAGGTTTACGGACATTTCTTATATACCTATCTCTACGAGTACGCGTCCAATTGGCGAGTGAACGAAACCGCATATTTTCTTTAAAAAACGATGTGACATTATACGTATATTTATATAAAATTTATAATAAGCATAAGTCGTAGGAGAGAAATGTAAACGATTTGTGTGATTTTCCTTGTGAAATTCGAAATGCGTCAAAATGACGCGTCCCGTAAACCTAGTGTTAATAGTTCACTCCTTTCGTTTATTTTGGAGACATTAAGGTTAGGTAGTGTACACCAAAAAAAAACAAAAAAAGCAGCAACTGTGATCCAGTTTACCGTTGAAACTCTCGCAAGGCTGAATTTCAAGAAGAACATCTTCTCCATACAGTCCTGATCTCGTCCATCCCGATTCTCACCTGTTTTAACCGCTCAAAAGAGTCTGGAAAAACCGAAGATTTTCCACAGACGAGAGCAACCGAAGAAAGCACCGGATTCATCTCTCAACCAAAAACATTTCACTCCCAACACGCAGCAAAGCTTGCTCAGTTATGGACCGAGTGTATATTAAAACTGGAATTTCAAGAAATAGGCGAGCGGACAATAGCAAATGTGACGCGTTAATGTCATGTTACCATTCGTTTCGCTCACATCAACACGCGACAGCTTGTCAAGAATCTCCGTCAGTCGCGCTAGAACGACGAATCCCCTAAGATTTCCCTCGCGCATCTCTCGCGCGAGATCCGAGCGAAATAGAGAAGCATCGAGATAGCCAACGAGGTGGACGATTAATTTAAGGATATGCTCCGGGAATCCCTTGGCGATTAATTCAATTATTATCAAATCATAGTTTTCAACGGAACGGCGGCGACTCTCTCGCCGGCAACGGGAAGAAAAATGAAGCGAAATGGCGGAAGCCTGGGTGATTAGTCTTCGTTTGCCGGGGCTTCCTGCCGTGTTTACATTCTTGCGTATGATGAAGATCCCCGTTCCCATGAAGGAAATCCGTGCCCGTTATTCCAGGCAAAACTTGCAGAAGGCGAAGTCGTTACACCGTCTCGGCCGTGCGTTTTCGTTTTCTCGTTAGTTATCCTCCTTCGACCTCCATCGAATCGACCGAGAGCAAGGGAAGGACGAAGGAGGAGGAGAAGGTGGAGAGGACTCGTTTGCTCGCGAAGCACAAATACACGCAGTCATCGCCGCGACGCAGTCGTCTCTTCGTCTTCGTGCTTGTTTTGTTATTTCACTCGGTTGGGAAATGAAGCTGTTCCTTACATACCGCTAGCAAAGATCCAATCACGTAGTCGTTGGCTTGATCGGCCTCTATTTTCTCGGATCGTTTACATCAATCCTTTTCATCGCGTTCGCCGCTCGTTATACGCGGGATAGCGAATGAGCTCTCGTTGCGGGGAAGAAAAATGGCGTCGCGTCGTTGATTTGTGGCGCACAGTCGAACCAAGTTACGAGGGGACATCGAGCAATTGACGTGAAGTATGAATAATTATCGTTCCCGGCCACGCAATACTTCTTTTTACTCGAGCAACCTAATCCCCCCCACTTTTTTTTTGTTATCATTCGACGTTCTCGTTTTTTTTCACTCCTCCGGAAGAATTTTAATCGTCACGACGTAGCGTAATCTTCCGCGATAGTATTTTCTCCGTTTATTATCGTGTTTCGAGAATTCCTCTCAGCTCTCTCGTATCTTTATTCGAAAATAATTGCCACCGCTGTGAAGAACGCGTGACAACATATATACCTCGGTTATCAAGGCTAATAAACCAAAGACCTGCTCCTCTAAAACCCGTCATAAATTCCTTAGGCAACCTTCCACCAGTTTTCGCACGAAAATCCGTCTCCTTCGGGGAAGTAGGATACCGCGAAACATTTTAACGCCAACGCTCGGCCAACAGAACCGACCTAAAGGCTGTCATCTCCGTGCCAGTATCCCCCCGGTGGACTCAACGTGCAAATGTCCGAACACCGAGAGAACAGAACTCTCTTTAACGAAATGCTCCGTACGACTCGGTGAAGGAAAGACAGGTTGCGTGAGGGCAATCTACCATGAAGATGTTCGCACCCCGAATTCGTCATTGGCCGTGTAACGAGAGTTTTTCCAGCGTCTTACTTGTTGTTCGTGGCCTGAGAGAAGCGTCAGCTGTCGGCCAGTTTTGTCACGGTAATATGGCATATTAGTTACAGCTTAATGACGAACATAAGAGCCGACTAGACAGAGCCGGTAGTGTGATTTGGCCGCGACAGGGTTGGCTAAACGATGATCACTGCCATAAAGTATCGAGATTCTTCACGCGCGTACACACGCTATACCATTAGGGCTATTCCTAGAGACGCATTTGCTGAAACGAGTAATAAGCCTTCAGCCCGACGACGACGGTAGCCGGCCTATCCGCCGGAGGCCCGTGAAAACCAGCCGTAAATGCTTTTCTCCATAATCGTAAATTTTCAAGGAAGTTATTAACGCTTCGTGGCCCGCGGCCACGAGGCGGAGAGGGACCTCGGCGAACCCCCTTCGTCGATTCTGGTGTTCCTTGAACGTAGAGAGGATAGGTTGACGTGCGAGGCACGTCGTGATAGCACGGCAGATCGAATGTAGCAAAGCATTTTCAGATCTCTGGCGATGCGCGAAGAGAGTGTGAAGTACGGGTAGGGATTTTTCGAAGATAACTGTTGTGAGCGATGTTCTTCTGATGGGAATACCGAGTTGATAACTGTCTAGGGACTGAGTAAAAGTTCCAGGCAATGGGTTTTTAATGCCGACAATTTGAGGAACGTTTCACTTTTAAACAGGTTTTTAAGAGTTACGGCGAAGGCTATTGGTAATTGTTACTGTGTATGAAAGCGAGGAGCTGATTGCAATTTTCCGTTGCTACAAGAAAGTCACCCGAGTTTTCGTATGGTAAACTTGCGAAATTGCAAAAACTGATTTTTTAGAACAGAAGAAAATTACTTTGTCAATTAACCCTCGGAAGGCGGATGGTTTTGGACAGACGCGGGAGACGAATGCAGGGTCATTTTGACCCATAGCAAAATTTCTATCGTACACGGGTTTCAAACAGGAATTGTGTATAAATGTGTATACCTTCAACTATATATATATTTTCTATTTTTCTTGTTTATTTACATTTGATGCATAAAATAGGCGTATTTCCTGTGCCAAATGTATTCCGAGACTTTATTTATTATAAAATCTTTCTCAGCGAAGCCTCGCTCCTTCTCTTCGCGACTTACCGCGTTTAAATTACCCGTGAAAGCAACGCAAGCGCCGCGGCAATCTAATTTCGACGTTTCACCTGCATGGTTCACTTAATTTAACCATAAAATTGCCGCAAAAGCGCGTGTGCCACAGAGTCCGCGCGACAGGAGGAACGTTCACCCGTGGACGCACGGCTCGCAATCAAAGGAACAAAAGTGCGCGCGTTCCACGGTGGCGCCCAGGAGGCAGCGCGGGTCCGGTCAATTAATTCCGCTCGTGCAAGTAGTTCATCAAGTTCGCCGGTCGAATGTTTATACGAGCCGACAGCGGCGGCTAACGAAGACGCCGGCACGCCGGTTTCCTTTTGTTTTTTTCGCGTTCCCTGGGGTGTGTCCTCTGACCCGAACCCCGTGGCACCTACGAGCCCGAGCACTGACAGTCTGCCGGTATAAATAGAGAGGCCGAAAATACCGCGAGCAAGCGCGGCCATTCTACGAAACGAGTTCGCAGCCCGTGGCAGAATCCGCGGCGAATGCAGCGAGGAAGAAGAAGAACGGAGCCGGGAGGAAGGAGACAATGCGCACCGCGAACAATTATATGCGACGAATGCGTGTCGCTGTGACATTGTGCCGCCGACGACAACCACGAAGGAGAAGAGGAGGAGAAGGAGGAGGATAAGAATGGTCTTCGCGGCGTCGAGAGACCATGGATCAGCCGCAACGCTGACTAAACGAGAAAAAGAAGAAGCAACAAAGACGATGAGTTGGCGCCAGTATTATCTTGGCTCAAATGAAATTCTGACGGAACTTTCAAGTACCAGCCTTGTTCGTCGCAAGTGAGTCGTTTTGATGGGACGAATTAAGGGATGATTCGCAGGTTGTTGGAATTGGGATGTGATTTGGATGGAGAATATGTATATTGATTTTTCGAGGTTTGATAGCGTTTTAGTTTAGCTCAAAAATCATATTTTGCATATTCTTGGCTAATCAAAATTTATCTCAGCTGTTGCGCCGTGCGCTTCGAACAAGCGGTATGTTCGAGAGTGGTGGCGCAGGATTGTCGCCGTTTCGTGGTGCGGGTTGTTTGCTGGTATGAAGTCGTGGCGACTTAGAGGTTGCACGTATTTTATTATGTTAAAAGACTTTATTTTGACGAGTGGTAGTTTATGTGGTGTTTGTCTATTTTCCCTGTTTGATCTGATCGTGCGCCGCGTTGGTGCGCTTATTTATGAAAAGGTTTACGGGTATAAGGTGGTGGTCTCCGCCAATGGGAACGGGTCTAACCCCTTGGACGGTCCTCCCTGGCCCGCGAGCATGCCTCCCGCCCTGGAATTTCCAAGTTGGCAGGGTGGTGGTATGTCGCGACGGCGGGGGAGTGAGGCCCAAGGGTAGCCCGTGCGTAACGGGACTTTGGGCGGTCAGGGAGACGCGAAAGGTTTTATGACATGTAAATGTCTATTGAATGTTCACGAGTGGGCACCGGGAAGGTTTGTGGACGCGAAAGGTTTTATGACATGTCAATGTCTATTGAATGTTCACGAGTGGGCACCGGGAAGGTTTGTCGTCTAAAACGCTTCCTGGGCTTCGTGGCCAATTTGAAAGAAAAATTAATTGACGCGAAGAAAAAAGGAGGCGCATTCAAAAATAGCGTAAACAGGCGTTCCATGTCATAAACCCAATCCCTAACATCAGCTATGTACGCATTAACGTCAAATTTGTATATTTCTGAGTTAAACAGCGATCTCGAGTGAACGTAGCTTTTTTTCCAAATAAATCGTACTACTTCACTTGCAAAGAAGCGAAGGTTTGCATCCACGCAATTAACGATCAGTTTAACTTCCACTTGTTCGTACTTTGTACGTACCTTCTCTAGTTCGTAGCTAATCGTCACACCTCGAAAACCCACGTAATTTCTTTCCAACGATTATCTCCAACTTATTATCTTCGGCCAACTCGCCGAAAGATTTATCTACACCTATAAAACGACGGTTAGAACCGCGCACTTGTTCAACAATTTAATCTCTGCTCGGCGTAGCGAGTAATTTCCGTTTCGAATCGATCAAGAATCACGGAGGTTTTACCGATTGACTCACCATCCTCTGGACCATGAACACTTCCGCGTGCACTTCCTAGCTTCAAGGCCGCACGAATCCGCGATACATAGTTTCACGCAATCGGTCGGACACGTTGCCGGCGCGGAGAACGCGTGAAACGTAGATGAGCCAGCATCTCGAAGGATACCACCGTATCCTTTACGAGCGGGAATCACGCGATGCCGCGCTGATATCGAAAATTATCCGAGCTATGTGAGAATAACGAATGTGGCATTACAGGTGTTACCGGTAATCATTAGCAGTTTCATACTTTTCTATCTGCACGGCCTCGTAAAAGGATACAACTAGGGAACATTGCCTTTAATGGAATGTAATGGAAGCGAGAAGTATGTACGAACTCCGGGTTCTAGAAATCTTTGTTGCAAATTACACGGTAGCAGCGAGTTAGTGTGTGGGTCTGATTTCGATTGTAGCATACGGTTCTCCGGCGAGATTGTTCACGAATTGCGGTGATCCATGAGCATTAATAAGGGGTTTCTAATCGGTGATTTTTCTTTATATAGTTGTAGCGTGATTTGGAGCCTTGAAATGTTAGCGCTATCTGATGAAGTTGATTTATTTGTTAAAAAGGGCAACGAATATTTTTAAACTAGCTATTCTTACGTACTTATTTAACCCTTTGCAGCTGGATATTTAAGATGATAAATATTTATTGTTGCACAATTTCCATTTTATTATTCCGAGACATTTTTTAATAAGAGTGCTCGACAAGTCAGGAGCTAAAGGTGGTGAAAGTAATACGAAATAGTGGTTTCACAGTAAAACCACGGAATGCAAAGGGTTAATCTCAGATCAGATAATCTTCAACCTTAGAATCGTCGATAGTTGTAAGTTGGTTCTGAATTTAGCCTGCTATTGCAAACCTGCCTTTATCAACAACAAATTCTGCTTAACCCTTTCAATCCTATCAGCCGATTGTAGCTAATTCGATTCATCTACAAAGTACGACTCGTTAGCCATACAAAATTTCCAGCTATTGTAAAAATCTCGTTTAAATAGCTCAAAAAATGTGCTGACTAGAAGGTTCTTTTTCAAACGTACCGTAATTTCTAACAGCAAACACGAGCGAAAGGGTTAACGTAACACGTACCTAAAACCATCATCAATCCTCTAAACTTCAATTGTTCGGTCAATCAGCGTTTCACCGAAACGAACGATCCAAATATACTTCCCACGAGAAGCAAACGGAACCAGCAAACAACATACCCTCGTAGAGAATCAATTTTTCACCG
>NW_017100265.1:2530116-2541076 GCF_001263275.1 Habropoda laboriosa | reverse complement strand
ACGAAATTCCTCTATCCATCGATCAACTTCCATCAATTCCAAGACGCTCCGCACCGGTCAACGATCGAGGAACACACTTTGGAGTTACGTCACCTAGCTGGACGAGTACTATAAACGTCACCGGTCCTCCTCGTTACTTCGAACAGCGAAATTAGCTCAGGTCCAATTAGGCGTTCGTCCCCTCTCCACTCGTTCGTCCTTCAGACCTGCGGTCGCTTATTATCTCGACGGCGTGGCGCGTTATTTGGTCTGCGTCGATTAACAAAACTCTCGCGGCTGTCACCGCCGACTTTCTGCGAGGAGCAGCCGAACACGTGTCTCTTGTTTGCCCCACTGTCCGTTTACACGTGTTTTCAATTTGTCGCTACCGAAATACGATGGCACGGAGGACCACCTCGCCCCCGCAACTTCCTCGCGATCGTTTTGCAATTAAATCGCCGCACCGCTCCTGTTGAACGACACGAATCGTTTGCACGGTCACGGAGCCTCTACCGAGGTATTCACCCGGGAGATTTATCGAATCCTCAGTGTTGTTCGCGTGGAATTTATGCAGAAACGATGCTCGTCGTTGTGTACCGTGAAATGGCTCGAGCGGTTTATTTTTTGCGCGATACGGAAACGTGGTAAACTGGATTTTTGGGAAATTTGCATTTGTTGTCGGGTGAAGATTAGATTTGGAAAGGGAACTTTGAAGATCATTATATCGACTTTATTCTGTATTTTGTATCGAATGTTTTTGGAACGTTCGAGCAATTGAAGCGCCGCAATTTAATTAGAATTACTTTGAATATAATCGTGTCCTTTTTCCCTTAGATTTTCGAATTGGGTAAGCCGCTCGTATCGAGAACGAAAAATATTTCAATGAAAAATTAAAAATAGGGACGACATATTTTCCTATTAAACAAGGGAAAGAAATTATAGATTCGAAAGACGATTAATTTCTCGTCAAATTTAAAAGCGTGATTTTAACATATAAGAAAAATCTAATTTCATTCTCAAAACCATGCCATTTGTAAGAAAAATGTTGTTCAGTCAATTAAGAAAGTAGTCACGTTTTCTGGTATAACATTCTTTCACACGTTAAATTATCAAATTTCTCTCAACAATCGCAATTACAATATCGTTACACTCCACTATCCCATATGCAGCTTGTAACGCGTGTTACCATTGCGCAAGTACATCGTATTCATTAGCTCGGCAATAA
Source organism: Habropoda laboriosa (assembly GCF_001263275.1). Taxonomy (NCBI): domain Eukaryota; kingdom Metazoa; phylum Arthropoda; class Insecta; order Hymenoptera; family Apidae; genus Habropoda; species Habropoda laboriosa. Next base: position 2,539,872 of record NW_017100265.1, on the reverse strand, counting down.
TAAACTGACAATAAACACAGAATATTACGTGAATTAATACGGAGCGCGCCGCTCAGCTTTGCTCGTATACAAAACTGCGTTTAGCCAATTAAAATTTTATCTTACATTTAACACACCTGTACGTGTTAGAAGGTGTACTGAACGGATTTGGGTGAATGAAAAAGCGACGGAAAGGCGGAAGAGGAAGAAAGACGCGGACAAATGCACTCGCTTAATTCGCGTTGGATGTGCTGCATAGGCGTGAATAGAGAGCGGCGTGGAATATCTTTTCGTGTTCTCCGCCCGTTTCCTTCGTTGCTTATTAATTTCTTAATTAATAGTAATCAGGACGGGTTGCGCATCGTAACAACGACCGTTTGTTTTTCATTTCTCACGCAAACCGTGAATTTCCACTCGATCATCGCTTGATTACCATGCAGAGATCCAACGAACGGGGGTTCGCGTTCTTAAGTCTGTAATATTTTGTCCCTATTAATTATCACCGGTGCTGCGCGCCACCTTTTATCCCCGTCCAGAAAATTACAGTTCTACCCCTGATATTCTGTTTGCACAGGAATGAAAATAATGTGTTCGTCGTGTGATTTACAAGGCATGAATATATAACACTGATACTGTTCATGTTAATTGCACTGTTAAGACTTTGTGTTTACGACATGGACACTTAAACACAGTGTTTTTCAGTGATGTTTATTCAACGCCTGGTTTCTTCGATAGTGTCTTCGAGCCAGCTGCAGTTACTCCGAGAAATGTTCGGACACTAAGGAAGCAACCATTAAACACAGCGCGGGCAATAAATATTCATAATGTTTAAAATATTTGAGATATTGGTAATGTGAATATGTTACGAACGTTGCACTAGGAATTTTTGTCGAGTGTCGAAATATTTGCGTGATGTAGTAATTGGACGTAATTAAGATTATTTTGTGTGGCAATGTGATGTAGGAAAATGCATTGCAAGGGTAAATTACGATAATGTAACGAAAAAGCATCGACACGCTGCTTTTATAATTAATTAAAATAAATCACTGGAGAGGCAAGCTAGTGTCTGAATATTTTTGGGAGTACTGTACTTCGATATAAGCGCAAGTGTTTTATAAATGCAGAAACTCTGTGTTTCGGAGTTCATATCACAAATCAGCAATTCCTGATTATTCTGAAAAAGTAAAACTGTCAGCCGTCTGCAAATTAAGATCCTTTTCCCACAAACTCACGAGAAAAACTGAGCTAAAATTTCCCCCCTGCATAATTATTGATTATTCTGAAAAGGTAAAACTGTCAGCCATCTACGAATTAGGATGCTCTTTCTATAAACTATACGTAAAATATGACTGACACAGTATAATTATTGTTAAACTAGATTCACCCTAATTATCCAAAACCACCTCGAAAATCAACGTAGAAACACAGTTTTCCCAACACCACAAAAATCTCACTCCGTTTTACTTAATCCTCCACCCGTCCACCTCATCTCTATCAGTTATTATCGAATTCTTTATCGGTCAGAATTTACGCGGAGACAAAAATCGAGCAGCGAGGAAGAAGGTTACGTCGCCACCGGTCTCGAGGAAGGATTAAATTGGCAATTCCGCATGGGAACCGTAATCTCCGCGGAATGGAAGGAGCCGTGAACGGAGCTCAGCGATCGTGCGTATATACGCGCTGGCGCAACTCGTCCCATTGTGCGCTAAATTACGGCCAATTTACAGGAATTTTTGTGCCTCGTCGTAAATGAGGCCAAATCAGACGGGTCCAGGCGGCGCGGGGGCTGTTGAACCCGTCCCAATAGCAGCTACTTGGCAGCCGACCAGCCTCCGCCGGCCAAAACGACCATTTCAAAAATGCAGATCACGTGGCCGATTGGACGTGTACAAATAATCACGGGACGGGCCACATCGCGAGCCCACGAAATTAATGCGCGTGTATGCCGCGCCGTTTCAGCCCGCCCGCGAAAATCAGAGCTGTGCGCGCCCGGCTTCCGTGTTTTTCTCCGACCAATTCTACCCGTTTCTGCCTCCTCCACGCGAGAGAGAATTTTCTTTTTTTTTTTTTGGTAGATTTCTGTTCTTTTATGTGGTTCTTCTGGGTGATAATTGAATCGACGAGATTGGGAATAATATGAGTCAGTTTCTTTTTTAGGAAAATCTGTATGGAAAATTATTTTGCCGATTTTAGCGGAGCCAAGTGCACTTGGTAATTATCTCGTGGGGGAATCAAAAATTCAGAGATACGCCGATTTACATATATAATTTATTTTATTGGGAAATGTTCATATTGAAAATGAGGAGTAGCCTGACGTTTACAGAGCGATTTTCACTTCTTCAATGTGAATAATCGGAAATAAAAGAAAATAGGTGTCGAATATTTTTTCGAGACCTACCACGTTCTAAAATTTCATCAAAATCACTTCTTATCACTTCGAGAAGTATCTTTATTAGTCTAGCGGTAGAGTAATAAATTATGATCAGAAAAGGAAAGTAAAGAAGTATGTTAATTAAAAGAACATCAACGTCCACTATTATATGCAAATTCTTCGAACATACACACACGTGGTTTACAAAAATTTCACATAGACAATCGCATCCAAATTGAGTCATTTTCTACCATTGTCTCGTGTGCACTAAAAAAACCTTAATACAACAATGGACACACCTTAACACCCATTCTATCATACATCTAATAACCGACGAAAGAAGAAGAAAGGAATAAGAAATGAGCCGTTCAAGAGTCAAAGTGACTTCCTTTAATTTTTTTGAATTTACCAAGAATTAAGCACTAAACATTCCATACTAAAGCTAAAAAAATATCAAAAATTGGAATTAATCATTCTAGCTTCTAGTGTCTCAAATACCAGTAAAGTCACGCTCGTTCACGTGTCGTTACAACATTGTTCACAGCAACGCTAAAACCTACCGTACAAAATCTCGCACCGGTTACGCAAGGGGCGTGACACCAACGATAACCAAAAGGGGGAGGGGAGGAGAGCGGTGGCACGTAATAAGTGGATCGCCAGGTATCGCGTGGAATCTGCAATCAAGAAGCCGATCGAACGAACGGTTGAACGACGCGCGGTTTTCATTCGAGATAAGGGTCAACAGCCGCGGACGAGATTATTCGCTCATCAAGATCGGGGTTGGGCCGCACAGTTTCAAGATATCATCAATTTCCTGTCTAGGTTATCCAACGCCAAGAAAGAGGAAGAGTTAAAGAGAAGGACAGAGAGAGAGAGAGAGAGAATGTATCTCGTGAGTTGAGACGACTGAGACGATAAGCACGACGAACATCCTGCGGCCTGAATAATTTCGTCTCTGACAGAGCGCGCGAAATGGCTCGCGTCGAAGCGCGCCGAATAGTTTCTTCATAATAATCCGGCTCGTAATTTCCCCTCAATTAGCGGCTGGCGACGAGTCACGCAGTTAACGCCGCGTCTCCCTCTCTTCCCTTTTCGCGGGTCTTAATATCTCTGCCACCGCGGAATTAAACGTAAGTGATACGGTCGGGCCAGAAAGAAAACACGATGACGCGGCCGGGCCGCCGCGATTCTGCTGGCATGATGCATGCGATCATTGCCGTGACGCAATGGAAGTCGCGATGACGCCTGCGCCATGCTTCATTTTTGTGGGAATTTAGGTTCGAGTTGTTGAAGTCTTCGTTTCTTCCATTGGGGAAATTTCGGTGTAGAATTGACCGATGGTTCGACGTATACACCTAATTGATTTATCTATTAATTAATTAGTGTTGTTACAGTTATTTTTGAATACATCATTTTTGGCTGAGTTACGCGGCAGTTTAAACGAAACGGTAATTATCATTTACGATGCAAAGAGTCGAATTAGAAAAGAGCAATTAAGTAATGCAGTGACTGAAAAATTCGTAATTAGAAATTTTAATGCGGTACAAGATAAGAGGAAATTATAGGTACGATCATTTTACAAACCTATTACAGATCCGTAAGATACTCTAATTGTTCGAATAACCAGACTCGCTCATTCGGTCGATAAGAGGGTGTTTTAAAAATTCTCTCCTCGTACCTGAAAGGTACCCGTCGAACCTTTCGTTGAGAACGAAACGTGAGAGAAGATTTTTATTGACGCGTAACAAGAAGAGGAAGAAGAAGAAGCTCTGATTCTTGTTGGTGAGTTGATACGTGTCAGAAGAATGCTTTGAGAAGGACGGTCCTCTTGTTTGGCCCCTTTGTAAGTCACTGTCACGAAGATTTAGTAAAGCCACTCTCCTACCGTGGAGCGCCCCTGACATTGATGGAAATGATGACACGATGAATATCGTCGTTTTGCCGCTTTAATTTAGGGCGCACTAAATTTTGGTTTGTAAATCAGAGCTTAACAGGCCACGCGGCCCGCTCTTTGAGCAGCGCGAGATTTGTCGAATGCCACGGACGTTATACCGGGCCGGGGCTTTATCGGGCATTTCGGTCTCGAGCAAAATGCTCGATGCTAATTGAATTGCAAACCACGAAAAGGAAACCTTTCGCGATTTATTTTTCGACCTGCACCTTTTTCTCCGCGGTTTAATGGCGGACACGACCGAGCGTGCACCACTTCCAGCCGCCTCGTACCGTTAATCCACCACCGGCGAAAAATCTTTGTTAAGCAGTTCCACGAAAATGTTACCGGATCTAGTTTTAGAATTTTTTCTTTTTTTTTTTTAAGAAGTTTTAGGTTTTCTTGGAAAGTATTGCGTAACCGTATTGTCAGCGTTGGAATTTTAAGTAACGTTTAGTTCGTCAATAGTGAACAATTTTTTGTCCAGTTTTTGTTTTTAAATGGACTTAATTCTTAATTAAGAATTAAAAATTGTAAAATGACGATTATTCTAAGATATTTTGCAAAGTGATAAATTCCTGCACAGTCAAACATAGGTCAACGTAAGATCCTATTAAGTAGTTACTTTATTAAATCAGACATTTTTATTACACTAATCGTTTCTTTTCAATACAGGATCGTTTCAATTCGTCGATCACCGGCATTAACAAAAACATCGCAGCTCTTTATCCACTTTTCTCATGTTTCGTTTAATTTAACGAACCGTTCGTTTCTTCACTTTCTGCTTGTTTTTCAACGTTGAACGGAGCGGAGGATAACTAAGGAAAGAGCGTTTCGAAATTACACGTTTCTCGTGAAGTCGAACGAGTCGATTGGCTCACGCCTCGACGTTTGCTGCACTTTGAAGAAATCGAATCTACTGAAAGTATGAAAACTAAGTAGCAGGCTGAAAAAAAAAATTTTAATACATCTGGATGGAGCACCGATAAATCTAGCAGTGTCGTGATAAGCAATAATTAATGATTTGTAGATTACGGGGACAATTAAAAAATTCCATTTATCCCCCGCGATAAATCACAATTTACCGTTCCCATGAAATATTATTTATACCGTTATTGACCGCCCGACCGCTTGTATCTTGATCGCCACGATCTATAGCGATTCTGTGTGGTCCAATTTATTATTATCATGCCGCTGGATACTCCGTAGTAGTGTCGCGTGATAAACGAATTAAAATTTACGCCGAAATCGAGAACCATTGTTCTATCCTCGAAGAATTCAAAAATCATAATTAGTTCGCGAACTAAATAGAAAAATCGTCAATAGACGGAAATGAAAAGCCGTTTATCCTGGAGAAATACAAATATATTAATTAATTCATGCACAAACTATTATAGAAAAATCGTCAATTGTCAGAAATGGAAAACCACCATGTTATCCTGGAGAAATTCAAAAATCATCATTTGTTCGCGAATTGAATGGAAAAGTTGTCAATAGTAAGAAATGGAAAACCGTCATTTTATCCTCGATAAATCCAAAAATCATAATTAGTTGGCGAACTAAATAGAAAAATCGTCAACAATCAGAAATGAAAATATTTTATCCTCGATAAATTCACAACTCATAAGTCCACAAATTTTCACGTGAAAATTAACAGAAAATTCGTACAGTTTGATGAAAGGACATGAAAGATCCTGGAAGAATCGCGAAATACATGGTGCACCGTGAAATTCGATCGACTGACCCAAAAGTGGCGATGAATTCACAAAATTATTTACAAGATATTAATGGATTTGTGTTTTTCATTGGGAATAACGTGAAAAGATCGTGGAAAAAATGTCAAAGGCTGTGTCTATGGGAGATGCATAGGGCAAGCCATAAGGTTCGATAAACAAATGAACGTTTGCGTGCAATTCGTTGAGGCGAGCAGCTAATGCCCCGTGAAACACGCGGCGTGCCACCGTTGGCCCGCGAATTAAAGAGTGAAATATGTTAATGGAGTTCTCGAACAGGGGAACGCGGCACCGGCCGGATGGTATCTTGATTAAGGTGTCTGTTAGACGTTAGTCACTCCGTCGACCACGCGGCTACCCCGCGAAAATCTAATTTTCGCCGGGCTGTTCGCGACCCGAAAAGAAGCCACCGCTTCAATCTTTCACGCCTCGCTGGGAACGCGTTGCGATATCGCGACGATCACCGCGTTTTCCCCCGTGTTCGCGTTGCAGAAAACCGGCTGATGGTTTATGGTGAAAGTTTCGAACTGCCACTTGAAGGGAAACGCTCGAAAAACGAGCTGAATCTAGTTATTATAGGTTAAGTTGGATCAAGGGGTTATGTCTCTTCGAACCTTTAAAAAGGTGAGCATTTTTGAGATTTTTTTGTGACTTTAATGTTTCACGGATTTTTCTCATTTTTTTACCATATTTAGAGAGCACTTTGACAAAGCATGAGAAAATGTTGGGGAATTTTTGGGGGAGGTTTAGGTGCTGATGTTGATCTGTGAATAGAGATGGTTCTTAGAAGTAGGTGAATTTTGGTATTACGAATTGATTAATGTGGGTGAATTATTTATGGAGGTAATGATTCTTATAATCAAGTTTTTTCAGAAACTGCGAAAATTAAGATCGAAGGTTCTATTTGTTTTGCCTCGGTAGTACTGATATTGATTTACGTTTGAACCTTTAAATTAAGCGAATTCGCAATTTTCAAGACTCAATCTCGATTACAATACAATTATACACTTCAAACCTTAGAAAGACCTTACAAGAATTGATTATGTTCTCACCACTCAACACAGACAAATTTTTATTAGCAACTTCTCTTATCACATTATCACATACAGCCAAAAAATCGTGCATCTTCGAAAAACGAATCAACCTAATCCATAAATCCAAATTTCACTCCAACCTAAACATTCCCACAAGCTCACCTCCAACATTGACACAATTCGGTCCTGGAAGAAAAAAATTCGTCTAAAAAACACACAGAAGAAGTCTCGATGTGCACAGCAATTAACAGTGACGTTCCTCTAATTGTTTCGAATCGTGGGAACGCGGTACTTTTTCTCCGTCATGCAAATCATCCATGCTGTTTCTCTCTCCTCTATACACATAGCACGATATCCTAGACATATTGCACGTACATATGTATGTACAATACGTACGTATATACGTAAGCTCGTATTCTCATATCGACGAGATACGATTTTTCTACCAACGGACAGAAACCGATGGTATTTTAATTGAACCGTAAATGGCTGACGTTTCTTCGACCTATACCATTATACACTGGATGGGATATATCGCGAGGCATTGAAGGCAATTTGTCCTTCGAAACGGTGCGCGCTCGCTGCTTGCTAATTGGCAGCGCATTAGAGATACTCTTCGTTATCGCTCGCTAATTGAAAATGCCTCGGCACGTCGCACAGTAGCGTAGGTACAAAAGGGCAATGCTGGAAAAATCTTGCGCGTTGTTTGCTCGAAACGCCACAGGAACAACGGGCATCGAAGAATTCCAGCGATCGTCGCGGAACGCGCGACAGACGCGACTCGATCGGTTGCATGAATTTTCAAATACGTTGCAGGGATATCGATTGGTAAAAAATTCGTGGAAGCAGCGATTGCTGAAGGTTCGTGGAAAAGCTTGGAAGTCGTTGATTAGGTTTCGCCATTCGAACATCATCGGTGGTAATTAGAAGAGAGAGGAATGAAATTTACGCGGAGTTTATCTTACAAGGGAACATCAGAAAAAATATTTAACACGTTTTTTTTTTTAGTCAGCACTCGTCCACGTTGAAGGGACGAAAATGGCCTTTGGTGAGAATTATTTATTATTATTTATTTCGTCAATTTTCACTATTCTTCTGTCTCTAATCATTTTTGAGGTAGACTAAATACGTTTACTGCCTCCAACTTTAAGGGTGATTTTCATTCCTTCTATACGCACGATTGTCGATAAAAAAAATACGCGTGGAATATTTTTTCGAGAACTATTGTACGCCAAAGTTTCGCTAAAATCGGTGATTCCCTTGTTAGATCCGAAGAGAATTGTTAAACAGTCTTATTGGACGTTGTTAATTGGTATAATTAGCATCACGAGCCAGAAAATTGGCGATATTGCGATAGGGGAAACGTGTTATTATATAGTTAATTTAATAACCATAGAAACGAAGAAGATTTAGACGTAAATTTTCTTGATTAGGATAACCCTCAATTTATGGTAGCAGTAACTGTATCTCTGAGGATCGTATGAGCGTATCTTCCCATTGACAAGCTTCGAGTAATTGGGATACAATATTGACGACGTCGAGTCCGTGCAGCTAGCTCTGAAATCATGGGATCCAGTACTGACGACTCTCGTGTAATTGGTGTTCGATAATTGACGACTTTCAAGTGACTAGAACTCGATAACGACCCTCAAGTCATGGAACTAGATATTGACCACAGTGAAATCACGGAATCCAACGTCGAGGCATTCCCGTCTAGTTGGGATTTGTTCGAGCAAATTTTTAAGTCGATATCGACCATCCAGGAATTGTTACGTTGCTAACATTAATTAATTATATAGAACTGTGACTTGCAACACCGTCTATCGTCCTACACGCTTTTCTCAAATCTCTGCAACCACACAGAAATAGTTTAACAGTTGATTAAACTTCGAATACTGCAACATCAACGGTATTCCAACGTATCAGCGTGCATCGTGAGAAACTCCTAGCTCTAAAATTTCACGCAACCAACATTTCTCCGCCTTTTCACGTTCTCTGAGTCAAACAAGATCACCACGAGTCCCTCCTTAACTCACCCCGTTCCTCACCGGTAACGCGTGTTCCAATCGAAGTTCCCAGCAGAAATTTTCACGAATATGTTCCGCTGCCTTGCACGAACCATTAATCTCACTCGTTCGATACGACTTTTTCGTCCTCTCGCCAGCTGCATAATTCCCCCGGAGCAAGAAACGTACAAAATCAATCGCGTTTCCTAATATCGATAAACCCCTAATGTCAAATCGACCAGTCCAACATTCGCAGTATCTCAAGTATCAATTTCCATTCCATCTCGTATATCAACGGAACTTAAACCCGGCGAGACTTTTCAGCGAGCTCCTCGTGCGTCATAAATATCGCCGGTATCCAGGCTCCATAGGGATTATCCTGGAATAATTATGGTTCTCATCGATAGATCGGCGGTGTGCCGTGCGAACGCACGTACGTACGTACAACTCGAGTTGTCTTTCAGCTTTACGACGTTCCCACTGGCTAGCAGAGCCTATTTCCTCGAGCAGCACTCCGAATTCCATCCAGATCGCGACGACTCGAAGACAGCTGTAGTCCCGGGATTTTATCGGCCATTAAATTTCCCCACCGCGGCCAATGATTTGTCAATCGGTCGATAAAAGAAACGAAGGTAGGGAGAGACTGCTAGTTCGGAAATCACGCCACCGATAAGGATCCGCCATTCCAGATATTCTATTCCCG
>NW_017100265.1:2519337-2530063 GCF_001263275.1 Habropoda laboriosa | reverse complement strand
ACGCCGGACACACCGCGGTGATCGAGAGTAACTTTTCGTTTACGAGGATCCTGTTTGCCCGTTTGATTCATCGCGCCTTCTTCACCTGCTGTCGATCCTGCTTGAACGCGAACAATCACGGAGGATCGAAAGTGTTTCCCGATTTTTTCAGGGGTAACCGACGGACCAATTTTTCGTCTGCCAAGTTTAAACTTGCGATTAACCTTGTTTGTGATTGAGATCGGAGTTTTTTGTAATAGAGGAAAGTTGTAGATCTTCGATCTTCGCGTGTGATAAATTTCAAATTTCAGGCGTGAATGTTCTTCCGTGTTGAATTGGTTTCAAATTTGCAGAAACGAATGTAACAACAGTTACATACGCCGAATTAATTCATCTATGTCGATCGTATATTGAACTTGATCCCAATGCCGATCGTAATCAGGAGAGTCGGCGCGGTGTTTATCGTCACGAGCCATAAAATCGGCCGCTTATTCGCGGCATCCCCGGCATTCGAAGCTCATTAAAGCCGCAGTCTCGCACAATGACATTTAAATAAAACGGTTTTCCTTTCACCGGGAAAACACGATTGCCTTGGAAAGGAAAGTCCATTGAGCAAAGGGTTAATTCGCTCGTTAGCATCGCGTCCTTTTCTTGCCGCACAGTCTCTTTAATTGCCCCGTGGCTCTTCGGCTCCCTTTCCAGGAAATCGTGACATTCTCCCTCCTTCTTCCTTTTTCTTTTTTTTTTTTTTAATTCGTTACTTCTTTTTCTGCATCTTTCCTCGGCGAGTGCACCCTACGGCTTCTTAATGCCGGCCAGCTACTTGCCGCAATTTGCGTGCGTCACTTGCTTCCATGGTTAATTAGCTTCTTCCGCATTAACCCTAAGGCAGCGAGAGACGTGGCTGCGGACAAAAGTGGAAATTGCTTCTTTTTCCGTTCTTGCTTCTCAGATACTTCTGGAATGGTACGGAAAGGCTCGACGTATTCGTCGAATCCAGATGAAAATTGTTGAAATTAACTCTATTGTTAATTAACCCTAAGAAATCCAAAGTATTGGAAGATTTCGTTTGAATTCAAATTTTTTAAAAATCGACACATTTCATGCTTTTGCTTATCATTAGGTACAATTATTTTCTGAAATAGAAACAGATTCACGGTTTGGAAATTTTTCGCCCCGGAATAAATTAAAAATTGTTAATGAAATTTATCTATAGGGAGGTAAATTTAAAGCAAAACAAGTTAATGAAATTGTTATAATTTTGTTTTTCTTGTAACCCTCATAAATTCTGTATTACATTTGTTCGTAAGCTAAACTAATTTTAAAATATGACCACTCACTAACCAATTCAATCGTCGAATTTTATTCGTCGTTTTAAACATTCCATAAATTACCTGGTATAGTTATAAAACTATTGTACGATCTTCGTCCTATCTCTGATATATGCAATGAATTCTCTCATAACGAAATACATACCATGTACTACATCCTTCACGGACAGATAAAACGACAAATCTGCCTCGCCACTCGACTTGAGTCAACCGTCTAATCGAATCAGTTTCACAAACACGCGTTAAACCTCTGGTAACCACATTTGGTATTTCGTGTAGGTTGCCGATGATTAAAGATGCGCGTAATCCGCAAACAGAATTTGCGAATCATGTAAATGAATACCGCGGCGTCGCCTTTTGCGACCGTTTTCTAATTAACGTAGTTGTAACTGGAGCACGTTGGCGGTAAGCTATAGGCGAAACCAGAGGAGTATTAATATTCATAGGTTGTCGATTAAAGCGTGTGTTCTCTTTTCCACCGCTGACTTTCCATAAACACGTTTCTATAAACGGTTACGAAATGCTTCTTTTTATGTCGCGCGTCGTTTTTCTTCTTCTCTCTTTTACCAAATGACATTATCTCGCAATTACGATCATGCCGAGGAAGCGGTAGTTTTAATTATGTCACGCAATTATGCTATCGACGACGAAATAACTTGGCCTCCCGAAGAGTGGACGATGAGCAAGATGAGTTTGAGTATGTTAACACTGAGCCTGACAACGTGGCGAAATCGCGGAATTATTTCAAGTGTATTGAGAAGTTGTCTTCTGCGGTTAATTAGATTCTTCACGATCGTTGCCGGTTCGTGTATTACCTTGCACAAAATTTTTCTTTTTCTCAAATGTCAGCGGTGAACCGTGCAATTATTTGCCAGTTATCACGTACAGATCGTAATGGATTACTTCGTACGAGGTTTGTATTATTACTGGCAATGGCAAAGTGTTTCTTCTTCTGTTTGGCGAACGTTACATTTTTCAATTTAGAACTTTGCTTAACCCTTACTTGCTAACCCTTAATGATAATTCTATTACAATAATCGACAAATAAATAACAAATTCGTAGAGAAATGATTCGGTCGTGAAAGGGTTAACTTAATTTTCAAAGTTACAAATATTATTCTACGTTCTTATTTCAAATTTGAAATTTTGTACATTCGACATGGAAGTTTCAAAATTTTCCTATATTTCAACATTCAATCGAAAAGTTTCCAAACAGAAATTCCAAATTCCAAATTTCCCCGCACTACAATAACACAATTTTCCCGTTTACTGTTGTCTAAAAAGACGATCACAGTTACGATTTACAAAACTAAAATTAAAGAAGCTGCAAAGCCGCTTAATCTCTCGAAAACATCCACCCTGTCTCAAATATTTTCTTTCCAAATATCGCTTCTGAGAAAGGCTCACGCAGCTCCTTGGTCCACAGATCATTCCCAGGGGACACCGTGTCGACGTTTACGGCGTCCCATGCACAGCCACCATATAACACACAAAGTACACAAAGTACACAAAGTGGTACACAGAATGGTTCGGCTCTTTTAATACAAAGATTCTTCGCGCAACAATTAAGAAGATCCGTGGACCGAGAACACTCTTTATCGCCGGTGACTGGGATATGAGGAAAGTTACGCGGGCTGGCTAAAGCACACGGGAAACTTTTAAGCTGCCGCCCTAGTACCCGTCGTCTATTTAGAGATGAGATTCCTGGATTATAACTTTCGGGCAGCGCGCGGCTATTAATTCCGCCGCGTAATTAATATCTGCCCGATAAAACCGGCGTGGAACTAATCAGTGGACTTTCCGGCAGAAGTCTGGTTTAAGTTTGTCAATAATTATCGGCCCAGCTTTCAGGCAAGTCGAAATGAAGCTTAATCGGCGGAATTTCGTGATGTTAAGTACGTTTATTATCGGTGGTTTCTGTTAACGAGGCGAATTTCTGACTTTACGATGGTTTTCATTTGCAAACAGTTTGCAAAATTTAAAGGTGGAAAGTTGGATCTCGAAGAGAAAAGAAAGAATGTTTTTGGCAAAGTGGAATTTTCAAATTACAGGAAATACGGCGTAAAGGTTGTAAAGGAAAACGATACACATCTTCTAGAATGAAGAAATTATTGCTTTAAAATACAGAGTTCACTGATCTATTTAAACCCGATATATCGATTTTAATATTCGACTTGAGAAGTGTCTCAAGTATCCAAGAAATGTCAGTCAGCAAAATGTCCTGTTCTTACTAAAAAAAATTCCGAATACCAAAAGCGCCGTTTCAATCCAGGCACTCTCGAAGAATTGCAAAACCGATACATTTCTCTTCCACCCTGTCGCAAATTAATCGTCCGTATTATTCCCATAAATCAAGCCCAAGCCGTAACCAACAAGCATCGTGGAAACTTCATTCTCTTCGAGGATCTATTAATAGACCGAGTGATCGCCTATCATTCGAGCAACTTCACGAGCTCTCTTACAAAACGTCTCAACTTCATGCTAAACGTCCACCCTTCACCATGCCACGATACCTTCCATACAGATCACGGTACTTTTTCTCCCCCAGCGAAAGGTCCTGTCAAGACGTTCGTTCGCCTCTTTCAGCCAGACCCAGAATCGTTGCACGTATTCGTCACGAGACAGCCACGACCGGCGAAGACGAAGGAATTAGCGGTCAAACGGTTGATTTACTCGCACGACACGTTCAAAGCGGGCAGATACAGGCGACGTGGACGTCAACCCGTGCGCGGAACCGAAAAGGTTAGACGCGAAACTCGAGCTGGATTAGATCGTTTTAATGGCAGGGAAAATCGCGCGCGAGCCACGTCGTCGTTAATATTAATTGGCCGGTTTCTTCGCGGAGATTTGCATTCCGCGGCGCGATCAGGAAATCGTTGTCGGGACACGCAGAAATAATCGTCACGTATCTGTCGACGTATTGCTCCTCAGGTATGTCAGCCGCGGTCCCCGCGGATCGTGGCAACAGGTACATGTGCCGGAAGTCGACGGAGCTTCGTTCTGAATCCGTGATTATTCCGTAAGACGTTTTATTTCGTGCGTGTACCTGATCGACAGATCGCTGCGGTTCGATTAGGCCTCCTCTGATCGGGTGATTTGTCGGTGGTGTACGTAGGAGTGAGTGGGATGAATTGATTAATGAACGTGACAGTCTGTTTGTTTGAAGATACGGGGATATAGTAGATCAGAGATTTGTTGTTTCGAGTCGGTTTAATCGAGTGATTGATCGATTCTCTTCTTCGCAGCGACTTTCGGTCGATGTTTCTTTCGTTACGTTCATGTTTAATTCTTTCGTTCTGACTGAGCCTGGGAGATCGGAGACAGGCGGCCACAAATATGCTTGGCAGTTGTACTACGTGTAATTAAATTTGGAATATTTATGCGTGGAACGTTGAGATTCTAATGAGGTTATTTTGGTGTAAATAAGAAAATTAATTTACTTATATTTTTGTAATAATAACGGATTGGACCAGTGATTGTTTTAAGTCAGAGATTGAATTCTAAGTAATAGCGAGAGGAATGGTGAAAAAATGAAACTATAATGTAGGAAACGGAATGCAAAAACGTAGTTAGAGATTTGTAAAATATAATTGTGATAAACAACACTGTTAACGCTTCGTCGCTTCGCAGGGAAAAGGATCACTCTCGCTATTGTTTACCCTATTTATACGGTCTTCGCGACCCGCGTTCGCACAAACACACTCGCACTTGTTTAATGACAACGAACGTCGGAAGGCCGTTGCCCCCGTTTTGCCTATTCGTGTCGCAGGATTTCGCTCGGGTCATTAACCTCCTACAATAATTACGACTGTGTTATCGTGAAATAGAGACTTTCGAAAATAGACTAACCTAAATTTGCAATTCAATAATTGCAGCCTAAATTAAAACTCCGACTACTTAATGTATCACCCAAAATCAATATCTCCAATTCATAACTCTACCTTCGCTACTGTATTAAATAGAAAACACACTACTCTCTCATTAGCAATCAGATACTCCACAGATTCGACATTCCCCTAAGAAACAACCCTAAAATTTCCAAATTAAATTCTCTTCTCCGAATCTTCCCCCAAATTTCCATCAATTGCAACCGTAATCTACCTCCGCGACGCAATTAGTCGACCAAAATGACGTCGACGAACGAAGGCTGAAAATCCAGAGACTGGCTCTCTAGAGCGAGAGGATCAGCATGAGCCGTGCACATCGCAATAGACAATATGCACACGATTATGCGCATCCAGCATCGGGGTCGCGATAGAGGCGCTCGTTCTAAGGACGAATGCATTATTGCGCGGCGGATGATGCGGCCTCGGCGCGAGAGGTGTGTTACCTTTAATGATAAAGCCGTTGCTGTACGTGCTGGCTGCTAGCGGCTGCATATGTTAAACAACGATACATTACCATATCCGTTGGGGCTCGGCGGCGCGGCGTTCTGTTCGCGATACCAAGTCAGCGAGCCGCGCACGCGTCTCGAGGGCACGGGAACGAGTAATTGAGAATCCGCTCGGTTCGAACGGCACAATTCCGTGAATAATCGCGTGTATGGGCTAACTCTTCGACATTCTCCGGCAGTAGGTATCGTATCGAATAGGAAACGAGAACGAACGATCGTATTTTTGCAGATGACGATATCTTGAAACGTAGGATAGGTAAGAGGCTACTTGTTCGCTGGTACCGTTCGGTTTAGCAGCGAATACGTTCGATGTCTGTAAAGGAGAAGCGGAGTGTTGGTGCTTGATAGATCGCAACGTCTGCGAGGAAATTTTCGATAGTACGTACAAACGACGGTTTGAGGGTGGAGTTGAAGTGTAAGTGGATATGTTGGAACCGAGGATGAGTGCTGGGAGTAATGGAAAGATTACCGGTAGATGGTTCAGACGTGATAAGCAGTCAGTGATCTTTTATGCGTTTGAACCGTTAATTGAGTGTATCGAGGCTCGGATGTTGCACATACCGGGGGAGAAATAGATTATTTTAGCTTGATTTATCGATGATCTATGGAAGACTTTGGTGCAGTGATCGGTCATCTCCGTTTTTGGTCATTTTTTAAATTAGAACGTGATGAAAAAATGAAGAAATTAAGGCTTTCATGGCCCAGAATTTATTGTTATTAAGGTTTTCGGGCGAAAAGAAATTCTATAGATCAAATTATAGACTAAATATTTTCCAGAATAATTCTTTTTATTTGGAATAAAAATTGCAGTCAACAAGTGCGAATGAAATACTGTTCTGAACGATCAGGTTACACAGAATAGGCAGCTTCCAACGGATCTACGGTGTTGCAAGATTCGTTAGCGTTTCTGGAGCACACGAGGTTCGTGGTAGAATTGCATCGTCAAAGAGTTCTCGCAGGCAACGACTTCTTGTTTCTATAAATTACGCCTCTCATACACGATGTACCGTCTAAATAGATATAATACACGCATTAACAAGCATGCCAGCCAGCATATGGGAAAGATTTCCGTGCGGTTCTGTTGCACTGAATAAGCTCGTTTGTTCGATAAACAGCGCGAGTAGCTTGAAAACGTTCGATCAGCGGCCGACCGGCCTATTAATTAAAAGCGGTCGGGTCTCACTTCGTTAAGAGCATCTGATGCGTCGTAAAGGCGCGCACACGCGAGGAAAAAAGGAGAACGGTGGTCGTGGTGGCATGAGAAGGACACGATGCACTTGTTAACGCCTTGAATTATGGCGCGTTCACACTGCTGGAACGACGCCCTGATTTTCGCGGCTACGCGTGACATTTTGTCCAGAGAAAGATTCGATCCGATAAATACAGCTGAAACGTTAATCAATTTATTTCGCAAATGTGCAATTCGATGTCAAAAATTCAAACTTGAATATTGAAATTCAGACTTAAAAATTTGCACGTGAATATTGAAGTTCAGGTTTAAAAATTTGCATATGAACGTTGGAACGTTTCCTTCGAGAAATAAATTAAAAAATTCAGACTTTTAATTTCAACTTTCAGAATTCCAATTTTTTAAAATCCTCGAAAGCACTTGCATTTCCCTTTAAAGATACGATCCTCCTTATTCCGAAGACAGTTCTCCACAATCAGCAGAATTATGCTCTGTTAATTAATCAAAAATTATTTCACTGATTAATGTAAACTTAAAACTACTTCTCACAATAATTCCTATCAAAGTGAGAATACACTTGTACCCTAAAATAGCTCGCTACATTCACCATTCCTATCTCATTTCAAAGACCATCAGGTTTTCCCAATATCCGTAACCGCAACACTTTCAGCACACGCTGAACTCGTAAGTTCACTTCGCACTTGGCGATCCTCGATTCTCGAATTCCGTCTTCCTCCGATCACCAATCCTGACGTTTCATCGTCGATCTCACCTCTCTCGTCTCGTCTTCGCTCCTCCGCCGTTGCAAATCACCTTCTACTTCCAGCAGAACGAGATTCAGACGTGACACGTCGAATTACAGCTGCCAGAACACACGGTGTCGCGCGCAATTCACGCGTGTACGCAGTTTACACGTGATAGACGTCAAGAAGGAATAACGGCCGACTCGTGTTTCCGGTCCGATCGAAAGTTCAAAGCGACGCGACGCGCGGCGATCATCGCCGGCGTCATTCCTCGCGAGCGTACGCGTGCTCGCAATAATGCAGCCGCGTTTCTGGAACGCGGGTGGAACATAGCTGCTCTCGTTGACACTTTTGAAAAATCAAACTGACGGGCGTAAGCAGAAGTAGCTGATGTCTTTGTAATTTGTTCTTTTAGCGTTGTTTTAGCGTTGAAGTTCGTTTGAGGAGGGAATGAATGAAAGGGTACTGATTTTATGACGAAACTGTGATCTTAGGAGTTCAGTATAATTACTTGAATAATTTAATTTTGACGAAAATGGAGGATTTATTTGTGCTAGGATGATAGTAAGCCGTGATAAATATGAACGACTTGCTTTTATATTTGGAGCCTGCTGTTTAATCTGGTGTATGATTGCGCATATTTTATTCAAACAGAATTGAGAGATTTTGATAATGGATTGACTATTTTTCAAATTTGCTCGAGAAACTTGGATATTTTTCGCGATATAGATTAGATTCGCTATACGCACATCTTCCAATTTTATTCCAAGTTTGCGAGTAACGAAATTTCACGGAAACGTTCGATTTAATTTCCTATTACACGAGAATTATATACACAGGTACAGAAATCCGCCGTAGGCCAATTTTTTCCCGCCAAACTTCGTCCATACTCATTCACTATTTCTCTATCCTGTTCAGCTCCGATAGTTGCCCATTCAGAATTAAAACTCGTTCATTACTTTCACTCGTACGTAATATCCCTTGATTTCTTGTTGCATTTCAACTACAACGATAACATTTGTACAACTCGACGTATTTTACGTTCGATTTATCCAGCCTTCGGTATGACATTGCAGCAAAATCGTAAAAATAAAGTACTTTTCGCGATCCGGTTTCGAACGTTCGATTTGCTAAACACGCGATATCACGCGAGCCGTACGTAGCGTGTTAAGATGACTGAAGTGTCAGTGGATGTGAAGTGTTTGAAGAAGGTTCTTCTAGAAATAGAGTTCAGCTGTTCAAATTGAGCGAAGAAACGACTATTTCATGGTCCAGATGCTTGGTTAAAGACCCTCTTTCTCAGATCGAACAACCTGCATGTTCACTCCAACGTCTTCAGAAATTTCTCGAGTGTAAGGCTAGTAGGTCTCTTCTGTTTGAACGTGATTAATGCACCGATATCGATGTTCCTTCGGATCTCCGATGAAACGTGCTATAGAACGAAACGGTTCGGAGTCATTTTTCAGAAGAGGCATGATTCACCGCTGAAGGCTACAATTTCAATTTTATCACCGGGTTGCTTCTTAAGCACGTTTCACACCTCTCTTATACAACAGAGCTGCCGATTGTAGCCCCGGCGTTACAGGAAATTTTAAGCGACGTCTTAAGTCTTCGACGCTCCGCCGTAAAATGTTGCAGTGTAAGAATGCAATTAACATACGGTGAAAGAATTTATACATATTCATGAGGGTATTAGCATTCTGCATAGGCAGAGAATGCCCTTTCGTCACTTGCGCGGCATAAAATCACCCTTAAGGATTTTTCCTATTATCAGGATTTGCATACATAAAAGTATTCTTCTTGTTTGACACGTTCGATGCTACCCGAAAATCGCAAGGGGCACGTCGTGTGCCATCGATTCGCAACTTTCGGCTAGACAAATTAGTCTCACTGGGATTTTCACGGTGGTAGTCGTCAATTTTTGTGTCGTCGATACACTGTCGACGGTAGGCTATAGTACAGGACTTCTTCCTCGATTACAAGCAATTTTACAAATTACTACGCCACGACGAGCAATAAAAGGCACAAAATGAACATATAATAGAAAAGGAAGCAAATACTTTAATTAATAACTACTCTATTTTCACTCTTCAAAAATTTCATTACCTTCCTCGATCAATTTCTTCATCAACGCCCTATCTTTCCATACAACACCCACAACAGACTCGAATGAGCAGTTCAGCGACACTCGCTGTACCAGCTCTCCAGTCCTAACTAAAAATTGTCAGAAAGTACTTTGACTCGGAGTAGGGTGGGCGTGAAATTAATTGACCGTGTCTACGTTTTCACAATAGTATATGTTACACAAGAATTATATCCGCGTTATCTGAGCGTCGTTCGCAAAAAGTGTGCTTCGAGGGTCTCGTGAAGAGTGAAGACACGTCGTCCTGCCGATCCCTGTCCACCCCTACGCGAACAGACTCAAAGGGGCGAGTCGCCCCCACCGAGCGCGCTGGGCCTGGCTTCAAGATGCTCGCTTCACCGTCTTCGGGACGGATTTTCTCACAAAACTTACATTCACCCGGCCATTCTCTCGACCGTAGGAACAATTCACAGCTGTTCCTCGCAAGAAGTCACGCTAGACTTCTATACAGCTAGACTAGCCAAGGGGTATATAGTAGACCAAGGAAGGAACTTCTACGATTTCTTCCTCCCGCCTCTTCTAAACATCCGTATTCGCGCGTGTTCCGCCGAGAAAGAGAGAAAGAGAAAGATACAGGAGGACGTGGGGAAAGAAAAATTTCCTGGGTGTTCCTTGCCGAGTCTAGGCGTGAGGCGCCGTTGCAAAGGACGGCTCTGCGTGTTCAACGAAGATAGAAGGTGAAAAAGGTCGTAGGTGTTTCTTCCTCGCAACCACTCTACCTCGAAGCAACGGCTTCATGAACCGAAGAAGGACACCGGCGAGAGGAAGTGGCGCGAACGAGGAGGAAAGAGAGAGACGGAGTGAGAAGGGGAGAGCCGTAATCACGAGCAGGTACAAGGTACACGGCTCCACGTAGCGAGGATTAATGATTCGCGTCCGCGACGTCGTTACGAAGCGAGAAAGCATTTTCCATTTTTTTCTTGCGCCGCCCTCGGTACACTCCCCTCG
>NW_017100265.1:2506221-2519307 GCF_001263275.1 Habropoda laboriosa | reverse complement strand
ATCGGGTACCTGTTCGACTCGTTCGAGCGGATCGCTCCCGGGATTCTCGCTGGATATTCGCGGTGACGCGTTGCCGACACGCACGACGCGTCCTCGCGGCCCGCCGCGCCGCGCGTTTATCCGTCACACGATCGGCAGATCCGCCTATCCATTTAAATGCTCGATTTATCAACCCCGAAAAACGGTTTTTCCGACGGTTCTGATCGCTTTCCGATGAGATTTCTAGGTTGGATCGAGGGAGACGCGAAGGGAAGCGATAATTTGCATTTAATCGAGGCGGAATGTTCATCGCGAAGCGGCGTTTCTTTTTTCGGTCGTTGAAAAGTGAACTTCGGGGGTAGGTATGTAGTCGATTAATTAGCACCAGAGGCAATTCACCTCCCAAATACTTCGTTTGATCCTGTATCAATTGACCAGCTAATACTAGGGTAATCAAACGCGCAGCCGGCACGTATAGATCCGACAAACACGCGGTATTAATCAATACTATCATACTGTTGCTATTAATTATTTACGTAGCTCTCTGGCCACTTTAAACAATATCTATGATTGCGACAATCGTAATTGGACGTATCAGAAACTATAGCGCGAGATTCTCGTCTGGTTATTCGCAACGAGCAAGATGCTGAAAAATAAACTCGTCGTACAAAGAGGAACATTGATAAATATTTAATTGAAAGAAAAAAAATCTTTAATCTTGCAAAAGTGTAGCACGTGACCGCGCAATTATTCCCGTAGAAACGGCGGTAATTTTATCTATATCCTCCCACCGGTAACCGTGGGACGTCATAATAACGCGACGCACGAACCAGAAACGCGACGACCGCGTAATTTCGCGGGCGATATTTACTCGACCGAAATTGCACGCGGCCCGGCCACGTGGGCCGCGTATCCAAAACTGTCGACAAACTGTAATATTCTGGTATCACGGTGCATGCAGTCTCGCAATTATGACCACAGCAAGCTGGTTACAACTGATTGCCTCTATGCACACCGTGTTACGTCGTTTGTACGCCGAGATAAAGCAGTTCGAACCCCCCGTTCGAAAATTAGCGAATCTGTCTCTCTCTCTCTCTCTCTCTCCTTCTCCGACTGACCGCGGACTCCGTAAATAGTAACTCTTGCGCGAACAGGTGCCGCGATATTCATTAATATTCATCGACCACCGCCTCCGATACACGAATCCAGCAATTCCACGGTTCCGCGACTTCTGCGACCACATCCACCATTCTTTACACCGTCATTACCATTCGTTTCGCGGGAAAGAAACACAGAAAAGATCATAGGTCGATCGTCAATCACCCAGCTCGATTACGCTGTCCACCGATTCGTTTCCTCTCCCGCCTCATTTTTCCCCTCCCCCTTCCTCGCCGCCCCCCGTTATTCCTGGTACACGGACCACGCGTGTAGCAGCGCGCTAGAAACGAGATAACCGCCGGTTCGATTAGTATTCTAATCTAACGGTTCGAATTTAGGCTCGCCACCTGTTCGCAGCGGCTCGCAGGCCGCAACAGGATGTTCTGGCGAACGGGTTTTCAAGCGGCCGCCTCTCGTCCTCCCCGGCAAGAGGTTTTTGTGAAACTCGACACGAATTTTTACCACGAATTTTTCTACTCTTCTTGCGTTCGCTGCATTAGAAGATTCTCATCCGCCAGGTATCACTCCAAATAGAGCAAATGTTTCTCTAAGGATGTCGAACGAAGGTAGAAAGTTGTAACTGCGAGGAGGAAGATTGAAAACCCCTGGTCTAGAGCAGCGAACCAGATTTTCCCCTGCCCCCTTGACTCTCAACGTGAATCGAACAGGGATTCCTTTAGGGTTGCCTATATCCTTTCTCTAGGGTCTTCTCCTACACCGCAAGCTGCTACGAGGAATGTAATTAGTCGGCCGGCTTTTATAGAGCACGGATTCACGAAACTATTTCTCACGGGTCTTCCAACGTTGTGTTTCTTCGAAAGACAGCGTCTCGAGAGAATGAGCCACCTCTCTCGCCGCGCGAGATCTTTCGCGATCTTCACGAAAGAACGACCTATTACGGGCAGGAAATGAAACGTCGGGATATTTATCATCGCGAGCACAGCGTTCTCTCTTCTTCTTCTTCTTCCTCTTTCTTTTGTAAACTTCTTCGGGACACGGACACGCGGGAAGTAAACGGGAAATAAAGTTCGGATTATCCGGAGCAGAGGTGAACGATTCGAATGGAATTTATCGATGACACGAGCGCGGAATTTTACCCGAGCGACGCGGAAATCGGGTTCTCGCGCGGAATTCGAGCGACGTTGTTGTTGTTATCGATGCTGAAAATGGACATTGTGCCGTCGATAATGACGCGAGGGGGGAAGAGTGTAGTTTATCTGCAAGTAGCGGTTACTCGGCATCGTTTAAACATTTATCTAAAGATTGGATTCAAGTTAAGTCTCTTCTTTTTTTCATGTTTGCGAGTGGTAGAGCTGTTCAATTGAACATTTCTGGGTTTCTGTTTACTCTCTTTGCGCGTTGAAAATGTTGTCGAATACACCTCGACGTGAATGTTCTACCTGTGCGAAAATTTCCATTTCTCGTTATTTTTTTTAGGTTCGAGGTAAAGAGGATACATGAACGAAGTTTTCTCAAAATACTTGATGCTTTGTATAGATCGACAAATCATATTTTTTACCATATAGTTTCTTGCAAACTATAAATTTCTTTGAAATCGATAAAAATGTTTCACAATTTCCGCAAAATAAGAAGCCATAAGAACTTACAATTTCTACGTTCAGGACTCAGAGCACAGTAATTCAATAATAAGAGTAATAATCTAAAACTCGAAAGAACCGAGAAATTTGCAAGGAAATCGAAGTCACGCGGCACAACTCTGCAAAAAGAATATTTCTATTGGTAAAATCTCGTTCGTTCGCGAGACCGAGAATGCTCCATCCAGGATCGTAATTTTTCTCACAGCGGACAGTTTATAAGGGAGTCGCGTCGCGGCTGCTGTATCCCCGCAATTATTTCCAATGTAATCAGCACTCGTAAAGGAACGCTGTTTAATGGGCCCCCACTGGTAGAATTATCTGGCTACTTTGGTCCATGTTCAACGAGGCGAGAAACAAGGATGCGGCGGGAGGAGTGGCGAGGCGCGTAACAGGTGCCAGACCAAGAGTAGAGAGATTCTTATTGCCAGTCGATCGATATTAATCAATGATCCAACGAGATGCAGCTGGCCGGTGACCATAAACGTCAGTCGCTCGAGTTGTAAAATCGCGGATTTATACCTTTTGCCCGTCCTCGGCAAAGACTCCGTCTTCCTTCTCTCGTTCCCCTGGCTACCGAATCTCTCCACTCTCGTCTCGCTATACCACCTTCGTTCCTCAGTTGAGTCACGCTTTTCTGCCTGTCTTATTCCGTTTATTCGTTGCCCGCCTTTTTTTTTCTCCCTTCTTTTTTTTTCGGAGCCGCGCCCGAAAGGATTGACGTGGAATATTTTATGCCTGTAACGGGAAGCAGGTATACACCGGCCGTGGTAGTCCCTCGTAGGCGAAGTGATACACCGGGCTCGTAGAAGCGTTTCGAGCGAACGATCGAAGTTAAAATAGACTCGTGAAATCGAGGGAATTCTAGGAACGTGTCATCCCGTTTCGGCGTGGCCGAGTTGATACCTTGCGGGATTCTTCAGGAGATACTACCGCGATTTATTCTCGCAATGCATTGTACAGTGTGTCCGAGTTTTACCGTGTGAAATGGTTCTTCTGTGAGGAATTGCGGGAATTGTTTGGTTTTACTGAAATTCGGATGTTGTTAACCCTTTGAACTCCAAATTTTTTTTTAATTTTCTTGTCGATAACTCCCTGTTATTTTAGGAATTTTATTTGAAATGCACTTCGAAAGACGTTTGGTTGATAGGAACCAATTTACACAATTCTTTTTACTAATTATATTGAAAATAGCATATGTATGTGTACCTATTGCTCATCCAGGTAAAAGAGAATGTTGCAAAATATGATACACTTTTAAACCGGCAGTTAAAAAATTACTTGATTCAAAACTGACGTCGAGTCACACTCGAGAAAGGAGTCCAAAGGGTTAAAGTATTTCTTTTTAAGAATATTTGTACCGTGCTTTGTTTTTTAAATTTTCGACTGGAATAAGGCTGTATTTCAAGATTTTTGTCTACTAATTCCATATTTACAAGCATAATTTTTCGTGAAGAATTTAGATTTTATCGTTCATTCGTCAATTTATTTGCGAAGTTTATGAAATTTTGTATTTCATAGTTTTTCGAAGCGTGAGTTGTCTAGGTAGGACGATAATTTTCTCTTTCTTCGAATTTCGAATTCAAACGAAGGATTCTTCAGCTATTTAGAAAGTTCTCTCCGTACCGTTGATCTACAAACCTCTAAGTATCGTTTAAAGAAATTTTCTCATTGTGTCAATATTTTCCGACAAAACGCGACGCTCAAAATACCGTCCTCGCACGGAGGAGACTCGAGAACGCCTCGAGTTTCGTCGTTCAAACACGCTTCGGCGGAGACGAAAAATCCAATATTAACTCATTAACGCGTCGACGAAACGGTCCCATAAACGCGCAAACATCGTTCGATAAATATTTTTGTCAAAAGTCAACGATCGAAGTGTGGAACGCGCGCAAACAGAACTGGCATTCGCCACGAGTGAGATCAAGAACGGCGATGAAAAGGAAGAAGAAGAAGAAGAGAAACGTATAAAAGGGGAGGGACGTGTTTCGCAATCGTTGAATGGAAATCGATTAAATCGTTGTCTCAGGCAATAATAATTCGCTGACGTGAGATCAACGTTGCAACTAACTATAGAGATCGCGATACACGATCGATCGAGCGTACACACATCTCGCTAATTAACATCTGAAACGAAAATCCAGTCTTTGGCGCCAGCCTGTCACGCGATCTCGATGTCACACGGTCCGATGATTTCTTATTGATTCACACCCGGGAAAACTCGTTTGCCGGCGTATCTGATCCTTGGAGTGTGCCGTGAATAATAATAACGTCCAACAATGAGAAGTTTTCCGCTCTCGCGTCGCCCACGAAGAGCACTATTTGCCGCTCTGGAACACATTCGTGTCAAGGAAGGTAATTGCGACACGTTGTTGCCGTTTGTTCCATCGATCTAAGCCGATGGAAAAGCCTCTCTGTCCTCTTAGGGCTCGATCCAGTCACGAAGTGTGATGTTGTTTCTCGTTAGAACTTGTTTCGTATTACCGATCTTATTATTATGCCTGGATGATGGTAATTTGTGCTTCAATGGAGTACAATTAACCGAGACTTGAATGAATGCTATTGTAATCTACGTTCTACGGTATCGTTGTTGCAACATTTTGCAATTTTTATTGTGGCATCGTTGTTAGCATGTCGGTCAGAAGAATTTAGCAATCGAGTGGAATTAATTAGCCGAATTATCGAGACTTCGCTGCGAGGAAGAAACTCAGCTGGAATACTGGACCAGAATTTAGATCTAATCGAATAATAACGACGATGAAGTTACTTTCTCTTGAAACCTCTTACCTGAGATATTTGCCCTTTATATACTAACGCTAATAATATATGCATTATTTGAACGTGTAAAACTCAGAACCCTGCAAAATCCTCAAACACCGGAGAGTCTCGTGTTCCATCACATTCTGAACATCGTCAGAACTTTATCTTGCCACACATGCTAGCGAAATTAATTTTCTTTCAACTTTTGAGTAAGAAAATATTGCTGGTAATGAACAAAGTCGTACAATAACGTGAACAAATCATTCTAACAAATTTTCTGATTATCCGATTGTAATAAATTTGCTACCAAGTGTCACATATGTGTGACGCATCAATTCTCTACATGAGTACTATTATCTACATCTAAAATGCGTCATAAAAAATGCACAATTTGACTATTTAATGAATATTAAGTGTGTATAAATGCAGGCAGCCATCGTATCATGCAAAACTGATAAAAATATAGATATAAATAATGTAAATCGAAATAATTCAAAGGATAAGGGACCGTGCTAATTACAAAGTGTTTTTCTTCACCTGAGTACCATTCCAACACCTTTTAAACAGCCACCAGGTACCTTTTCCCCTTTCTTCGCGCAAAATCCCTCTACCTACCTCTGCCTCGATCTTCCCTACATCCATCGCGCCTCCGAAAATGTCGAACTTCAATTACCGCAGCACAGGAGCCGTTATAAGCCGCATAAATCGGCGTCGCCTCTTGGTCGTGGCTTACCAGCACGATGCAAAAGGGTCGCTAATAAATACACGCCAATAGAGCGTGGCACGGCGGAAAAAATCGGCGGCCGCTGAGAGCTATCGTCCTCCTCCTCCTCCTCTTCTCTCTCGGTCGCTTCCCAGCGGACAATAAATGTCCAGTCGCTCGGTATCTCGAATTATTAAGGAATAATGACGCCATTTGTAACCGGCATGAGGACCGGCTAGGAGAACGGCTGAATCCTGGCCAGAGAAGGTGGGTCGTGAACGAGAACGAGAGGCGAGAGAAGACACCGGACGCAAAAAACGCCACGAATCGTCGGTCGCAGGCGGAACGGAGACGGAGAAGGGTTAGGATGACACAGGGAGGGATAGAAAGCACGGGCGATATTATTACTGATTGAAATTCTTCGTGGCCGTAGTTGACTTGCCGCGCGTACCGGCAGATTGCGCGATCAGTTTACGTTGCTCTGGTGGCAGTACGCCAACCAGCGGCGTCTTCTATACCCGTCCCCGTTGCTCTCCTCTTCTTCCTCCTCGTCGCCGAGCTAGATCTAACCTCTCCCACACGACCATCCTCCTACGACGAGACCGGCGACTCTCGGTTCGCGACCCTGAAGCGCACTCTGACCGCTTCGCACCTGTTGGGCGGGTTACGCTGACGATTAACCCTCGCATACCGAGTCACCGAATACTGATTAAACTTCTCTTCTGGAAGAATTAGCAGGCACATCAGTGGCTGGAAATGTTCGATTCGAAGCAGACAAGCTGGCAAAGTTCGGTGAAAGTTAGGAACGATCTGGAGAAAGATGGTAAAAATGGTACCACTAGTGTTAGCACCACTTAAGTAAATTTAACACAGTATAGGGTATTAACCAAAAATGTATTAAAGGCGTTACCCGCGTTGCTCCGAAAAACCGTTGGAGCCCCTCGTTCGACTTTTCGGGGAAAGGGCTTAGTTTATGGTACCCTCAGGCACCCGCGTGCTTTCTCTTCCTGCGTGACAAAGTCCAGGCCACCATTTTGCCGCCGAAATCTCGCACTTTTTACACTAGGAAGAACCACGAATTAGTTAACGAATGAATTAAAAATTAACTTGAAAATTAATAGAGAGAAATGTATTTTCTGTTGTGACTGTGGTTCGAAGGACGGTCGTTCAACAAACTTGTTAGGTTTTTCATACGTTTACGTTTTTTTCGGGCAGGCCTCGAGAGAAGTAAACATTTATGTTTTCAAACATTGCTTCTGATATATACGCGTCTCACTCATGGTTTTTCGCTGTCTAAAAGACGAAATGCTTGCTGTTCACGAACTTTTCCTTTCGAATACCTCCTCTAGACTGAACTCGATCAGTGAACTCAGGTCCCTTTAAGCGCTTATCGGCAGCACGAACTTATGGGACGACCTGATATTTCTCTGAGATATGGTACCGCTAGGAAGAACCACGAGAAAGAATTCTTCGGCGGAAATTAGCTGACGAATGAATTAAAGATCAACTTGAAAGTTAAAGGAGAGAAATGTTATAGTGGTTTAAAGATAATTCCACGTTGAAGTTGTCCTTAATTAATTATCGCACGTGTTACATTCCAACGTTTAACTCTCCTAAGTTCTGATATAATCTACGAGTATCCCAACCAACAGTATCTCCAAATTGAACCTTTGTGTAGATAGCACTATGCACTTAAACATCTTCCGTTCATGAAAAGATTGACCAGTCTACCTTCTGATAAAATCGAAACGAACCTAAACTATCGTACGCACTATTCAAAGATCCTACATGCAGTTTACGACGATATCCAACAATGAACCAATTCTTAATCCATTCTAACTAATCATATCCATCAATTCACCATCATCATCGGACATTGTCCGGCGACACTTAATATTTTCCCCTCCGAACGATAACATCCAAAGGGAACAAAGTAGCATCTTCATCGTTTCACATCTCGCTACTGTTTCTCTTTCTACGCACGTCAAACGGTTCCAGCGTGTCTACGACGAATAAATTACATATTATCGATGACTATAATTACCTGTTGGTCGACAGTCACGTTTACCGCCAGCCAGTTACGTCACCGTTTCCAGCCAGGACGACGATCGTTTCCTGTTAATTGCACAAACGACGCCACTTCCGTTGCTCTCTTGGGAACACGTCGCAGTACCGTCCTTCGTTTTCGTTCCTTTATCGTAGAAACGATCTTGGCCAAAGAGATGAGACTCGTTTCCATTCGATTCTAGTCAGCTCAATCTCTCTCTCTCTCTCCTCCTCCTTCTCCTCGTGCCTGGTATCGTTGCAGTCGCGCATCTCGATGACGCAGTCACCAGCGCGCGAAGGTCGCATTTTTAAGCGACTGCATCATCCTGTTGACACTCTCAACGATGGTTCGTCGATGGTGTAAGGATAACACCGGATAGGTTTCGAAGAGGCGAGGAATTTCGAAGCGGTCGCGACTCGTTCCAGATCGGGTCCTACTCCTCGTGTTTCGATTCTGCAGGGAAAACAGCGAACAGGAAATTACAGCGAAATTGCCGCTTGTATATTATAATTCATTTTATTAATTGATACTACTGGTTAAAGTCCGGCTATAATTATCGGATCGAAAGTAGCAATTTCGAGCAACTTGTCGTCTTTAAAAAATGTTGATCATCGATGTTATCGTTGGCTGGAACTTCGGTTATCCGGAACTTCGTTTATACCTTTTTTCGGTTATCGTAATTTCAACGATTTATTTCCGTGGTTATAAATATTCTAATGTTGGAAAAATTGTTATACATGTAGGAATATATGAATAATCTATTTTAATTACACGGGATAACAAAATTTGCATCAATCTGTCTATGCAATTTATGCAAATTCTCCCCAAACAGCTACAGTTTCATCTAACCTGTTCCAGTATTCGTAAATTAACCTGATTTACCTGTGCTTGCTGCAATCCGTATCGCGTTACGTCTATTTCTGTTTCGAATCTGTTCAGGGCTGTTCCAATCAATTCGTTTCCACTTCTTATCAATCGTGTCGTCGCCTGTTTCGGATACCCTCGATTTTTTTTTTACACACAATGCTGCTTTTTCCATTCCCCCACTATCGATGAGCCTCGATCTTCAAACGGAACGATGTACGAATAATACAGCGAATCTTCTTATTTTTTTATTACCGCGTTCAGGAATTATAAAGCATCGTATTAAACGTTCTCTCTCTCTTTCCCGCGGCTAACGGAGAAAAGTCGGCGAGCGAATCTCGAACCGTTCCCATTTGCTCACGCCATCGGCTTGCACCACCTCGAACGCTTAATAAATTCAACTATGCACGCGAGAAAATATTCTTGCCTTTCATATTCGTCCCCCCGTGTGCACGGCCACCGACACCGGGGCAAATTGATGCGACGCAATTTAGAATCGATTTGTAGCATGCGTGTATCGCGCTTAATCCGTACGGAGCATCCCCGCTTTAACGTTAATTAAGTAGGAGAAAAACGAGCCCGACGGCCACACACGAGTAATAATCGCTTTCCCCTCCACCCTGCACACGCGCCCGTCACCCGATGAAACTCGAAGATTGCTTGCATTGGAGCCACCCACTTGTTCCTCGCGATTCCTTCGAGGGCCTCTACATTGTTGCCTCTTCTGGTATATCGGGTTCTTGGGAACCGGTCGCGTCGTTGATTATTCGCGGATGTACTGCCTGCGTATGATAGTAATTATCGTAGCTGATAAGAAGAGGGGAATTTTTTGCGATATGTTGTAAATTTTTTCTGCAATTATCCCTCGGACAGCGGATTGCGCGATAATCGCAGGCACGGCGGACGCCGCGCCGGGTCAAAAATGACCCAAAACGAAAACGGCTGTAGCTCCGGTATTTTGTACAGAAATTTAACGAAAAAAAATAGTTTGACATTGTTCAAGGGTAGTGTAATGAAGCCCTTGTGAAAAGTTTTTGATTTGGAGAATTGTCGTCTTGAAAGAAAAATGACGAAGTTAGGTGTCGTTTAACCCTTTGAGGGGTCCTCCTATTGTGACGGTTGATAAAACTTAATTTCTTTGGAAATTTAAAGCAAAGCAAGTGTTACACGTATCCTTCTGCAAATTTGTGTATTGATTCTGTCATCTTTTAAGAACAGAAAAATATTTTTTGTAAGTGAAAATATTCATTTGTTGTAAAATAGGACCGCTGTGAAGAGAACGCCTTGAAAAATATCCTTCCTGACATGATATCAGCCGTTGCACCTATCCGAAATACAAAATGCGAACATATTCTTAATCTGTAGACGTGTGGCTATCGTCTGAACTAGAATAATACGAAAATATTGAGCGAAGAGTGAAGTTGAAAGAAATTATCGATGGACTAAAAAGTTCTTTGGTTATTTTGCAATGTGGCATTTATGCCAATATCTTTGAGAACGCAAATAAAGTCCGAAGGTAGACATTTCGATGCGTCATTTGAAAATAAAAAGCTTAAAGATTGGTTCTGTTTGTCGTGTTCAGCGTAGCCTTGAAGTGAAAGAAAATAGGACGTATTTTCGACACGTTATGCATTATGTATTACTACCGTAAGGGTAAAAATACGGTGTAAATCAGAATATAAGATATGTGCAGTGATAGAGAATAATGGAGTGTGCCAATTTTGGTATACTAAATTCCGTGCAGGAAATTTTCCATCGTGCTCTAGAAGGCTAAGGGAAATTGACAACGATCAAACTCAAGCGTTAGATGAAAATAACCCACGTCAAATCACTTGCACAAACTTTGTTTACGATTACGTAAATCGTCGCGATTTTGAAAATACGAGAAAACTTTTTGGTCAACCACAGGATAAAAAATGTAGATGAAGAGTTGGGAAAGTATAAAAATACAAGAGAATTATATTCAATTAGAATTTATTTTTAGAAGGATGGATATCAAGAATAATTAATATTTCACATTTATTAAAATTACTCAGTGTGATCTATATATTCCAAGAATGAGTTGGATCCTCGAAGACAACTAAATAATTTTCTATAAACACACATAACTTCCATCTTTCTGGTTCTAGTTTCTTCCATGCACGTGTGAACGGTGAAAAATACGAAATTACAAATTAATAGTAACACAATATCAAATTTCTTTCATAAATTCTACCTTTAACTATCAGACCGAAATGAATCTCCGCCAGTATTCCTCAGAAATATAAGCACCACCTTGAGCGGCAACGAAAAGGAAAAAAATGTCTAGCAGAATCGCCCTCTTATCGTTCGTGCACAGCAACATTACCGAAATCGTTGGGCGGCTCGCTAACTTAGCCGCGATAACGAGACGAAATCGCGAGAGCAGGAAATAGTCGGCGATTGTTCAGGCACACAGCTTCGAGCGTACATGGAGAAAGGTGTTTGCGGACAGCCTTGGTGGGCCCTGAAGAACGGGGGCCCCGCATTGTTGGTAGGTGTACCGCCTGTCGCTGGCCTCTGATTCATTGCCGCACCTTGTAATTCATCATTCTACTTCTCGTGTCCCAGCGTCGTTCTGCCCTCTCTTCCTCCCTGTCCTTCCTCCGTGCTTCTATTTCCCCTTGCTCGCTTTGCCCGCCGCGCAATCCGTTGCTAGCACCAATGATAATCACCGTGGGCTTTTTCGTGAAAAAAAATTTTTTTTCTGTTACCCGACTGTTGAATGATGTCGTTTAAACGTCCAGTTTGTAAATGGTCTAATGGCTGCCTGTTATTTTACTTCGCGTCTTTCTCTCTCTCTCTCTCTCTGCCTTTTTATTTCGTTCGTTACTATCTTCCGAAATATGTGCAGTCTGGTTAGTTTGAATAATGCGCTAAATTTTTTGTCCGGTGAATTAGATCATCGATTTGGAGATCTGTGGTCAGAATTGGATTTACGTTGCGGGAATATTTAGCAAATTCTAAGTTTGTAACTTTTAATAATTAATTTAGGGATTAAATTGTTTGGTAAATTAGATATGGGAAAATCTAACAAATTTTAAGTCTAAGTGTAGGTTTTCAAATTTCCTGCTGTTGTATATTACAGCCAAAAAGAGAACGATATTCCATAAGTTCCCATCAGAAGAGAAAGAAAGTTTCCAAAATATCTTTCGCACACGTACCAATCTGCGCGAAGTATTCCCCCCTCGAGTCGATCATCGAAGAGCAACGTCACGAAACGTGACACGATTCACGATGGCCCGATCATCGCGGGACAGATCGAATCGAAAGGGAAAATTTCTTCATTAACTCTTTCCACGTGCAAGCAGCGCCGGAGGCCTGCTCATTAACGGTGATCCTCCAGCGGGCAAGCGCGGAGCAAACATCCAGGAAGAATTCCGAGGGTAAACGCACGCGATGTTCGGCAAGAGAGATTCTTTATCACGATACGGCGAAGACTAATAACGAGAACCAGCGGAGGATCGTAAAATCGAATAACGTTCGCTACGTTACGGGATCCTCGTTGACCGGCCTAACTCTTCTTGACAAAAAGATAAAAACCGCGAAATTAACGAGGAGGCCGTAATACGTCGGTAACAGCGTGCAATTAGAATGTGATTAAATGGTGGCGAGATAACAGCCAGCGAAAGATAACCTTAACGGTATTAAGACCGAGGAAGAGAGAGAGAGAGAAAGAGAGAGAGAGACCCCGTGGTTGGTTCGGTGGCTCTGTTTGCTTGAATTTCTTCGATTCATGATCGAGATAACATTTCACGTGGACGAACGTTTCCTTTTTCGTGGATCCTCCGATAACGATCCATCCGTAAAGGTCCCCCGTGGAACTGTTGCCTATACACACTCCTCTCTCTCTCAGAGTATCTTTGAAATCGCGAGAAGAGCGATTCGTTACGATTGCTGAACTACTGTCCGCTAAACGCTGTAATTACCATCGTTTAATGGCCCATCGAGGTAAATATACG
>NW_017100265.1:2503700-2506203 GCF_001263275.1 Habropoda laboriosa | reverse complement strand
CATAGCGCGATTAGCCGCGGCTGTGAATAAATCTGTGCATCGTGGAAGGAAAAATGGCGGTGCGGCGGCGTCAGTAGAGATTGGAATGCGTCTTTCGAATATACGTGCGAACCATTAGGGAGTTACGCCGGTAAGATCGTATCTGGCCGCCATTTAGGATCGGGTTACGTTCGAAGACAATTTTGCGAAGAACGATAAGGTGATCTGGAGGTATGGCGGAGTTTACGGCGAGAATGAAATGAAATCGTTGAGTCTTAAGTGACAGCCACAAACTGATGTGACTGTATCGAGTATAATTTCACTGTGGACCTTTTTTCCCCCACTCTTCGCGCTTGCCGCGTTTGATTAAGTCCTTTCTGATACCTGTTTTATTGTGCGCTTTCGAGTTAAAGGATTGATTGATACTTGAATACAAGGGGTCGTCGATAGGTCGATGCTGGAATTGATTTTCCTTGGTAACGACGTTATTAACGCTACGTAGGCAAATACTATAAGAGTTCGCAGGCGAACTTGGTCTTTTACGTCCAAGTGTAATTTTTTTACTGCCTAGACTTTCGGAAAATTTGAAAAAATTCTGAGATACTTATTAACGTCTCTACTGTACCATACAATTGTTCATTGTTCAAATATTTCAAACTTTTTTCAATAAAAGTAGAAATTTGTTTGGATGAAACACAAAAGTGAGATTTCGTTTGGGTCATCAATGACCCAGATTCAAAATTTACTACACCTAAATCACGTTTAGAAGCGGACATGTTATTAATTTGTACAATTACACTATAACTGCTCTGATATACAGTAAATTCTCTACAAGAGTCAGTAAGTTTGGATTCTACAATTGATTGCTAATTTGCTATTGACAGATGGATGTTAAAATTTGATGTTAAATGGAACTTTCATATCTACCATAGAATCTGAATAATTTTTCAAGGTATTGTATTAAGAAATGCACACATAGTGTTCAATTCTCTATCTTAGAATTAACTAACTTTATCTTACGAACTACTTAAAGTTCAAACTTTCAACTGTGTGTGAGAATCAGAGTATCGACGGGTACGCGTAGTTCTTAGCTTGGTATCCTTTTGCAAAAGTGAGAATTTTCTTTGGAAAAGGATACCAATTACCAGGTCCCACCACGAGGAGGTGACTACGCAAGGGACCCGACAAAAACACATGCCCTACTGGCAGCTCTCTGTCTTCAGAGATACGCGTTTCTCATTCGTAGCAATGGAGATAAGACACTTTATCAAAAATTCGTGTTCTTAACATAAATTTTTAAGGAGTGTCTTATATTTTATTTGAAATTGCAACGCTAATCATTTTGTCACAGTTAATTTAAAGATTGGAGAAATTCAATGCTCTCCTTTGATAGGGTTTTAAAAAATTATAAATCGCGGTCAGATTGAATTCAGAGCGCAACGAGAAATTCGCTATCATTCTAAAGAACCAGCGAGCATACACGACGAATTTACTCGCGAGTATCGCGCGCTACTCGCGAGTGATTAAGTCGCGAATAAACTCGCAGGAACTGAGTGATCGAGAATTTAATGTTCTATGTTTCGAATCGACGATAGCAAAATGTAGAAAGCATTTTTAGTAATTAGCTACGAATGAGAAACGCGTATCACTGTAAGAGAGCGCGCACATTGTACTCGATACAATTTTTCTATCTTATAGTTACTTATTTTATTTTATGGACTACTTGAAAGTAAAACGCACGCATCCCACGGCGTCCATCGGCGGATGAATAGAATTAGTTTTTATTTTCTTAGGCTAATTTACTTTACCTTATCAACTACAATCTTTAAAATTAAAACTCACACACACGGTTCTTAACTTAGAACTTCGCTTACTTGCTAGTTTAATTTTGGAAAAGGAGAATTTTTAAGAAATGACGCGAATTGCCTAAGATTCACCACTAACAAGATTCGTCATTACGTCAAGAATCCTATTGATTTACTTGGATATTCCATAATTTCTTACTGAATTTGTATTCGATAAAGGACGTCGAAGATTGGTATAGTTCCTGATTTTCTAATTGAACTAAAATTCGAAATAGTTGGTGGAAACTGTAGAAGCTTTATTATAAATTGGAATAGATCGATGGGCTATTGTGGAATAATAATTAGCAGTGACAATTGTTTGACACAGTTACCTATGGGTTACCACAGAATGTTCATTAAGCAAATCTCTCGCATCAATTATATATTTTCGTTTTGTAATTTCGATAAATTCTGATATATCGTCGATACTTTGAGAAAAGTATTGTTCTAGCTAAAGGAATACTTGTAACTTCTGAAAATTAGTAAAAATTAAGAAATTAGAAATTTTGTAACTTCTGAAAATCAGTAAATTGGGTTATTCATTGCAAATAAATAAATTACGAGTGTATATTCTGGAAGAAAGTGGTAAAATTTCTGAACTGGAAATAATACATAATGAATATAAAAAGAAAAGAAAAAGGAAATATGCGACTCACCATTCACAGAACTCACAGCTGACC
>NW_017100265.1:2472831-2501907 GCF_001263275.1 Habropoda laboriosa | reverse complement strand
GAATTCGCGTTTTTTCTTTTGATTCTTTCAATTTTTCAATTGCATTACGCATTATTGCAATAATTTCTATCGTTACATTTGTATGTATTCAACGTTTGTTTGTTTTAGTGTCGTGAAATGAATTATATTACACATTTTCTCTATTCACACTGAATTTAAAGATTATAACGATTAAAAATCAAGTTGACCTGTGGTCATTTATCAAGAATAATCATAATAAAGCTGAAATTATTGTGTTAAATAATTTTTTTAATACGAATTAGGAATTTATTCAACGTTTGCTTGTTAGAATAGAACGATAAATTTAGTGTAAATATAGAAAACGTATAATATAATTTATTTCATGGTATTGTAACAAGCAAACGTTGAATAAATTCCTAATTCGTATTAAAAAAATTATTTAACACAATAATTTCAGCTTTATTATGATTATTCTTGATAAATGACCACAGGTCAACTTGATTTTTAATCGTTATAATCTTTAAATTCAGTGTGAATAGAGAAAATGTGTAATATAATTTATTTCATGGTATTGTAACAAGCAAACGTTGAATACATTTTTCATTCGTGTAAGAAGAATTATTTAACACGATAAATTTAGCTGTACTATGGTTATTTTTAATCTACGACCACAGGTCAACCTGATTTTTAATCCCTACGAAATTAATTTAACCACGAGTAAGTAACGAGAACGCTAAAACCTATGTTTCCATTGAAGAATATTGTAAAAACGTATAAATTGTTATATGCAATGTTATAACAAATTGTCGGAAGTATAAATTTTTAATAAAATTGTGAAAATTGATAAATTATACCGTGTTACGATATCGGAAATCTCCCGCGAAAATCTCCCGCGAAAATTTCCCGCCTGACCTAACCGACGATTTTGCTAATGACTTTGGGGAGAGGGTACCGCAGGTATATAAGGACCCGCCGATGTCCCGCGAAATCATTTACCCTTTATACTGGGCCCTAGACACTTCGCGGCGTATTTTGACCTGAAGGTTCTGAGATGTGAATAGAGTGGTCGGGGGCTACTAGCTAGTCTATGTCCACCCTGTACACACTCAGCCTTCTTGTAACACTTGTATACATTAGAATCAATTAGAATTTCTATTACTAATTATTAAACAAATTTTAACAATTACCGGCACTCGCTAGGCACGTAATATCAGACTTTAAATACTCGACTTCGAACTTCGGTTTAGTCATAATTCTATTAATGTTATAATAACGTATAATTTATTAATTTTCACAATTTTATTATTAATTTATACTTCCAAAAATTTGTTAAAACATTACATATTATTATTTATACATTTTTGCAAGTTTCTTTGACAAATAAGTACGTTTCAACGATCTTATTACTTTCTCGTTGTGAAATCAAGTTCGGAGGATTAAAAATCAGGTTGACCCTTGGTCGTAAATTTAAAATAGCCATAGTGAAGGTGAAATTATTATTTTAAATAAATGTTTCTATACGAATTAAGAATCTATTCAACGTTTGTTTGTTGCAATACCGTGAAATAAATTGTATTATATATTTTCTCAGTTTAGACTGAATTTAAAGTTCGTAAGGATTAGAAATCAGGTTGACCTGTGGTCGTAGATTAAAAATAGCCATAGTGAAGGTAAAATTATTACGTTAAATAATTGTTTTTATACGAATTAAATATTGATTCAACGTTTATTTGTTGCAATACCGTGAAATAAATTGTATTATATATTTTTTCTGTTTACACTAAATTTAAAGTTCTGTTTACATGTTATAACAATTAGAATGTAGACGTTTTGCCGTTTCACGGTTTTTCCTCTGTTAATTATGTGTTTATAAATCATTTCAAACTAAAGCAGCACCATGCCCACCCTTAATTAAACCGTCTCAGTAGTTTACCGTAATTAATAATCTATTTTCGGAATTTATACGAGAATTTTTGAATTTTAGTAAATACTAGAGTCAGTGCATCGCGTATTGAAATAATAGCTTATACAGATAATCTTTTGAAATTACTCTTAATTAGGGAAAATCTTGAATCTTGTATGGAAGATGAAGATTTTCAGGAAATATTTATTTTTCAACAATGAATTTTTGTTTTATCGATTAATAACGTACGAAATGATTTTTGGAAAATTTTCTTCGTTTGAACGTTCGTTTAAGGTTCGACTATGATTATCAAATCTCTCGAAACACCGTAGAATGTTCAATTTTAAAAGTAACTTCTTCAATTTTTGGATAATCTGGGTAACGTGTTAGTGTTGACGATACACTTTCGAGTATAGACGTTAAAGTTCATAGAGTGGTCGGGGGCTACTAGCTAGCCTATGTCCACCCTGTACACACTCAGCCTTCTTGTAACACTTGTATACATTAGAATCAATTAGAATTTCAATACAGTAGACTGAATAACAATTCATTTTAACTGACACCTATTAGACATTTTCCTTTTAAAACAAATATAAATCATTTTACCAATTACTGGTACTTGCTAGACATTTAATATCAGACTTTAAATATTCTCCTTTCGGTTCTTTTAAATACAATGAAATAATTTCTTCAATTCTCGTAGTGAAGGTAAAATTATTACGTTAAATAATTGTTTTTATACGAATTAAATATTTATTCAACGTTTATTTGTTGCAATACCGTGAAATAAATTGTATTATATATTTTTTCTGTTTACACTAAATTTAAAGTTCTGTTTACATGTTATAACAATTAGAATGTAGACGTTTTGCCGTTTCACGGTTTTTCCTCTGTTAATTATGTGTTTATAAATCATTTCAAACTAAAGCAGCACCATGCCCACCCTTAATTAAACCGTCTCAGTAGTTTACCGTAATTAATAATCTATTTTCGGAATTTATACGAGAATTTTTGAATTTTAGTAAATACTAGAGTCAGTGCATCGCGTATTGAAATAATAGCTTCATCCCTAGTTTGTTTATTATTGAATATTTTTACGCGTTTAACTTATGCTTCTCCCCAATTCTCGTCGGGTATTTTATTCAAATTTTCTTATATTCTAGAATCGAAAAAGATATGAATTCGCGTTTTTGCTTTTGATTCTTTCAATTTTTCAATTGCATTACGCATTGTTGCAATAATTTCTATTGTTACATTTAATTCTAATTGTTTAGCAGCTTTTCTGCTGCTATCGACCCTACGTTCTACTGACACTTGTGGTATCGACCCTACATTTTACTGACAGTTGTGGAATCGACCCTAAATTTTTTTTTTTTTACCTGAGGGTAGGCCGACTCTATGTACTGTACTGCATAATTACAATCATTGCTATTTGCAACAGTGATATCCCCTGGCTATACAAGTATTTCGTAAGACGCTTACGAAACTTACGGCGGTTCTTTTTTTCTTTTTCTTTGTGAAAAATCGCCGCAGCGATCTCAGTACACTTTCGTTTCCGCTCGCTCTTAGACCGATTACCCGCGGCAGTCACGTTTCGCGCGACCTTCGCCGTCTCTTCCGGTTCCGTTATTTTTCCGCAGACACAAAAAGTTCGAAAGGCTTTTACGAAAGCCGCGACGCAGACCGGCACAGAACCCGAGGATTAAGCGGCGGAAACTTCGCAAGCACGGATTAAAACTGCTAAAATTAATTCGCGTAATTGCGGAGGAAGGTGATGCCGGTTCGCTGGACCTCTTGGGCTTCCGGAATCGAAGGGATTTTCTCTTGGCTGGCTGCGAGAGGATCGTCTCAGAGGAGACGCTTCTTACAGTGGATTCGAGTTTAAGATGTACTTATGAGTTTCGAACTATTTCGAAGGATTAACGGCATCCCTTAAGTACTTGTTTTTACTCTCCGGATAATTTATCGTTAGTCTGTTTGCTAATGTATGTACATTCGACTGAGTTATTCTTCACGTGTTTTGGATATATTGTAGTGCTACGATACAATGAAATTTAACATTTCAAGTATGTGTATTAATTTCAGTCGTGTAATTTATGGGTTTTAATAGTAAGTAATATTATAAGAGAACAAATTTTTCAATATAGAAGAGAAAGCGTATAGTTCACACTGTATTTTTGTATAAGTCGTTTGATTATTCTTTGACTCTCTGTAACCTGATTTTTCTTCGTTTATGAGAAACAAAATTTCGGTTGTTTACATTTTGACAAGAGAAGCAGGAATAAATATAAATAATAATTATTATAAAATAATTGCCTGTTGACAATGTATTAGTGCAACAATATAGCGCAATAGTACAGCAATAAATAAATAAAATGAGACTATAAAATATAAATATGTAGATGGATACGTAACATCCAAGTCACATGGCATTATAAAG
The DNA here is from genome assembly GCF_001263275.1 of Habropoda laboriosa. Lineage (NCBI taxonomy): Eukaryota > Metazoa > Arthropoda > Insecta > Hymenoptera > Apidae > Habropoda > Habropoda laboriosa. The sequence goes on along the minus strand of NW_017100265.1, from coordinate 2,497,603 downwards.
GGTTAAAAATGCAACGATCCTGTTCTAATCTCTTCGCAAGTTCATCGCAAGATTGTATTTTAAATGAAACACATATTAATGACTTCTTCTTTTTTAATACCCATATTTTGCCCAATTTTACCCAAAATTAATCGCTGCATAAAATGTACAAATACAACAGTACATTAACACACTTGAACAGATTGAAGTAATCTTCTACGCCAGTCTTTCCTAATTTTTTCTCTATCGTATTACCACGATACACAATTTCGGCTATGATAAATATTCAAATAATATCTTCTACGAGGATTTCACGTCTGGTGCGTCTTCATTGTCGTCACGTTGAATTCTTTATTACATTAAACCAAGCGAACGCGCTTCTGCTTTCCACTTTTTGTCTTCCTCAGCTGAGGACGCTCGAGAAAGTCTAGGGCTTGGGTAAACTCCTAACCCGTCCGTCTCTTCGCATTAATTAATTAACGTTCTCTTAATTGAATCACTCCGCGAAACAACGCCGCATTAACTCCATCGTCCCTCGCGGATGCTCTCAAGTGAGCCGACGACATTTCATTTGCTTTTCACTCATGCTTCCTTACCAGCTGTTTCCATTCCGAGAGAGAGAGAGACTCGAGTGAATTTTCATTAGAGACCCGAGTACCAACGCCACCGTGTACACCGAGATTAGATTCGAGACAGTGTTTAAAATTTGACGAACCGAGATGGGGAAGCCAAGGGAGTGTGGGGGTGAAATCGTAACGGTCTCCGCGGGAGAAGAAAAATGTTGGGTTTAAATATTTCACCGTAGAAAGAGAAGTTGTTTAACTATCTTCAACGTACTTACCGTGATTAACACTTTGCTTTACGATTTTTTTAGTAGCTAGTTTTATACCAGGGTGAACTTTTACGTTGTCTACCTAAATAGCTATGAAAATGACACTTTGAGGAAAGAATTGCCTTAATGTCAAGCTGCTCTGACATTTGTGTGCGTCTGTACGAAACTTGATTTAAGTTTAGTGTGTTTTAAAAAGGGAAATATCAGTCAAGAATATGGATTCACTGAGCTGTGATATTCTGCTATTTCTTTTTGTTTAAAAATTTAAAGAAGAATCTTAACCCTTTCGTTACTATCGGCGCCTATAGGCGTTTTGGAAATTTGCTCGCGCTATACTTTTGGAGCCTTTTGATGCACTTGCTTACTTAATTTTATCCTTTACGCACTTGCGCCTAGATTTAATCAACCGAATTTTAAAACGATACAGCCAAAATAAGAAATTTTGCAACCGTGGTTAAAGAATTGTCGTCAGTCGCCCACGTTACGCATAAAAATCTGCCGTAGCGGAAGGGTTAAGGGCGAAACGTCTCTTTCGAAGGTCTGTCCAAGGAATTTTCTTTTAAAGAATGCAGCACTTCAAAAAAATTTGAGGTAAATGTATCAGTGTAGAGGGTAGATATGGAGAAAAATTAATTTTTTAAATTATTGCGATAAATTAGAAGCGTTGAATAAAATAAAAATGAATCTTTTAGATTAGAATTGAAATTTGTTTCATAAACGAGACTTTCGTCAAACTATATTGCCTAAATAAAGTGGTAAAATAAATGATCGACCAAATCATGGTAAGTTCACGTTCGCTGAATGTAATTGGGTACCAGTGGTGTCGAATTAAACGAGACCCTGGTGACTTCTTCTTTTTCTAAGAATTGTTTAAGTTTAAATTGCCTTGATTGTCGAAACGTGACATCAATGGAATGATTGACGGTTCGTTCGAATGAATTCCAAAAAACAACGGAGACGACTTCCGTCGAATTAACCTAACACCGCTACAAAGACCGACCGTCTTTCCATTTATTTCCCCTGTAATTAACCCAATACACGCTACGTCATGCACACATGAATAACGCTGAAATTTCGCAATCCTTCAGAGAAACTCGCTGTTCGCTATTATTGTAATAACCGATTATTTTACAAGTATAATAAAGAGAAAAAATATCTGCAATGTAACGTCTAACTTAATGCCTCGTAAGTGAGGGAAAAAACTAACGACACAACGTAACGTGGTTGTAATTGGCAATTTAACTGGCGTTGAGTTAACCTTTTCACTGCTGCTGGCGCCTGTAGACGCTTTAAAAAGTTTCTCGCACTGTGCTGTTGGCGCCTTTTGGCTCACTTTCATCGTAATTTAAGCCTTTAATTTTGAAAATTTGAAAAAATGAAAAACACCGAAACAAGAAATGTTGCGGCTCTGAAAAGTCATGCAACACTTTCTGTACGAACGTAATATGTCCCCTGACACTTCTGAACAACAGTGTACACATTTTATCCAAGAAAAGCGACAAAAATTCGCACGAATAGTAAGCCAGATCCTCGTAGAAAATTCCTCGCAAAATGAGCTCGCCAGTTGGCGAAACGCGAACAAACGAAATCACATTATGCGGAAGCGAAGGACGACGTGCTGTTCCGCGAAGCAACGGCAACAACCGGCAGAAAAACCGCCGCCGTCTCGGCGATCTTTCCCCGAGAAGTCGCGCTACAACCGTTCCCGACAACATTTTGCAATTTGTATCTATCCGTTCTTCAACCCTCGGAGGATCGGCGAAAGAAAGCAGCGGAGAGGAGAAACGAAAGCAAAAGGCAAAACTGTGCGACAGCGAGCCGAGTAGTCCGTCGCCGTGTGCGGATTCGACGACGGATGGGGAAGAGAAAGAGACGGAATGGTAGATAGAAACGCGCGAAACATGAATTATTCCCGGCGAGAGCTGTCCAGAAACCGCGGGGATCCTGTTTCCCACGATTCATAACGCGTAATCAATAATTAATCGCGCCAGAGGAACACAAAAGCGCGGCGAAGGACAAGGCCGGGGAGAGACGAGCCCGGTGTACGTTTCTCGTGCAAACACGTCTCTCTTTCCACATCGGCGAACGGGAATCGATCGGTCGGGGTGTGGGAGCGTTCTGCGATCTTATTCCTGGAAAATCGGCTTCCCCGTAAGGTCACTCCCATAAATCTTCGCGCATTACAGATCAGTATGCGATCCTCGTTATCGATGCCGCGCCGATTCTTGGCCGATGCACGCGTTTCACTCATGCACCCCGGACCGTTTCGATCCTTCTCAGCGAGAGATCCTGCGATCCGCCGGAACGTGGAATAATCCGCGCACGGCGAAGACGCGTTCCTGTGATTGATTTCGACGATTTTCACCGGCCAGGCGAATTTCTACGCTGCGAACCGGGGGTATTGTAGATTTACCGGTTTGTAGGATAACGTCTAGAGAGAGAGAGAGAGCGTAGGCGTTTAATAAATGGTTGCACCGATGTTCAGTATTCGATGGATATTTGTGGCACTGTACACACGCTGCTGGGAGATTTCACCGCGCTGTAAGAGGATGTTGGCGAAGTGTGGAACGATGTTAGATGGTATTTAATAAATGATTTTATTGATGCGATATTGGGGAGAGATTTATGGCGGTTAGATACCTGTGCGTGTCTCGAGTTGTGAATTTTACTCGGTGATAAGAGATCGCTGGGATAGTAGAGGGAGAAAAGAGTTTAACAAATGATACCACTCGTGTGATGTTGTTGAGAGGAGATCGCGAATCTGATAGCCACTTCGCGCAATCTGATTCTGTTAAGAGTGCTTCAATGAAAGTTTTCTTCTGTTACAGGTAAGAGTTCTGGGAGCATAGATAAAGGTGTCGAGCGGAGATGTGAGTAATGGACGTGAGTGTGGAAGAATGTACTCGTTCGGTAAGTTCAAGGAAAACATGAAATTGTGATAATTAGACGTTGTGCGGTGAACCTGAAGAGGTGACAAATCGAATATGTACTTGGATATTATTAAAAACGTTTTTTATCTTTATTAACTGAAGAACTGGATTAGTGTGAAAGTTATCGTCTGAGGTTCGTATAATATCGGCAAAAAGCGTTCGGGATTTTGATTGATCATTGAAGTGGCGAAGGTGGTATTTTCGGAGATTTCAGTATTTTTTTTTTTGGGAAGCGAGTAATTTATGATGGAGCTAATCCGCTTGTTTTTGAGAAAGTCACGTACACTACCGGCCAAAAATTTGGAATCACCAGCCAATTATTAATTTGAAATTGATGTTGTGGAGATCATTAGCACTTTACCTCATTTCGATTGATTTGAACGATAACAAATTCGTTAAAAAATTGTTATAAATGCTAACTGTTTTTTTCAGAATTTTGGTGCAACTTGCAGTGCATAGTGATTCGAAACATTTGGCCGGTAGTGTGGTTGATACACTTGAAGGATCAAGTAGAAGTGACGTAAAAGAGAAGGTTAACGAAGTAACTAGCAATTAAAAAAAGAAAATTACGGGAAAACTGAAAATGTTAAATTCGTTCCTTTCCAGTATCGCGAGTATTATAAACGTTTCGAAACTGGAAATATCGATATTTAATAGAATCATCTCATAAAACATGCTGCAGCCGCAGCAACAAGCCACGCGGTAAGCGCGGATCAGCCGCGGTGAATCTTGACGAATTGCCGGATTACCTCAGCGTTCTTTTCTTATAAACTCCTAGAAATTGTTGTTGAATACGCGCGAAGCCGCAGCGTTTACCGTACGGTGTTTATCAGCTTATTTCAAGCATGGGCGTGCTTCCAATCCCAACCTCTCCCGAAATCATCTCTTTTCGCCAAAAAAGAAAAAGAAGAAGCATAAAAAATCTACCGGGCAAATTAACCGAAAGGATAGAAACGAATTTATTTACACTCCGGAAATGTTTATAAAAGTTTCAACACGAACATTTTCCACTTTCATCACTCGCGGCTGAGCTGCGCGAGTTAACACCCGTTAAACGAGAGGTGTCATGAGCATTCTCACCGGTTATCGCCGCACGGAATTGTTAAAGCTGGCTGGCTGGCTCGATTGGCCGGCGCGGCGCGCCGCGTTTTTCACGCATAAATTACTAGTCGCCGCGCGCGCACGCTCGGATAACAAATTTTCAACGTGCTGCACGCGCCCGAATTTTTCCAACCGCGTTTATCTCGCCGCGAACGATCCCGCGATATATTTATGTACCCTGGCCGATGTGTATTTATACGCGGTTCCAGGGGAGCCGCGCGGAGGTTGTTCCCAGGAAAGCGGCTTCACGGAAGCTCGAGATCCGTTGAACGAAAGGTTATTCCCAATGTTGGGCTACACCAAATGCGATATTCGAAGGGAAAAGAATGGCGCGAACGTTTCTCACGATTCTATTTTACACATCGGTGAAATTGCCTTTTCGTGAGAGTTCGATCGATGTGTAGAATTCTAATCGCGGATAATATATCCCCTGTGATATCGATTTGACGGAGAATTATCGTCGGTGGAGTTTTTCGTAGAAGTAAATTGTACAGGCTCTGGATACACGATTCTGCGAAAGCGGATAATTAATTCAGCACTGGGATATTTTAAGGTACGGTTCGGTATCTTAGTTCCTTTTTTTAATGTCCTTGATATTGTTTATAGTTTGATACGGGGAACTGTTAATAGACAGAATCGTGCAACGTGGAAAGGAGGATGTTAAAAAAGGGTCAATTTTGGCATACGGCCGAAACGAAAAATTTTTTCACAGCATGATTCTACGCATCCCGAGGAACGAAAAATGTAATTGTCATTTTTCCCGGAACAGGGTCAATTTTGGCATACGGCCGAAACGAAAAATTTTTTCACAGCATGATTCTACGCATCCCGGGGAACGAAAAATGTAATTGTCATTTTTCCCGGAACTGATGGGAAAGTTATGAGAAATACGGTTCAAGATAAGAGTATGACCATACTTATAGCTTAATATTCCACAACAAGAGCGTTGTCGATTCCAAAGGTGCAGTATTCTGAGAAGTGGCAAAAGATTTGGTACAGTGGCTAGAAAATACTTTGGCTGATATTAACTATACGAATTATCAAATATTAATAAATGTGCTGTGCGATGAGAAACGAAATTACTCGTACTCCAACCTATCCAAATAACTCCAATTTGTAGGATTTTTCTTCAAAAGAACCATTAAACTTTTTGCATTAGGGTTTTGCACATACATTTATGGGTATCTAAAATACATACTGTATTTTGTCGAAGTAAAAACAATCAAAATTACACGAGTTATAGTTCGTTTTATAGAGCGTGCTTTACAAAAAGTGTCGATGATTCCCGGGCCTTCTGCAGATTTAAAATAAGAAAAACGAGGAAGAATCTTGATCGGTGTAAGTCTGGCTACGGTCTGAAAATGGCAGCATTTCGAATTTAGATTATCAATTTTTTTCATATTTTGCCCTCTTTAGCATCTTAAAAGAATAAGAAAAAAACGACGGGTGTTAAGAATTTTGTTGACGACGTGATAGTCGCACGCACGACGAAGGCCTAGTGCTAAAATCTTTTTATTACACTAGTGAAACCAATTTTTTTTTATTGCACCAGGCATTATATTCAATTATGTATAAAATGACAAAGAAGAGCAGAAGCGTGTCTCTGTTTCGAATGCAGAAAGGTCGGGTCACTGGTGACCCGGCAACCGTCGTTCGAAGGTTCATCCAACACAATTTAAAAAGTTACCAAAGCCCCCAAATATAAAATCCTAACACAAAATCCCTCCGAACGAATCTAATCTTACGTAGCAATATCCCGAGGCCGTGTAAAATTTTCCTGCCGCGCTCTCGCTGGTACCGGTTCATCTTTCCCTGGACAAAATTACAATTATGCGGATCCCCAGCCGCCACCCAATAAATAACGCGGCCGGCTCGGCTCGGCCCGATGTAAATCTTCTCGATCGTTAAATCACGCACCGGCGGAGATTACGCTTTCGCGAGGATCCCGCGTAATGATCTCTCATTGCTGATATTTCATCGCGTTAAGTACGCCCGGACGTTTATCGCCCGCACGGCTGAACCATTCGCGCGGTGGCCCGTTAATTTCGTTACGAAAATATTCGGCTGGTCTCGCGCAAAATTGCCCGCTCGCGAATAGAGACGCCGCGCCGCGCCGGATCGTCGTTTGCCAATCCCGTGTACACGCGCTGCCTGTTTACGAAAATGTCCCTTTTCGCGGCTGTTTGACTTCCGGCTGATCGATGGCCAAGCGCGCCCGCGCTCGCACATTCGGCCCCCGGAGCTCGTTAGCCGCATCGGTTCCTGCACTTAGGACCGTATATTTATGGAGAAACATCCCGCCGACGGAAAATATGATCGCGGCAGGAGCCTGTTGTTGAATCGAACGGTTCGAGGTTTATTTTGACGTTAACCGTCCACTGGACCCACGCGGTAAAATTCACGCAACCGAACGATGCTTACAAGATGTCGCGTGTCTGTTACGTGTCAGCCTAACTCTCTTTGTAACTACACCGTCCTGCGGGGGGATTTTTGCTTCTTGCTCGCTACGGACAAAGACAGCAGCGGAGTTTGCGGAGTAAATTGTGTTGCTTCTGGGAAAATGGTACTTCATTAAGGGCGCTTTAGCGAGGCTGCGGTTTGGTTTTCGTGGGAGGCTGAAAATGGGTTTTTGTATTGTGCGGTTGTGCGAACATTTTTATTCGCGTGAGTCGAGGTGAAGGGTATTGCGAATCTTGCGGTGCAATGTGATTTTCGTGGAATAGCACCTGTAAGGTGGGGTATACGAACAAACTGGAAATGTAGAATGAAATTTTACGAATAAATTTTATAGATACGTGTAAAAATAAACTGGAAATATAGAATAAAATTTGTTCACGATGAGAAGCTGAATTTGACATTTCGTGTAGTACACTTGACTTCGTTTTAATAGGTGTAAGATAAGTATTGATAAGAAGTTCTACGTTTACTCGAATCGCACGACACTTCTGTATAGTTATTCGTCGTTTGAGAATAGAATAATTTCAGACTCTTACAACTGAACACTCTGAATAATTCATAGCTACTAATTTGAAGTACAAAACGGAACACGATGTATGACGGGTGGCACTGTTTTTAAAAAGTAATTACCAAAAAAGGAAATTTCCCATGGAATGTAGTAATTAACGTCGGAAAGAGGGTCATGCGTTCACCATCACGCACGATTATAATTAAAATAACCCTGCATCGCGTGCATTTCAATTCGCAGTGTTCATAAAAGTGCAGCCAGAATTCACTTAAAATGCTACCTTGTACCGTATTCACGGGGGCTACTTTGTAAAACACCACCTTTCGGGGTTGACATGCTCCGGCAAAAGTATCAAGAGGCATGCATTAACTTCGTCCTGGAGGATGAAACGTTTAACGATGATAGATACACGTGTATAAACGGGGGCCTGGTCAACTTGCAACATGCATTACCACGCGAACGTAATTACCATGAAGTGTCGTGCATTTCAGTTGATTGCACACGGTATAATGAATTGTACGCCGTCGCGGAGACAGAATGGTAATTATATTTTCATCCATCGACCGGTGGGAATAATTAAAAAGCCATATCGGATGCCTCGGGGCAAGGATCGCCGTTAAGAAAATGAAAAGGATACATTACGCTCGTTTGCAACGCGGGCAGTGTCGATGTCTATCGTCGTAATTATCAAAATTGGCGCGAGTCGATTGCGATTAAAGCTACACTCGCAGTTCTAAACAGCTGTTACGTTTCACGCTATCGGCGTGAAACGCAATTTATTTGTCGCATGCGTGGTACTTTTCGTGCGCGTTTACGAACGGCGAGATTAGTACTGTGAGTCACAGTAATAGTCTACGCAAACAGCTGAATTGATGGAGTAACTTGAGAGAATTTAAATGGGTCAATTTAAATTCAAATATTAGATAGGAGTTTTGGAGATTTTTTAGATTTGGTTGGGTGGGAGGAATTTTAAACAATACCGAATGCATGTTGTTAAGATATGACAAAAACACTGGTTTCCTTACCTTTCGTAAAAATATATTTCACTTTTACGAAAGTGACATTGTAACAATGAATATTTAAAAAAACATTCGTTTTACTTACCATTAGAAATGACTAATTAAAATAGTTTCTTAAATGCTCTTTAATTCATTTCTACAAACTACTATTGATGAAGAAAGTTACATTGCTAAAGTTACGCATGTTTCATGAAAATGTTGGAAAAACTAATTTTGCTTCATTTCTGAGAAGTTATTCAAGAGTGACATATGCTGCTTCCAATCTCACCGATTCAATTAGAACAACACAGAATCGAAGAACAAAACCAATCTCCATACCTACGACACTTCTTAATATAGGCAATGCAGTTAGATCCTCTCTGCAACGCAACGTTTCGCAGAAACAAAGAAAAGAGAAGCTGATGTACCCGCCTATTTCTAGACCTTAAATCACGTCTTGCAACGTGTCAAGGAGCAGGCTGTGTTCAATCATTGTGAACGCGTGCCGCGTCTGCGTTGCCGGAACAGCCAGAACCCTATGGTTCACGCCGAGGCGCGGGGAGATGCTTTAATAACGCTCGATATCCATGCTGGAACACGGGGACGCGTCAGCTCCGGGCGGCCGTAATAGCTGCAAAACGGGATCGCGGGTACCGATTACGCTGAAATTGCCTGCAAACATTTAATATCGACGCAGAGCGCCGCGACGCGGTAAAAGCGTATCAGCCTCGCGAAAATTGACGATCCTGCGAGAGACGGTGACAGGATTCGACGCTGCACCGTCCACAGGATCTGATGCATGCGTGCATGCGTTCTCTCTCTCTCCATTTCTCTATTTTGCGCTCTCTCTTTATTTCTGTCTCTCTATTTTGCGCTCTCTCTTTATTTCTCTTTCTCTCTATTTTGCGCTTTCTCTTTATTTCTGTCTCTCTCTATTTTGCGCTCTCTCTTTATTTCTCTCTCTCTATTTTGCGCTCTCTCTTTATTTCTCTTTCTCTCTATTTTGCGCTCTCTCTTTATTTATCTCTCTCTCTATTTTGTGCTCTCTCTTTATTTCTGTCTCTCTCTGTTTTGCGCTCTCTCTTTATTTATCTCTCTCTCTCTATTTTGCGCTCTTTCTTTATTTCTCTTTCTCTCTATTTTGCGCTCTCTCTTTATTTATCTCTCTCTCTCTCTATTTTGCGCTCTCTCTTTATTTCTCTCTCTCTCTATTTTGCGCTCTTTCTTTATTTCTCTCTCTCTATTTTGCGCTCTCTCTTCCTCTCTTTTACGTTCTCTTTTTTGCGCTCTCTCTTTATTTCTCCCTCACTCTCTTTCACGCTCTCTCTATCTTTTTCTTTTGCGCTCTCTCTTTATTTCTCTCTCTCTCGTTGCGAAGGTGTGTACACAGCGGTATAATTAACGATGCGTGCGTTTTATTCCCCTAATTGCGAATACATAGAACGCACTCGAATGTTTACACTCGTCTGGTATTACGTTATTCGGGGTAATTACAGGATGTACGCGATACCCGATGCATAAATGATGCGGCAGGCGGGGGCGGTATGCGGATGAAAGCGACTGGTCCTGCGCTTGTTTGATCGAGGATGAACGGAAAGACTCGTTTTTGCAGCTGAATGGAGCTGCTTTGCTGCTGCATGCGCTAATTTCCCCGGGAATAATCTATCGGTGTTTCGTGAAATTCGCGTTTCTCTCTTTCTTTTTTTGTTCGTATCTAGACGGTACATCGAAGGTATATAGATGAAAGATTTCGCGACAGATAGACGCATTCGAACGAGTTAGGTAGTTTAATTATTCCAAGTCTACTCTATTGATTCTTAACCTGGTCGTTTAATTATTCCGTTCGCGTAGAACGATAGCTTTACACTATAGATCTTCATGCTGCGTGGAAAAAATAATGAGGCACATTTACATTGTAGATCTTTCGTTCTAGACTTGATTATTCGTATATCTGAAACGAAGATATTATAATAGGTAGATTTGTTAACAGATGTACCGAAGTCAAGATTTCACGGTATTAACATTTGAATTTCTAATTTGAGGGTATCTAAAACGTGCATCACGTACGGAAAATATATAGCACGGTATGGAAGGGGATCGTTTAAATTGCTTTGTACTTCGGAGCAGTTGCGAAATGTTTCGGTGAGATTGATTGAAAACGAGTGTTGAAGGTGATGTTGCAAAAATTAGGAATATGACAATCCACTTGAAACACAAAGTATTCAAAAAATGAAAGGTAAATAATATCTCACATTTAAACCAATCAACTCGGATTCATTTTGTTTTATTTTTTTATCATTTCTGTTTGATCTGATATTGCGTAATATGTAATACCTACGAAACCACAGTATTCATTGCCTGTCAAATTAAAGAAAAATATTAACATCATGACCTATCTCTCGATCGAATAGCGTTATTACCGGAATTTCTGAAAAAAATGTTCAGCCCATTTGCTCTTCGTACAAAACAGTACATATAACAAAACTACAAAAAAATTAACGATATTCCGAACACCTACTTCGTCCATCGTTAAATTCAACTTTACCGATCCACGGTTAAAACCGTTTATTCCGCGAAATTTACCATCGAACCTCCGCGGAAGCCATCAAGAAATGGCAAAAACGCCGGCCACCAGCAGCCAGATATATCCTCCCGGCTGTTTCTCGGACAAAACGTTTGAAATTACAAGATACACGGCCGTTTCGTAAAAATCAGTGCGTACACGGCATACAATTACCCTCTCGCGTTCCTCGCCGGACACGCGCTCGCGCGAACTTGAACGCACACGCGCGTTCAGCCAGCAAGCAGCTCGGCGTAATCGCCGATGATTGCCCTTTATTACAGCAACGGTCAAAGCACGGCCCGGAATCCGCTCCACTCAGCCCGTTTGCGGGCCAAACGACGGATTCGCCGGTCCATGAGGATGCGCCCGCCGATTCCACTCGTTACCGGGCCGTGCGTGTGCCCGCATGAATGCACGCGTTTTGGCGAAATCGGCCAGCGACACGCGAAACGCTCATTCCCGGGGTCGCGAGTCGCGTCCACGATCGTTTCGAGGAAACAAGGCGTTGGTTCTCCAATGATGCCACCCCAACTCGACGCAGGATTTGATTAATTCCTTTCCTAATGAAGCATGTGCGATGTACGGTTGCGAGTCGATCTTTCGGGCGGTGGTCGTTGGAGGAAATTGATTTGGGCGAAAGTTGAAAGGTTGGGAAGGGAGGTGCGTTAGGTTGAGTCATGAATGACGTATATCTTAACACATTGGCGGCGGGGCTCTTAGAGCAGCGCTTAATACGTGCATGGGGTGATTTCGCGTCTTTTCTTTCAATCGTCACTTCTCAACTAATTAATATTTTTTAAAGAAATTTTCAGGAATGTGGTAAATTACTTTTTCGTAAAACGTATACAATTGTCAGAATTCGTGAAACATCTGTCACGGAATTTCTGAAAAGAAATTCAATCATTTATAGCGTTTGATAAATTTATTTTCAGGCAGATGTGTGAAAATCTCAATGACGTATTTCCGCGTCATTCGGAATCAAGTCGAATACCTGAGTGGCGCATATGTGCGTCATCCGGCGCAAATGTGTTAATGTGGATCGGTGGATTATTGTGGGGTAGTTTGCACTTCTAAACGGGGAAGAAAGAGGTGGAAATTTGTGTTAAGTAGTTTGAACTTGTGTGAGAAATGCGATGTTTAATTGGTGAAGGGAAGGTGTTCCTCTTGTGTGTCAATGCAGAATTGTATATGACGATGATCTAAGAGAAAATTTTGAATTTTAACTGGTCAACGAATTTTCGTGTCTTTTGGTCACTGCAAAATACACTGAATAGAAGATCATTTTTAAATAATCATTTTTACAAGTATACAAAGTTGAAGAATTAAATAGTTACGATTCAACTCAGTACTTGTGCTTTGGTTATGAGTTTCAGTTCTCCGTTATTCTTTTCTATTCTTTTGCAAGAATTGATTTACGATTAGACAAGCAGTACGTACAATTTCGATCGGTACGTAACGAGAAGAGTTCCAAATTCTTTCCAATACCTTCCAAAATTCTGAACATTTTCTAAACGAAAACTACAAAAGAGACAGAAAAAACTTGCAACCCAAAGTATGTAATTTAAGCCGAGACACGTATTGGACCTCGAAAACTTGAGTGTTTTCCATAATGAAGAAATCAAACCTATCAAACAAGCCACCCTTTAATACAAGCACACGTAATAACACGGATCAATTAAAGCGATTACTTTGAAAAGTGATCAAGGTAGGACATGCAATGAAATTTACTTAATTAGCATTCCAAGAGTAACGACATTATCCTCCCTTCTTTTACGTTTCAAACTTCAATATGAAATTGGCGCTGATGTTTTATTACACGCGAGCGAGCGAAGAGAGCTGTCGTTCGGGCTTCGTAATTTCGTCCGGCTTCTTTGTGCGCACCTTCGCGTGGGCTTATTTTAATAAAAATCTCGCAGGTTAGAGCGCTTAATAACGAGCGACGAAAAAACACGAACGAAAAGAACGCGCGGGGGATCTGGCGCATTTTTCTCCAGAGCGAGTGGCCCCCCCCCGATCGCGTGGAATCGTCAGTTGTCAAAGGATTGATCATCGTCGAACCTCGGCACTATAATTTCGCGGGGCACCGATTGATTCGCGTCAATACCGATTTCAATCACCTTCAAATTTGTAACAAGAATTTTTTAATCATCTGGGATCACGCGACGACGATGCGGTTCCACGGATCGAGCGGCTGTTACCTTCGTTACCATCGTGTTTCCAAGAGGAGCAGGAATAAAAAATCTCTATAAAAGATCGTTCGTTTTATGCTGATCAAGTATTTCTCACGCATTCTCGCGACTCTTCCAACTGTGTTTATGTAAATAAGAGTAGTTTTTAATCAAGGGCTATCTTGGAAATCTTTAATGCCTGATGAAACATACGGTATCGCGTAATTGATACCGAAATCTGCAAGAATTACATACTGGTTTCAAGGATATTAGCTCATTAAATTTAATCAACATTGAATTTAACAGAGCGATTACCGCAACATTATTTATTGCCCCCGAGATGAACGTGTATAATTGGATCTCCGAGTTGTTATCATAACATGATAAATGCTTAATTTCTGATGTAACTGGGAATCTTTCAAATTTAATTGCATGTACGTAGTAGCTGAACGGAGATTTCGTTAGCGAGAGGGCGGAGTATATACATGATCAACCGTTATAAATCTCTGGTTTGAACAGTGAAAAATCTGAGAAGCGTCCATCCGAAGGAAGAATAACGCTACTGGAAATTTTTTATCGATATAATTATTCGCGCAACGTTTAAATTTGAAATCACTTGGAAACAATTTTAGATCTGATAATCGTTGAAAAATTGTTTAATTCGTTCAATTTACCAAAGTATTACCGTCGCAATTCTTTCTATTCTTAATTGTATAATCAGCGGAGAGTGCGAACAGGAAGAATTATTCTCGGTGATTGGAAAATTCGGAAGGTTTGTTTAGGATTTAATTCAAGAGAACGCGACACGTTCGAACTTGGAAAGAACGAGCGGACAGTCGCGGTGGGATGGCCGAAATTATGGGAACGATATCACGGTCGTTGCACGAAAACGGCCTGGAAACTTGCCAGTCGGCCCATCTGCGTGTACGTTGCACTTGTTGCGACAGAGACGCCGTGGAACGCCACGATTCCGGCTACAAAGCCACGGTGCATCCTCGATTCACGTTAAACATCTCCGGAGAATATACGCCACGATTCCGGCTACAAAGCCACGGTGCATCCTCGATTCACGTTAAACATCTCCGGAGAAACGAGAATTCGGCGCGGATCCTGCGATATCTCGATACTGTTTAATTTCGTTTCGTTGGCAATACTCTGGTGTGAACTCTAAATCTCGTTTCGTTAGAAAACTTACTTGCCTGTATTCATCTGTGTCTTTTCTGATTTTTCTTTTTCGTGAGATGAGAAAGAAAGAGGTGTCCGATTGGTCAACGAGACTCAAATATTGAAACTGTCGAACTCTAATAACTTAACTGGCAAAACTGGATCTTCGCTTCGAGCAAATAATTATACAACTTTCTGGTATTTCCAACACTTAACGTACCAACCTCGATTCTCAAACCACAACATACAACCCACAATTTCTCCAAATATTTCATCCCAGCCGCACCAATCAACACATACCAAATCGATCGTACAACACACACACACACACATGTATATGCACACACGTGTGGAGGAAAAAGCCGATCATTCTCTCCGTGAAATCCCGGCCACGGGCTGGCTGCGTCGATCTGAAATGCAAGCGGACGAAACGGAATCAGGTCCCCAAAAATGGTAGCCGTATCGTCCATCGATATCGCGATCCCGGTCGAAAGTAATCGCGATCGCTTTATCGGTTGGCCGATATTAACAAGCAGAGGAATCTGGCCAGCAGCTTTGGCAATGAAAGATGGGAACGGGGCTTTCTAGAGAGGCTGTGTGTGTCGAGGCAAGAAAGGAAGAAGGGCAGAGGAGGCAAGAAGGAAAAGAGGCGAGGAACGTATCGCTGAAAGCGAGCGAGAAGAGAAGAGTGTACGAGACGAAGAGGAGAGGCAATGCCTGGCCCGCCTCGTGCTCGCTACTCTCCGCAGCCAGGTTCAACGACACGCCTCGCCTTCTTTGTAGTAAACAACCTGGCGTAGACTCGCTCGTTGCCTTCTAGCGCGAGTATAGTGGTTCTCAGTCGATCTTCTCTCCGCCTTGGTTAATTAGCAACCACGCCGGCCACGAGTGACGTCCTCGCTTCTGCTCGTTCATCGCGACTCGAGGATGCAACGTAAGCTTCTGGACTATGATGTTTCCAGTTGCGTCTGCCTATCGTGTCGCAACCTGCTGTTTTTCTTCTTTTTTTCTCAGAGTTTCGTGTGTGTTCTGTCTGATCGGTGTTTACGTTTTGTGGGTTTAGGCGCTGTTTGGATCGTTTAGCCCTGATGCTGTCTTCGGGTCTTTTTTGACCCAGTGCCTTTTTTTTTTTAATTTTTGTTATTGTAAAGTTTCTGTTTTCTTAATATTGTATTAAGAGATTGCTGTGTAGGTCCATATGTCGTGTTGGTGACTGAAAATTGTTACACATGAGAAGATCTTAAGTGTAGACTTGAACAGAAGACGATTTAGTAAATTAAGACTGGCTCGATTACTTTCTGAAATTTTGTGGAACCTTCGTTCGAAGCGCGTGTGTCAATTTTTTTCTCCGCGAAGACCGTCTGCGGGAATGCAAATATTGAAGAAAGTATATATCTCACTTTGGAGTTTTGTGTATTTTCAATATTAAACCTTGTCAAAGATAAGAATATTCTTTTAAAGATCGTACACCTCAAAGATAAACGTTTAAATTTTTTCACAAAATTTCAAATTACAAATTGTCACAGAAACTGCTCCAAAAATTGTCCACTATACTCGTACCATTCTAACCATTTACAATCTCACCCTAAAAACGTTCTCTTATCAACAAGTATTTTCCCACCGATTTGTTCACAGAAATCTTCGTAAGCAACTTCACTTAACCAGTTTCCACGAAATAAATCAAAGATTTAACTTCTGTAGTAAGGCTCGTTTAAAAGAATATATTTCTTCTGAAAAATCTACCTTTGATTAAAGCGAAGAGAAGTACTGTAAATAATGTTCTTAGCTACTTACAACGAGACATTCGACACAGCACTGATCAGGTTCTTATTCCCGACATATTATTACTGTACTCCACGTGCAAAGCTTAATTCATCTTATCTGGAAAAAAAAATGGCACATTTGCAAGCAACTGTAGATATATCAGCTACCATAACGATAGACACGATATCCGTGGGATGTAATTAAAAAGGTGAGAGAAGCGTCACCGGGGCTCGGCTTGCCATCGATCATTTCGCCAGCCAGCTAACAGGACAACTATTTTCTATGGCGTGTTTACCATAATGAGGCCAGGCGATCGTGCAACGACCCGCGGCACAGAGGGCAGCCAGGCCTTCCTTTCTTACGGCCAAATTACAAGGGAGAAGGGATTAAGAAGGCCCGTGCCCGTGGTTTCACCAGTTACATTCACGAGGCGTGTAGTTTAAATCGGTCCTCGGTCCCGTGGGAATTGCGGTGTACGCGACACTTTTTCTCTTCCTCCTAACCTCTTCCACCTTCTCTCCTCCACCTCCTTCCCTTTATTTTTCACAGCACTGTGACTTGGTCGCCAACGCAATCGCAGCGATTCTCAAGTTCATCCGTGCGTTCACCCTTCGACCACACTTTCTTGATATCTAGCTGACAATAGATTAGAAATACTCATTTCCCATTCCTGTCAACCCTTTCATATCACAGTTTCCTAATTTCTAACGGCTGCAAGCAGGCATTCATTTATTAAACATTCTGAAAGACGAAGAATGCTGTTATTTCGTTTGATAGACTTTCATTTCGTGCATTGAAATTATGTTGAGATTGGAGTTGAATTTTATCGTAATTACGATTCCTGTGTTGGTACATTTGCATCGTGCTCCGCATAGCGAGTGTGAGTCGACGTTGCAAGGCAAAGGTTAATTAATTAAGGTGGTGTGTTTGTTTCTACGTGATCCAGGAAACATCGAGGATTGGATAATCGATCAGGAGAATCTACGCCCATGGGAGGCTGGCGTTTCGATAGTTTGCGAGCTTTAGAAACCACCCCTTTCACGTTCGCGGTTATTGCTCGGTTTCTGCGTTGTCTTAATGGCGTTTTTTAACAGATGAGTCTACCTTTTTAAATGCTATTCAGCCGTATGAATTTAATTCGATAACAAAGGATTCTCCCTTTTTTATATCTCGTTTCACCTACTTTATTTTCTAAACTTTTCATTCAATCTATCTTTATATCGTTCAGTTCTAGAAAAACATTTTTCAGCACAAAATTATTCCATTCTGAAAATGTTTCAATTAAAAGAAATTACATCGTCAAAAACTTATCGTCATTTCGCGTAAAACCTAATCGATAAATCTTATCGCACATCGATGCAACAACTACCACACAAACGTGACACTTCACAGACGTTCCCGGTCACGTTTGTTAAGGACGCACATGTAGCAATCCGTGTAGGCAGTCTCCTTAGTAGCATGATTCATACTTCGTCAAGTTGCCGGAGACAATAACCTCTCTAACGTTTACGATTTTCAGCGGGACTGGTACTTGAGAGTAATACTCTCGAATAACAGGCCAACTAACGTCTAATCTCCAACCGCGTCTACGATTTTTCTTCTCCCTAACGGTCCGCCGAATTGACGGTCCTTCTGTTTCTCGTGAAGACAATAAAGGGTGAAATACGCAACTGAATGTCAATTTACGTTTCGCGAACACGCGTTGAAGGGATCGCGAAAAGATTACAACATCTAAGACCAGGGTTGAAGGGTGTTATACATTACACACGATTCGAAGTATAGTGGCAGCGTGTCGCGGACCGTCATCCGTAACATGTGCCGCTCAACTGTCGAGTTAATGTGGTCTTGTGTTACAAGCGCGAGGAACATTGCATTTAAGCAACATTGAAAGCGGCTCAAAGCACTCTGCCGGCGGTGCAGACGCTGATGGCACGTATGATACTTCATGTTCACAATGAATCGCAAGAATGTTACTGCAACATGTGCACCGAGTTAGGCTGCAACGGCATAGGGCACGTTACGGAGCTGAAAAGCGAGGAAAAAGTCCTATAGACGTGTGCTTTTACGATTTTCGCGTAGAATAAACTACTATGCTGCTCGAGCTCGCCTCTGGAAATAGAATTTGCGTTTACGCCTCTTCCACGAGACGTATTTTACGCTTTTTATTTAATTTGCTAATTTATTCCCGCAGACGGTGAAGTTTTACGGTCAGAATACCAGCCGGCGAGGCTCCTTTAAATCTGAATTTACTTTACAGTTTGATTTGCATTCTTCGAGCATGTGTTAACACGGTAATTACGCCTATCGGTTGTTTTTTCTTTTTTTGGTAATATTTTCATATTTCCTGCATGCAACGCTTGCAAGAGGCGCAACTTTTCGACGTTATCACGCACTTTCTTCTGTGATAACGCGAAACGCACCGACGTTACTCCGCAACATTGCATAATTTATAGCGATACGTGTGTCAGCCGTTGAAAAAGAATTTGTTTCAAAGGTATCTACAGATCTCTCAATTACACGAATAATTGACCTCCTCGAGCCTTGGAGAATGAAAAACAAAGCAACAACAACAAGCGCGTAGCCAATTAATATCGACCACTTCTGAAGGTGTAATTATAGCAACCCGGTGCCGAGATATCGATAACACGTGAAATAATATTCATTAACAGTGCTCGAAACTCAGCCGGCACGCTTATTACACAAAACCTCGCCGGTATTCACCATTAGCATTCTTACATTCGCGAAACACAGATGCTTATCAGGCATGAATTACACTCGTTCGTTTACCCCCGGACCGATTAATTGTCCCTTCAATTGGTCCACAACCGGCCACTGTCTCATTAATCTTTCACCTAGCGACGAGTTCGAGAACGAGGCAGACGAATCGCGTCCACTTTAGAAACATCGAATCATCGCGAAGCGTGCAAAACACGAAAAGCGTGGTAGACGATCGTTCATAAGACCCGATAAATCGCCGGTGCCGTCTGCGGCATCTGTTGCTCGTCCATTCTGCCTCGGTCACCCTGTAATATAAGGGCGGACCGAACGTATAATTACACTACAGTGAATTTCTCGTGACGTGGTTCGCGAGGAGTACACTTCGAGACAGTTAGACACAGGTACAATGTGTAGGAATATTTCCATCTACGAGTGACTTGAGTTACAATTTCGCACAGAGTTTCATACCCTGCGTCATTAGGTTCTCTTCAGATCGTTGTCTAATCGTGGGATTAAACGTAGCCAGAGGCTAGGCTGTTCGAGCGTGTAAAATCGAAGTGGTCGCGCACACGGTCGGGTTTTATCATCGAAATTAAACGACGTCCTCTTTATTAAGCCGATATAGAAGTTGATAAGGCGATCACGGATAGGAGGGGCCCCGGTTAGAACCTGCATAGGTGGAAGGGAAGCTATACATCACACTGAAGGCATCGAGCACTGTAATGACTAAATTGCGAACTTCCAGTGCGGCTGCACTTTCGTGCCTTGATTCGGCCTGACATTTTTGCGCGGAAGTGACGCCGTGTGCCCGGGCTACCACGCCGTTTTGTCCTCGTTCGCCTATTCGCGATGACAGCGTTTCTTCGCCGATCTCCAAGCGGTTATTAGTGATCGTATCGGATATTATCGGGGAATCGTTTTAACGAGAGTAAAGTATACGCAGAAGTGGTGGAAAACATGGAAAAGGCGAGGTTTCAGTAGGTAAATGCTTGGATGATTTAGGTGCTAGGTGTTATATTCTTTGGAAAAGGATCGAAGGAGGTATGATAATATTTTTTTTTATTTTAACGAGACAATTTTTCATTTCGAAATTAATTTCAATATTCAACGCTAATTATGATAATACCAGAGTCAGTGCTAATTTTCAATAGTAGTTTATGCATTATTATTAACTTTGAAGGTATTTTCATATTAATCCTAGCACTAATTTGGATACTAATTATAGTAATAATTTTTATTTTTTTTTCGAATGTAATACCAACATTACTCTTTAATTGTGCTTCTACTAGTGATAGAAAATTAATTTCTGCGTCAACTGCAACTTTCGGTATCAAACCAACACTAAACAGTATTGGTACATACTAGTATTCAAACATTAACTCTTTATAATGTCGTGTGACTATCCATTTATGTATATTTTATAGTCTCGTTTTACTCATCGGCCAATTTTTCTATAACAATTATTCTCTATATTTATTCTCGCATTTCCTATCAAAATTACAAATTCTAATCAACCGTAATTTTTCTTCTCACGAACAAGCAAAAATCAGGTTACACAGGGTTAATTTCAGCAATAAAATTTTGCAATGCTTCCTCGAGCTAAAAACCAAATATCGCTTTTAATGTAAAAACGTTGCACACAGAGAAAAATGTCAATAATACCTCCCCGATAAATCAATCGACCGTCCAAACTTCCGCATCTTCTGCAACGCAAAAAGAAGACAAAACCTCGAGTCAGGTTCGAAAGCAATGGGCCGTGCAATTCCGCCGGTCGATCGCGCGAACTTAATTAGAATTTATGAAGAGAGCTCGCCGCGGCCGTATAAACACAACGATATCATTTATGCAGAGGCGCGACGCACCGCGGGGCGCAATTAATATAAATGATGGATTATTGCTCGGCCACTCTCGACAATGCCGGATGCGTGTCGTCCGGGAGACGCGTAAAAACTCTCTGTTTAGACCCCCGTGTACATGCAATCTGCCTAAAAATTGCAAACGCGGTCTCTCCAACGAACGCTCGCGCCTCCTTTAAAATATGCACGACCGGGAGGACGCGTCTAATTTTTCAGAGAGAGACGTCAATTCCAACGCGGTTTTCCCGAATATATCGATTTCACCGACCGTGTAACCACTCTGTATTTTATTTCACCACGCGGCAAATTGTGCAATTATGATTATTCCACGTGTGTTTTATTTTTTCTCTTCGCTGCAATTGCGCGGTGCAATTGAAGAGTTCCGACTCGAGGGTAATTTCGGCGAATTTTGTAGCAGGTGATATTTTCGACGTTGCGATCCGACAATAAATATAGTCCATTTGGAAATTTCTCGCTCTCGAACGCGAAAGAATATTTTTTCGAGAGATAATCAAAGGTTAATCATTTTGGTCCTCGTTAACGAGATGTGTGTACGACTCGTTAAAGATTAACGATATGCCGATGGTAGAGGATGGAACGCGCGTGTCCTTGCTTATTCGGATCAGCGGAATGAAACGATAGAATTCGTGTTTTTTCTGCAAATTTTTAACGAGTCGAATTGTTGTACGTCAGATTCCGTACACGAAGACGGTATATTGCCTTGGTAACGAGTCTACGTTGGAAATGATTTAAGCGGCTGATACCGTCCCCTTACGGATTGATAAAGATAAAAAGGTGGAAGGTTCCACGTGTTTCTTCTTTGGCAGTCTATTTTTTGTCGATTTAGAGGATGAAAAATGAGCGGACCGCACGAAATATTGCAGGTGGTGCCCGTGAGAACTGTACCGAAAGGATACTTTCGCAAACTTTTGCCTCCTCTTCACGCGTGTTTACTTATTCATCAATGCGTGGAGAAAAAAATTTATTTCACCGTTTTTTACATTGTAAAACTCCAGCTGTGATATAACACGCTGTGATAATGTCAATTTATGGCCAATCTCACGTTTCTGCACTTTCTGAAAAAAGAAACACACTGACTTTTTCAATATTTCGTAAAATTCAACTATAAAAATAATTCCTGTAATTTTCCATTATAAAACGACGTTCGTTATACCACACAGGTACTGTTCTAATTGAAATAATTTTATAACAAGCATTACACTTCCTCGCGAGGGAAGAACGTAAGCAAGATAACCTTTTAAAAAACGATCCATAATTAGAAATAAATTTCCGACTGAAAAGAGATCCGCACGTCAGTTTAAACCATTAAAACACACTTCCCTTCTGTATATCTATAGCAATCTACAGATTCAACACTCTTCCTTACGACCAAGAAAATCACTGCAAATTGATTTTTCTTTGCTACATCCTTTATTATCCTAGCCATTCCGCAATTTGCCGTGGGCACGTACAAAAAACCTCATCACAGCATCCACAGCATTTACAGATAATTAAACAGCCCGGCTCGTAAAGGTCAATCGACTACGATCGACGTTTCCCCCTTTCGATCGAAGGAAACAGCCGTCTCGAGGAAGGTTTACGTGCCGCATCCCGTAGGATCGTATTAATGAACCACGATGCACGATCATAAACCTCTCGTAGTTGTGCAGAGGAGGTGCGAGGTTCGCGTGACGCGGCCGTTCGTTTCGCCTCCTCTGTTCGTATAGTATGATCGGCATAAAGAGTAAACAGCGGCGCTGGAGGATCCGACGTTGGATCGTCGGGTTCGCGAAAAGGGGATCGCGGTAACCTGCACTTTGCTTTCGTGCACCAGCGGCTGAGAGAAAGTCGGCGAGAGGGAAAAAGCGAGTGGTCGAGGCGTGAGAGATCCTCGCACGGCCACCGTGGCTTATTATCTTTCCGCACCTGTAACACAGACCGCGGAGACCTTTTATCGATGATCGTCCTTAATCGGGATAAAACCGCCTCCGCTTTTATCTTAATGTAACGACGAGTACCGGAAAGCGGTTTGATAAGGATAGGCACTGCTGGATTTGTAGGGATCGTTAGGGATTAGGGGATTTTTTCGAAGGGTTCGATGGGTTCGTCGTGAGTGTTCTACGGGAGAAAATTTTTTGAATGTGGTAAATTTTGTCCCTTTAGACGAGGCTATGTAACGAACTTCAGAATTAGAATCGTTGATGGAAAATAAAGTGACGTATCTAATTATTTATTTATTTTCGGAAAAGACACTGTAAGTATACTTGAATGAAAGCTTCTTAATGATTTGTGTAATTTAATCTGGGAAATTTGAAATCCGTCATTTTGACGGGGTTGGTAGTTCTAGTGTTAATGTAACTGGCTGTGAAATAAAGCAGGCAGAGAAATTTGAAAAATCTGACTTTTCTGTGTATCTTTCTTTAGAGATAAATTCGTTTGGCAAGTTCTCAAAATATTCATCTGCAGCAATTTGAAGGAAAATTTGTTCGCTTGAGATTCTTTTTTATATGTTTGAATAAACAGGAGAATGTCGCAGTTGAATATTAGTTTAAACAACTTGAGATCGTTAAATTTGAATTAAGTTTTGTACAGATATACACAAATGTGCGCTAATTTCTTTTCTTACAATTGAAGAAAAACCTTGCTACAAAGAATCTACGTATGTAGAATATCTGATAACACAACTTCATTCTAGGACAACGATCACACTATTTCAAATGTCGAACAATTTTCATTTCAGTTTTTACAAATCACCTTTTCCAACTTCCAAAAAGAAGAGTGTTCAAAAATATATCTGAAAACTTCAATAACAACAAGATGTCGATACACGTTTCCCAAAATCAACAAGATTTATCATCTTGTGTTGGATTATTAGGAGAAATGAGTATGTGTCTGTGTAATAGTAACAGCAAAAATGATCAACATACTGAGACAGATTAATATAAATATATATATAGAAATAACATAGTAACCATCTGTTTAGTATGGGTGACGCTGATACGTTTTTTTTTTTCTCAGCGTCTTGTCGATGACTTCTTCGCGTATCAAAATAAAAAAGATTCATATTTAAAATAATATCTTTTAATTTATTACCATAATTCTAATATCTTGCACACGTAAAAATTCAAGGTCCGCGCAATCATCCCCCAACATCAAACTCCGTCCTCACACTTCCACGTCTCCACCACGATCCAAACTACCACCACAAACACCCAACAAATTTCACTTACATCGTAAACATCATCTAGCCAAATCGCATCGACATCGATTTCCCGTTCTCCAAACCGCCCCCGCAATTAATCCCGTCATCGCGCGGATCCAGCCGGTGAGCTCTACGACTCTCGTAAAACGCGTTGGTCACGAGAGGGGGTTGAAACGAAGGCGGGACTAGCAATATCTGACCGGCATAAAATTCATCGTCGTTCCTTCGCGACGATTGTTTTGCTAGCTGTTGCACACGCGCCATCATGCACAGTGCGCGTACTTTTAATACCACAATGCGATATTGAAAGGTCGCTTAAAAAACAAACAAAGCGGGCCGCTTAAAAAAAAAGAAAAAGAAAGAAAAAAAATTGTCTCTCGTAGGTTGCCCGGCTTCTTTCATTCGCCACATGTCGAGGCGAGGACACAGAACGACGATGAGAAACAACGAGAGGAAGGGAGAGGAGAAGACGGTGGTTCCACAGCCGGCGCGCCGTTAGCGTTCGTTGTCCATCGTTCGTCGTACGTTCCGT
>NW_017100265.1:2438193-2472807 GCF_001263275.1 Habropoda laboriosa | reverse complement strand
CCGCTTCCATGTCGTGAGCGGTACGGAACGTGTCGGAAGCCTGACTGAACGCGTCTTGAAGCCCGACTGAACGCGTTGGAAGCGGTACGGAACGTGTCGTGAATCGTTAACGTCCGTCGATCGTCGCGACTTTTTTAGCCACTTTTCGCACAACATACATCTTATTTATTTTTAGCATACAGGTAATCCCTATATAACACGGCACTTTTATGACACGGTTTCGCTCTAACACGATTCGAGAATTGGGGACAATCCTCGTGCAACACGGTTTCACTCTAACACATTTTGAGAATTAGGGAAATACCCGAACAATATGGAACATAATAAGAGCTTTTAAAAGCCAAAGATATTTCATTTGAAATTAGTATTATTCAACCTTTTTTAAAGAAATGATAATTATGTTTTTCATTTTTGTGAATTAATTTGCAGTCCTGAACTATGTCTGACGGAAATAAAAAAGTACATATTATTTTTATTTAATACATACTAATATGTTATACTTTTGGTGAAAATTTTTTTAATAAAAATATTTCTCTTAGTTATAAAGATATAATAGTATGCTTTTTTTTTTTCATTTTTGGAACCTAACTCCCTTTTTTGTACTAGTTCTTTGTTTCGCAAAACACGCCATTTTTTAGGAACCTAACAACCGTGTTATACGAGGGTTATCTCTACATTATTTTGGTCCATAATTTCGTGCGGTTTTCATTTCGTATAGAATAAAATTCATAACATTATTATTATTATTATTATTCTGTATTATATCATATTATTATACACTATGTAATATAGTTTCTTATACATCAATCCACAACTCTTTGCAGAAATAAAAACAATTACATTTAATTAATATTTGTACATTCATTATTACATACAATATAATTAATTATTATTCTACATTATTATATGAAATTCTCATATTCTATCGAAAAAAAGTCGATATGAAGGAGTTTTTAATTTTGGCCAGCTAAATCGGCCATTTGGAACACTGTGCGGCGCCCTCGTCGTCCGTCTCGTTTCACGAGATACAGAACAATAGGGACCGGGCCATTTCGACAATCCCGTCACGCGGTCGTCGCGAGATAGAATCGCGGGGAAAAAAATTTTTTTTAACAGCAACCCCTGAGCCGGTCGAGCGGGCGGGCGGTGGCACGACATGGGGTGAGGAGGACGACGTTGTGGCCAGAGGAGACGAGAGAGAGAAGTATCTAGGAACAGGCGGTGTAACGACGAGGACCACGACTCTCGAGGTTCGTTCTTGGTTCTCGCGCCACCACGAAGAGGAAGCCACCCCTTTTGTACGGCAGGAAATAGGGTGTGCCGCGTATACACGCTCGCCCTTGATAGCCGGAGAGATTGAAAATAATAACGGTCGCAAAAAGCACGCCGCGCCGCAGGAAGAGAAAAAAAGAAGCGCGCAACGTCCTCTCTTTCTCACTCGCACACACACAGAAGGTAGGGGAAGAAAAAACGTGCGCGTCCGTAGTTTTTAATCCGCGCGCGCGGGGAGAACACTCGCGGTCGTGATATGCAGATTTGACGAGCTACCTTCTACCCGTCTCGTCCGTGACCCCGTATAACCCACCCCTCCACCAGCCGTTCTTCCCTGTTGCCCCCATTCGTCCCGTTCGTTCGTTTCACCCCGCGGTCGCTTCAGTTCCCGACACTAAATCAATCGACCGTTACCCTGGGATCCGACAGTCAAATGGTAATATCGGTGAATAATCTCGGATCGCGCCTCGACAATTCGTACGCGTGCACGCGGCTCGTCAATGGGCGGAACGGTGACTTTTGCCAGAGGATGTTGTCGATTGATTCGCGCTATCGATTCGCGAATATGGTGCACGGTGGTACAACGCGGTGGCTGTTTTTGGGGCAGAGATTGTATTCGCGGGGATTGAATGGCGGGTATTCGAATGTTAGGTGGTATAATGGAGTGGTTGTAACACAATACCTTGGTCGGTTGTGAACGCGATCCGTACAGTGATCCAGGAGGATTGCGATTTGATTGGAGGATTGCAATTAAAAACTGCTGAGAGTATTGTTGTAATGTACTAGGATAGAGGAATTACAAGATTCATCGACAGTTGAATAACGTCGATGAATTCGGTGACTTTAGATTTACTCGTTTTAAACACTCTCGCTACGGCAGAGTTTAACGCGTTTAAATTTTTAACCACGACTGCAAAATTTGTTATTTTTGCTGTATCGTTTTGAAAGTCGGTTTATTACATTGAAATGGAAGTGCGTAAGAATGAAATGAAGTATTAAATTTCGAAACGCCTGTAGGCGCCAATAGTAATGAAAGGGTTAACGCCTAGATCCCGATTTTTGCCTGTCTTGTGTGTTTCTAATTGTGATTGAAAATCTCTAGACTTCCAATTAATTCATACTGTAAATATTACATTCGTTTCCTTGCTATAGTAGCATTTAGAAAACGTTTTAAAATTATCCTGCAATTAATTCTTAAATTATAATACATCCTCGTAGTAATTCTACAAAAAATTGCCCAAATTCTACTGAAATTTTATTCGATACAATTTTTCATAATTTAAACAATCAAACTCTTCACACTACATACCAGCTTTAATACCGAGCATACTACCTTCGTCCGTATATACTGCATGTGCAGTTTACCTGTGCACGTGATGTCACCAAGTGGTGGTAGTGGCATTAACTTCGAACCCACACCTGCTTCATCAAGCAAATCGATTTTTTTCACGATTTTTATTTTCCGTCGCGTCACGTAGTAGAGGATTCTACGGTAATCGAGGAAGTTCGTCGGTGTTACCGTTAAAAAATTTCAACTCGGACGAAAGTATCGAGGAACCTTCTCGCCCGAGGTAATCCCGAGAACCGGTATTTTGTACGAGCAACGAGAGGACTCTGCAGGTCGGATTTAATAACGAGTTGCAGATCGTTGGTGTTAAAATATCATTTGCAACTTCAAGAACTTCCTTTCTTACTGCTTTCATTAGCCCCCTCGATTACCGTCTTGTCTTTGTAAATTCGAACGAGGAATGTAACAGGTTGCTCCTTAATACTTCCTTAATACGGCAACTGATTGCTCGTTTCTACAGGAAGTAAAAATAACAATCACAGCCATTGTGATACTTTTCGATGCGCATTCTCGAACGCAACGATTGAGTGTCACATATAGTGTAACGAATTGAGCAGTTCTTTCGCAAATTGCAATTAAATAATTTCGATATTAGTATTCAGTGCGTGAAAGTCGATTTCTGATAGTTTTCTGTATACTGATAAAGGTTAAAAGTTTAGAAAGCAATACATGTAGGAATATTTCCTAAATATCACTTGCTGACATTGCACACGTTTATAAATCAACCGTTTAACTATTAAAAATAGGAAATTTAATCGATGCATCGTTACCTTTATATAATTTATTTTTCCTTTACCACCCTCGTGATTGCTACACGCGAAATTCTGCAGCTTATTAATTTTCGTATTTATTTAAATATTTAGATATTCAAGTTATTAGGAACAATTTTTTCTCCTTGATATAAAAGTATCTCAGACCCGAAAATTTCTTTAGAACAGAAAGTAAGTTGTACCGCGATAAAAAACGACTGTGACCCAGAAGCATAATATAATCATTAATAACCTAAATATCGTAAATTGCATGCGAAGAAAAAACAGGCTTGCGCTACAATGTAGAAAACCATTTGCGATATGTAACAACGTGAAGCACCTTGAAGGAGAACATAGCCCCGATATCAATGAAACGATCTGCGCCAATGTATCCTGGCTTTTTAATTTAAATTTCAGTCAAGCGCGTGAACGCGTAAAGTGTTTCGGAAAAGCGTATTACGTTTCGTTCCATTAATAAATATGATATATCGTCGACACGCCTTCAGGCATCAACGACGAATCGCTCATCCGTATTTATCGCGGAGACGCGTGACGCCTTGAATTCCAATAAGCCACCGCGCTGTGAAAACAATATAACGCGGTATTATCATTCGTTACCGATTTTCCTGCTTTCGTCGAGCAACGACGCGACGGCACGCCGACTTTCATCTCGTCGTCGCTCCATAAATCGCTCGAGATTCCCCTCCAAGTTGCCATAGATCCAGCAGATACATATTCGAGGGAAAAGGATAATCGATAGTGAAGACGTTAGATAAGAGATTAATTTTTTGCGAATTATCAGAGTAGACGTAATTTTGTTCGTGAATTCAACAGGTCAAAATCTTCTGTTTGTGCATATTGTATTTTTTCGTTATACCCGTTTTTGATTTTTATGGCTATGCTATGTGCAAGAAAAAATAAGACGAAAACGAAGAATAAAGTTTCTTCATACGAGGCTTCGTTTTCGAGAAAAACCACTTCGAAAATCATGGTGCGCTGACAAATTTCGAACAAAAGTACGCGCGCTCCATGATTTTCAAAGTCGTTTTACTCCAAAACGAAGCTTCATGAGAAAAAACCTTATTCTTCATTTTCGACTTATTTTTTCACGAAGAATCACTTCCTTCCCGATTTTACCATGGTTAATAGGACACCCTGTATACCCACCGAAAGTCACCAAAATACACGACTGTTGCCACCACAGTTTCAGCCAAGCATCCCTCGAAATACCAGCAACAAATCGTCGAAACGACTTGACTCGAGGATTCCCGCTCGGTGGCAAGAGAATCAACTTTGTTAGTAGCTGAACGATCGTGTAGATGCTGGCTAAGTAAAACATCAGTTCTAACGAGGGGAACCGAGGTCGAGAGAGAAGCAGGCTCTCCGCGCTGTCGCTTCCATCGCATCAGCAGACGTCGGTCCTCGTGAAAGCTGTCATTGTGCTGGCTCATCTCTCTGGATATGCGGGTCCTACGCGCGAACCAGCGCGTGTGCATGCGAATGCACATGCTCCGGCCAGCTCCTTCGAGCGGCAACGTGGTTTTTTGCTCCAGAAATACGGTCCCTGCAGTCAGTCACGGCCACGCCGTGTATATCCACGTTCACAGCTGTCCCGTCCGTCCTTTTCATCCCGCTCAAACAATAACAACCATTGTCTGTTTGCTTATATAACCCCCGGACCACGGCTCGAATTAAATTCTCTCTCTCTCTCTCTCTCTCTTGCCATGCAGCAGCAGCTCGACTCGCCGCGTGAATGCCGCGCGGAGGATCGACGAAATTTAGGACCCGGCCGGACCGGAGGATTCGTATCGCGGAAACTGCCAGGATTTTCTTTTTTACTCGTACCCTACCTATCCACCGTTGGGATTGGACGTGATCCAATTTTGACGTCGGACTGGCAGAGTTAAGTTTGCTTCTCTTTTTCGTTTTTTTTCTTTCTTTGTTTTCCAGCCAGCTTTTTCCCCGTTTTTTCTTCAGAAAGGTTTCTCGTTGGATTTTAGTGTTTTTCTTTATTGAAAGTTTGTTTGAATCTTGGAGATGCTAAAATTGCGAGAGTTTGAAGTTTGTTGTTTCTGGCTGGCGGTGAAATGTTCTGAAACTACGTTTTCGGTGTATTTAAATGGACGGCCTCTGCTGTGTAGTTTCAATATTACGTAGATAGTATTTTTCTTTTTACAACATGAGGTTATTGTCGAGAGGTATGTATTTAAATTTGTACTTATTGAGATAGAACTGGTAACACGCTGCAGAATTAATGTGAAATTAATTTGAAGAGGCTGCAAGTGGCGATTATAAAAATTTCGGGAAAACAAGTTTTTAGTTACCGAAAACTTAGTTTTTGCGTGTACCGCGATATTTTTATTTTAGAACTTTGAAATCTTATTAATTAACGAAGAAAAAGTTTAAACTCTTCAGTTTGAAAATCTTGCTGACAAGAATTTGTTTTCAAATTTAAATTCTGAGCTGTTCGCAAACAACGCTCGTTTCGACGGTGCAAAAGCAAGATAAAAGGATCTGCAAGTTACATTCGTCGAAATAATGCAGCAACAACGACCGAATTTGTCGGTCGAAACTGGCAAAATGAGAATCACTGAGACAACGAGCGACGACCCATTGGCGAACGCGTCGAAAACATCGGGTTTCCAGCGAGTGGATTAATAACCGGATGGCGGTGGTTCGTTCGAAATATTGCCAGGGCATCCTTCCTCTGCCCTTCGACCCCCTACGACTCATTTTTTTTATCACGCCACGGATCGTTTGTATTAATAAACAGCGTCTCGCTGCACGTATCGCTGGTAAAACAAACCCCGCTGTCTTCGACCCGAATCCGTTTCATCTCTTTTCGCCAAGTGTCTTATGAAGCAACAGGGATGAGGTATTCCGCGCGTTATTGATGGCCTACATATGAAACGTCTCAAACCATTTGGCCTTGGCGTCTCTCGCTCGTTCCTTGGGGAAAAAATTGACGATCTTCGGGAATTTGTTGCGTAAGTAGATTTGTTGTTATTTTGAAAGAAGAGAATGTAATTATATTCTGCAATTTTTCTTCGTGTGGAAAATTTTTCGTCGAAGGTTAGACTTTTTTATATATTCCGATACAATTTTGACGTAATTTACGATCTAGGCGAAGTTTCCGAGACTGTGCGCGTTGAAGTAATTTTGTATGGTAAGATAAATTGATTTTTTTCTATTGGAAAATTAGGGTTTAATTTAAATTCTAGTTTGAGGTAGAAAATGATTGTTCCTTGATTACAAGATTTTCTAATTATTTATTCTATTTTAATATTAGACTTCCTGTAATTCAAAGTGTAATATATCATTGTCACACACACATTTTCACTTCAATTCACTAGTCAGATGTTTCAATGCAAAAAAGGGAGAGTACTATTCATCTCAACAACGGTAGCCACTTAAACGGGTGATCCAAGTGCTCCGAGCTTTCCATCCACTTCAACTCTACTAATTAGTCATTTAATTACTCCGAGCTTTGAAATTCTCGTGCTAGCTAGTTACTAAATATCCTAATCCCTTTACCACTCGTCTAATAAATCTTACAAGAAAGAGCTATTCATCCAGCAAAGATCATAATCAATTAAAAAGAACTGCCTTTCTTAGCTTAATCGAGCTTAATTGACTCAATAGTGGCCTAACCTCAAAACGTTCGTTTCCAAATTGTAACTATTGACATTATTAACGTTTTAAAATATTTTTTCAAGTTTCTATTTTTAGCTGTACATATGTATGATTTTTGGAAGTATTTTTTAAGGTTTCTTAGGCCACTGTAGAATTAAAAATTTACTGTATGCAAGGTGATTTATGTCGAAATGTGAACTCACTCGAAATCGTGTGTTAGTCCACTATTGCACTGATAGCCTTAATTGCCCTAACTAATATATTTGAATATTGAAGAAAATGATAAGTAGGATAAATAAATTAGACTGTGTTTAGAGTCGTCCAAAACAAATAAGGCATTCTACCTTCGTCTAAAAAGTGAAAAACACGTTCCAAAGCGCCTTGGCTAACTAAAAAATTGTCAAAGGAGACATTTCAGATAAGAAGAGCACTAATTATGCCTCAAGCCTCCAATTCGAACTTCTTCGAACAGTTCACCTAATTATGAGAAACGTTTCTTTAAATCCCCCCACATTTACCAGTCGGAAAATTTTTCACGTCGTAACGTTTTTTTCCACCCATTGTCGCCCGATTTCCTTGATTACGAGGCTTCTTTCGTTCGTTGCTGTGATCGCGATCGCTTAACGGCAGTTTATGAACGTAACGCGCATATACCTATACGTGGAAGATTCATGGGCAAAGTTGGGTTCGAGCGAATGCACGTGGCCCCGAACTGGGCCTGACGTAATTTGTCCCGCGCGCAAAAATTTGAGTTACGAGCGCACGAGACGATGCAACGAACGGGGTGAGACGGAGGAACAGGGCCCCTACATAACGAGAGGCCTCTAATGAATGCTGCTGCCCCGTTTTTGTCCCGGACGCAGCTTCTCGTGTACGCTCCCTCGTCGGTTTTATGGGTCCCCTTCGAGCACGCGAATTCTTGAAAAATTTTTATTCGAAACGGAGGATGATCAAGTCCAAGGTCAAATCTACACTATCGTTCTCGTGTACCTGTGTAGATACGCAAAAATATTTATCTTAAATGAATCGATAGTGCGTCGAAGGGAAAAGGGAAAATTTCGAAATCACTCAAATTGTGCTTTAAACGTTTCTGATATCGTTAAAGGAAAGGAGATTTTAATAAATAATTCTTTTTTTCTTTTGGTATTGCAGCTTTACAATTTGTCCAAAGGACATTTGGTTAATTCTTTTAATGTGTTTTATTTAGCACGCGGGTGGCGAGATGCCAACACAAGATAGTTCTATGTATTTTATTATTCGGTTACCAAATCCGAGGGATGCTTTCTTTTTAACCTTCTTACTGTCGATTTTTCATACAATTCTCTCCGTACGTTTAACTGCATATTTGTGTATCTCTTCTATAACCGTACGGATGTTTAAATCGTTGCGTATGTCTCCGTTTCGAAGGTACCACTGTGCATTAACGATTGTTCTCGGTATTTTCGAATTAATAAATAATTTTTACGTATACATTGTGTCATATTATAATGGCTAGACTTGTGAATTTTGATGCATTTATGGAAAATTTGAAGGCACAAAAATACAAAGAATGCAAATAATAAGAAAAAATATATAAATAAAGCCAAAATATAGCATTATCGTTATAATGTTTAGTGAATAAGACAATTGCCTGTCTAACTTCTATTTTTTTGATTATATTCATAAAAGTATGAGTTTGCATAAAAATCTGCAGTCTAATAATGGCTGATAATATGAAGGCTAAATATTAGCTTTCTCAGATCCCAGAAAATCGTCAGAAAATTGAAATTCTCTGATCGTAAAGGAATGGTTTATGGTTGAGAACACCTATTTAAATAATTAAAACATTCTTTACCATCGTACATTCCAACAATCAAAAGCATGTGCTGCATCGATATTAATATAACTACTAGAGCTCCTTTTCATCCTAAGCTTTGACAAAATTAACCAGAGTATTGTTAAAGTTACAAATTCACTTGCAACGAAAACCAGCTTTAACCCAAATAATTATCAAAATTTTAGAAAAATCGTGCATAAAATGAAGAATCACAAGAATCTCGTTCACTGAAGACTTCACTCGATACTCACCCTAACGAGCACTAAAAGAAGAAAAACTTCGCTCTACATCCGATTCCCGGGCAAATTATCAATTTTCCTCTATCATGTTACAAGTAAGGAAACTCTCGCTGAAATTCAAGTATCGACTGCGCAGAGAGACACACTTGACGAGTTACCGGTCCCGTTCGTAATCTCGATGGCGGTCCCCGGATCTGCATCCCTGTTATTTACAGTCCGGCAGATAAATAGCGCGGCCGGGCAATATTAATTAATTAACAAGTGTAATGATCGCCGCGACGGTCGATAAAAATATCTTGGACGTTCGGTGAACGCGCGGGCCTGTGTACGCGTCGAAGATTGGATCGACATTTTAATGACTGGAATACATCGGGCGAGGAGGATCGCGCGTTCCGGTTTGCCAAACAATTTGATTTGCATAAAACATTCCTATCGGAGCTAGCCTCGTGCTCCCGTTATCCCGTGGACCACGATCCCAGCGCTCGTAAAAACGTCGGAAATTCGCTTCAACGACGCTGGACCGTGTAATTCGGAATCCGTGCGATGGCGAAACACGATCGAGCCTACGTCTGTCCGGTGCTCTCCCTTGAATCTTTGATGCCCCTGAGAATCGATCGGCGATCGCGTTCCGTGGAATTCCGACCAACGAATTCCGTGGCTCGATTGGATTTTCGTGGAGGAATAAGATCGGTCGGCATTCTCCAAGCTGTAGAAATGTTCAGGAGATCGAGGATTAAAAGGTCGAAGAAGTTTGAGAAGAATTTGTTTATTTACGATGTACCTCACGTTTTTGCTTTTATTCGCCGAAAGATTAACCATGGAAGGATTAAACAGTGAAATTTAATTTGAAGTTGGATACACTTCACTACCAGAATATTCACTAAGATTTTTATCGTTGCTGGGATACACACGTTACCATATTTTTCTCGTTTCGCTCTACCAAGAACGTCACCTCGAATGACGTGCACATTCGTAGACGGCCAACACACGATCGATAATATTGATCAATCCGGTTTGACAATAATATTTTCAATCCGCTTCGATAATATTAATATTATCATATTTCGTATTGTAATATTATTGTCAATATCCCTACCATGTACCGGTATTGAATCTCGCGTTTCAAAATGTCTAGCTATTCCTCGATCTTCGATCTCACTATCAATATTAGTCCATAGTTTTTTTTAAACGACACCTAGTATCTACCGCGTCGAAAAGAGTCGGGAAATAATTGACAAAACGCCACGCAGTACCTGTAAATCTCACAGCTGAATAAATAAATCTGATCGTATCTGAGCTTTCTAACTCGCGCAGCTCTTCGAATTCCTCTATTCACGAAGGAGTCGCGGAAGCACGGAGAATCACGCAAACGAAAGGCTCATAAACGGGTTACCGGCTTGGTTCGGTCGATGCCGGACGACAGACGACAGGACACCAGGCGGCAGCAACAGCAGCAATTCTCCTTGCTGAAGGGTCCTCGTCCACGGATCTCGGAGCCGAGCCACCCTTGAGCACGACTCGCTCCTCTCTTCGTAGACCCCTTGTCTCATGGCGTCTACGTTTCACGTAGGCAGCCAGGCCCCTTTAAGCATATAAATTATTAGAGCCGTTTCAAGGGCCACTTGGAATCCGCCATTGTTGCCAGCCAGTATATACTTATATGCCCGTAGGAGAAACGTCCGTGTCCCACACCTAAGACGGAGAGAACTAATTCCAGGAACCCACTTGAAAACACACTCGACAAACCCTGCACCTTCGCGTTTCAGGCATGGCGGCCACGCCGGAATACCGACGTTTCACTCGTTGTTAATTGCTGAGAATCTCGGGACCACGTTTAATTCAATTTCTAATCTTCCTCTAATCACGTTACAAATTGCCCTTCGTACGCTGTATTTTATTGCACTCTTTTTCGTCCGATATTGCTTGGCTACTCGAGGCTGTCGAGGGTGAATGTCGTCATTCCGCAGAGTTGTTCTTTATTTTCAGTGATTACCTCTTCGATTCTGCGATTTCTTGCGTGCAAAAGTAGCGGGCAATAGATTGCAACGGAAGTCGCGGAGATGTGAATTTCATCGCGATTTAACTAATTTCATTTGCCTTCTATGGGACTGAGAGAAAAAGCACTATAATTTCTTATTATATATTTTTTATAACTTCTTAATGCTTTTGCTGTGAAAGGCAGATTTTAACAGGTAACGTGGGTGACTGGCGGTCAATTTCTAACCACGGCTGCAAATTTTCTTATTATGGCCGTGACGTTTTAAAATTCGACTCGTTAAGGATCAAACGTCGCTAGGGACGTAGAAGAATTCTCCACTTTTTAGCTATAGAACACACTGGCAAAGTTTGCATACGAAAACCTGTGTGTGTCAAAGTTTAATTTGATGACACTGTACCGAAACGTGAAACACTGCGGAAAAGCTACAGTTTTGAGCTTCTTTTCATTTAGTATCTGCTCGTTCTTGATAAACCGTCTCCCCATATGAAAACTTCCGGAATCATTATACTTTATGAACGCGACGAGTCAAAGTTTCCAGCAGTGGAACACGTATTTCCCATGCTTTTCAAGTATCTTTTCAAGAGGTTCATCTGAATTCACTTGAGTTTCCTCGGAAGAAACATTCGTCGGCCATAGCTCCGAGCCCTACCAGAAACTTATAACCCGAGTAGAAGTTCGTTCGAGAAGCCACTTTAAAACACGCTTGTCGTTTTTTGCATCTCCGGGAGTAGCTGCAACGATATTGTCGCGACGTTTCTCGAGAACGTGATGTCAAGTATGTCCCCAATTATGCGAGCGAATATTAAGTGGAGGCTATTGTAGGAGAACGAGGCAACCAAAGAGAAAGAGCGAGAAAGAGGGTGCAGTGGAAAACTGCTTCTACGCAGACGAATTCATTCTTATAATTACAGTATTCTCTGCAGCAATTCAGCAACGTCTACAAGCTGAAACGAGAGTAGCTTTCAAATGTACCGCTTTTTACGAGAATTTTTTATCGTCCACCCGTTCTACGTACGTTCGCTCTATTATTTTCCCCCGCGCTCTAAAACAATCTTGTCTTTCATATAACATCCGCGACCTCTTGCTCGAAAAATTCCTCAAACTCTCGTTACGCTGCTCTCTTCTGCTCGCCCGTGTCCAATTTTCCCTCGCTTTTCCCTCTTTCTATTGCAAATTCAGATTTTTACCGCCGGTGCAGAAACAGAAGA
Source organism: Habropoda laboriosa (assembly GCF_001263275.1). Taxonomy (NCBI): domain Eukaryota; kingdom Metazoa; phylum Arthropoda; class Insecta; order Hymenoptera; family Apidae; genus Habropoda; species Habropoda laboriosa. The sequence goes on along the minus strand of NW_017100265.1, from coordinate 2,460,543 downwards.
TTCGTTTCGAGCGTTCCGAGACGAACGGAAATTTCAGTCGCGAAAATTTGTTTAAAACGAGGTTAAGACCAGAGTGCACGTTTTAAAATAAAAACAAAAAATTCAGAGGATACTGTATGAGAAGATCAAATTAGCAAACTCAGAGCGATCTAATAAATAACTTAATCTGCCTAATTTTCACACCATTCGGTAAAAGAAAAGATAGAGATTCGTACTCGACAAAATACCCACCTCCAACTATACTCTCAGAGTAAATTAAAAACAGCTAAAAGAAGTTCTCTTCGTTTTCTTAATTAATTTCGAGTCCGAGTGTGCTACACAAGTGAACCTAAAATCGCGTAATTTCACCGCGAGAGAACAGCGAGGTCACCGTTTACCGCGAGTTCCCGTAAGGAAAGAAGCACGAGTGCGTAGGAGCCACGTTGTCGACAGGACGACTCGGTACTCGAGGGCACACGCCGCAATCATAATTAATTACAACGAAGACAGGCGTAATAATAGATTCGGTCCGCTGACAGGCCCTTCACGCAGAAAATCTTCGCGGAAAGAAAGCTCGCCGTTGGTGGTATCTCCGAGCGCTCGCTGAAACGAGACTCCACCCGGAGAGATCGAAGGCGAAGTAGCAAACGTGTCGCGATGTAACAGCGTGAATTTCCGTCGTAAATTCTCCCGGGGATTGCAACACTGAGATTCGTTTTGCCGCCTCGTCGGTTACGTGGATAATTGGATTCAATCGTTGTACCTTATGGTTGAATTTAGCCGATTTTTGTATCGCTCAATTGGCAATAAGCTGCTAATGAAAAAGCGTTTTTCTTTTCTTCTTCTTTTTCTTTCTCGTTTGGAGATTGAAATGTTAGCGGTTTTTGCCAAGGTCGGTTTTATCGTTGCTGTCAATCATTTGGGAGCTTATTCTCCGAGAATCTTCAAACTGCTTGTAACATTGCTCGTAGTTGTTCCGGAAGTATGTAGGTACGTATTTTTATAGCACACGAGTGGCAGTTTTCTGGTAAAATATGTGTAACAGGTGAAACAATAATACTTGGTAATTTGAAAATGAATGTCTTCGTTTAAATATATATTTCGCGCAACATTGACGACACTCAATTTCTTATTACGAAATGTGCGTCGCTTACATATTGACTTCGAATTTCAAAAAATGACCATGCTCGAACGTATATATTACTCGTTAATTTGCATACTGCGCGTATTAATCCACGTTTGGGAAAAGAAATTTCCCAATTATCGGAACAAGTGTACGTACAACGGCAATTAGAGCAGAACATTGAGAAGGATAAGTAGAAATTACACCTTTATATGCTAATATACACGTGTAAGTATCTGGTCGGTCAATATACAATACTGGCCAAAAGTTTAAGACTTCTTATCAGTTTACATCGATGTTGCATCTGCTGTTAACTTCTCGCGAATTGCAATTAAAGTTGAATCGATCGATCGATCACTTCGATCAATTCGATACATTTTGGTGGCAAAAAGTTCGTCGAAAATTCCTTGCTGAACATTCTTACACAGGTTGCACAGCGAGCTCGAACTTTTGCCCGACAGTGTACGTATTTTGTGGGCAGCTCGTTGGGACACCGATCGTCGAACAGCAGTTCCATATTTCGTCGAGTTCGTCGCGTCGACCCGCTATCGTCGTTGGCCATTGCACCCGCAACACTTCCGCGGCTGTTAAAAAGCAACCTTACGGAGCATAAAGTTGGAAAGTTTAGGGCGAACGAGCTTATCGGTTAATAGCTGACCGCAGCCTTCAATTAATTTACGAATGCTGGACGAGGCTTTCTTCGCGATTTTACGGCTACGGCAGGTCGCTAAGTGGTTTAATTAACCTGAAACGAGGTGAACGCACCGCGGGTCCTGCTCGCCTTTTCGTTATTCACGTTGACGATGTGAAATAAGCACGATGTAATCGCAAGAATCGGGCACTTTTTTCACGCTAATTCAACGATATTTTCAGGTAGGAGCGTTAACAGGGTATTGTAGTCTAGAATTTTTTTTAAAATCGTATTTGACTGCTGGCAACTCAAAAGTAAAGCACTGGCTGTGCACGACTGAGTTATGGCAGTAATAGTCGTGCTACATATTTCGTTAGCCAAATCATTTTTTGCTGGCCATTTTGTATTTTATATTTGTAAAATGAGTAATATGTAAACGTAAAAAAATAGAATATGAATACGAAGAGCGCTGACAGCGTTCGGTAGCAGTCAAAGGGTTAAAGAGCACTGCACACAAATTATCGAAGAGACGTTTAGTAGCCGAAACACAAAACAACAACGAATCGTTACATTCGTCGATTTCAAATTTCGCTAAATTGCTGGAGACTTTATTTATCCGACTGGTTTAAAAGAGCGAAAGGAATCGAGACTTCTTTTGTACCTGCTATGTTTAGAACTGGTTCAAACTCCAGCAACTACCACGTAGATTTCAGTATAATTAGCTTTGCAAGCTTGTCGTCTAAACACAGCGTGCGTTAACTTACGGAATTCGTTGTTTTTTAATTCCTCGAATTAACGTTGATCACAATAATCACGTGGATAAGAATTCCCACTTGCTACCCGTATGTTACAACTCTACTATGTAACGAAGCATAATTATTGCTACACGTGAACAGTTGTCCAACATTTTACGCAATTTATAACCACACACACGTATCGACCTATAATCGCACAGTCTGGAAATTCATTTCGAATGTTTTTCAACGTCTTTTACCCGGAGAGAACCTCGACACCCGTCGCTTCCGTTTCACTTCGATAACGCGGCACATTCGTGAAAGAAGAAAAGAAATACACCAGTTCAATTAGCAACAAGTTGTTACAATATCTCCTCCACCGTGACAAAACTTTCCAGTCGCGAAGTAGAGACGGCTAATTACAACGTCAAACGTCAGCCACGAGATGTTCGATAATTTTTCACTTATCGCTAGATCGCCTGGTGTCGCGCCATTTTTCCGCTTCGCTGTAATTACTCGGCATTTCGGAGACCCGTCATTGGGGAACGGGATCCGTGGGCAACGCGATCGAAATTGAGCCGTTTCGATTTCGTTACGCCGATCGGAGACGATCGATCGATCGATCCGCCCGAGACACAAAACGTCGGACGATGATCGCGAGCTCGTCTAACCTTGGAGAACGATCCGGCGGCGGTGAATTTACATTTCGTCAACGCCGGCTGTCGTTAGGCAGATGCAGGCGCAAATTGGACGGTCCCGACGTTGTCCCCCTTTTTTCTGCGTATCACCTGCCTTCCTACGTGCAATTACGGCCGATTTCATCGGGCTTTTGAGAAGTGTCGCGCGATCACGGAACGATCCCCGGCTTACGTGTTGCGCCGCGGACGCACGCAGCCGGATAAGGAAGCGGCGGCTACGCCGATCGGGCTGGCATCGACGAATTGCTCGTGATTCCCGGTACCACGGCTCGAGGAACTCGGAACCATCATCGGTGCAATTTATCAGCATTATCCGAAATTTACCGCGACACGTACATACATTTACCGTGTCTACAGATCACGCTTTAATTCTTTGCGCCGGGCTGAACGCCTGCTGCTTCGGAAATTCGTCGGTGAAGGCGCAAGCTTGCGCTATCGAACGCACAGAGTTTGTTGTAGATTTTTAATATCTTATCTCGTCCAGCCTTTGAAACCTAGGTCTACGAAGTCTTTGAATTTGGTGAAAATAGTTGAAAGCAGTTGTGTATAATAAAAGGTAACGTAATTGTACGTAAATACTGGTGATGTTAGAACAATTCTACAAAGAGAAAGAAAATTATCATTATTATTATTATTTTAAAAAGTATTTCGTATCAATATACACGGAAAATATGCATTTCTTCCTGAACAATAACCGCATCAGTCTTCCTCCGTTTTTCCCTTCTGAAAATTATCACACTCTGATACTCGGAACGTTGCGATTTAGACCCGAATTGCTTCTACCGCGAAGAAAATGAAATTTTACCGTATCCTTAAAATCTTGCCTAATAACAATCTAATCGATACTGTGGTTGTATAACACGTGATAATAAGTTCAATAGCAATATATTTTATAACAATAATTTCATAATAACTATAAACACGCGTAAAAAGGAATAATGATAAGCTGATCAACGGTTTCTTATTATATCTCGCAAATATTCTCACGCACTCTCTGATATCAATAACAACGCGGTTCTACTGTTTTACTCCCTGTTTCTCTGTATGATCCGCTCGTTTTCCAAATCTCGAGACGATTCAAGCGCACTCTCTGATATCAATAACAACGCGGTTCTACTGTTTTACTCCCTGTTTCTCTGTATGATCTGCTCGTTTTCCAAATCTCGAGACGATTCGACAAACACACTACATTCATGCCATCACTCACAACATATTATTAAACCAATTCCACAGGTACAGCCTCGATATAGATAAATATTAATTTCTCAATCGAATATTCCACATATTACTCTCTACGTAGATTTAATCGAATTAACATCGCTCCTTCCACTTAATTTCCAAAACGTCGCACGTAATTGAATATTTTCTCGGAGGAGCAGATGTCGGTTGATTGGCGCAATATCATAGAACGGCGGAACGTGACGACGCGGTGATTTTTAATTTGCCGAAAAACCGCTAGCATAGAGAGCTTCGTTGAACAGAAAATATGCTTGTTAACTTGGCAATCGTTTATTGAAACATTGTAATTAGAGGTCATTGAATTTCATGAGGGGGGCTACGCCGACGTTTCATCAAGAGTAGCCACTTGGACGTCGTCGTCGTCTGCTTGCTCACGATCCGGCAGGATTGACGATGCTCGGAAACATGAACATTATCGTGCATCATGCAATTTCATATTGCGTACTAACAACGTGCCGGTTATAATAATTGCATCTAGTTTCGTGCGTGTTAACATTCACCGGTAGATCCAGCGGCACGAAGGTGCGACGATAATTAAATGTTATCCTCTGTTTCTCTTTCCGGATCAATTATGTTATTAATTTCGCGTTTGCGTCAAATTTTACTTGTACATTTCTTTTTTAATGTAACAGATAACTTTAAAATTAATATTAGGAAAATTAGTTTGGAAATTAAACGAGGAACGAATGCTTTCGGTATTGTACAATATATTAAAAATTCTAATTTTTGGAAGAATCTTAACGTTAACACGTTCAGGCTGAACCGTTTGTCTGTAAATCTCCTAAATTCGGATGAATTGTGAATTTAGAACGATTGCTGAATTTAGTAATGAATCATGAATTATTTAAGCCAAAGTGACCATTTTTGAAAAGGACTTCCGATTTATAACGAACTAAGAGCGATTAATTGTAAGAACAGGGATAACGATACAACTAAAGAAGAGATAATTAACCCTTTCACAGTGTGGTAAAATTACGAATTCTGGTCCAAAAAATGTCTAGTTTTTTCTAGTAATAAAAAATGTAAAAAAACGTGCGTATCTATTTGTCTTGGTTTCGATCAAATGCAGTAAGTCCGGAGAGAAGAAATATTCAAAATAGCTTACAATTATTGTTAGTATATCGCCGCTGTCGTTTCTTACGTGAACGGACGGAGAACTGGTGAAATGCATTCTTGGTGGTGGAGGAGGCATATTATTTCCGTCAATTCTTGTAAAATTATATTCGAAATTATTGTCAATTGTGTTGTTCTGTCTTGCATTCTCTGATGAAGTTGAACTGTCATCGGTTGAGACCGGATTATCACTATCACTGGCATTTATGATTGACGAGTCACTACTATTACTACTATCTATGTTGGATAACAAAAATACAATTTTATATAATTCACAAAAACGATTTTTAGAACTGAAAAAGCACTAAACTCTGGTGCGAAGGATTGTGTGATTGGTTTCAAAGTCGACGGCATACTGAATTCAAAACTAAACCACGTCTCCTTCTTCATTTAAAATAATCTTAGAAAACAGAGGAAGCAAAGAATCTAGCCATATTCTTAGATATCTTTGGTAGACTAAACAGTTTGAACGCCTTACCCTGCCCGTGACTGTCACGGGATAAACCGTTTGGTACTTGACGCTCTGCCCGTGACTGTCACGGGATACACTGCCAATGGGTTAAGAGAAATATAATATTCCAGTTTGAAAACAATTATACGCGCAATTAGTTTTCAATTAAACTTCTATAAATGTCCGTTACGTAAACCGTGTTATAATTTACCATAGCCCCCATAAAATTCCCCCGGGAAATTCGACGAAATACGAGCGAGAAGCAATTGCAACGTCCGAAACAATTAACGTTACACTCACTTTAATAACCATCCTTGCGGTCAACTTTTCGACTTTGATTTAAGTTCAAAATAATATCTTTCTTTCGTGGGGTACACGCGTGTTACCGTCGCGACGCCCACAATACCTCGGCACAGTGTCGACGTGTTACGACAGTAAAACATATTTTAGTGCCGGCCGCAGACTCTTCATCGTAAATAACGCCGGCTGACAGTTTACGGGCACGTATAAATATCAATAATTATTGTCAGTAGGCGTCTTGCACTGTGTGCTCCGCGCGTGGTCCATCTCTGACCGATGTGCTTTTTGCGCGACGCGGCTCGTGAATGTCACTCGGTCGAGAAATTGAATTGTCACGCGAGTCACGAACAAATTCTGATAACTTGTTGCCATTGGGGACGAGTTTAAATAACAACGATCGGCTCCTGTCAGTTCTGAAAAATATCAACACGTTGACTGTTCCCTGAAATTTCCATGCTTCGTGCTACATTGGAAGTTTCGTCGTTGTAATAGTATTCTTGTTAATTAAAAATGGAAATTATTCATTTTTATTTGTTAAAAATATTTTTCAAAATTTCAAGAAAGCCACGAAAGCTTCAAAAAATAACTAAATACTTGTAATTCTTCGAGTCTATAAGGAACCAACCCTTTACCTACATTTTCCTATACTTAAGCAATCTAGTAACCTAATCAATCCCGTTCTCAGGGAACCAGTCTAAATTCCTTCGTGGAGTCAGTTCCGATACCTCGTGAGTTATGCCCCACGTAGTTTGCATACATTGGTCCTTGCCTGATCGCGGCCAGGATCACGCGGCGTTCACAGTATAGTCTATGGAAGAAATATAGCGAGGTCGTAAATTAAGGAATTAAGCAGTGGGATCGATTAATGCAACGACACTCAGGGTCGACATGTGACATCTTACGTTTTTCGATTGGGGCTGAATCAAAGCTAAACCGTACTTCGTGCAGCCCTGACTGAGATTTCGAATCCTAATCTTCTCAGGTCTCTGATATTCGCTTTTCGAGATACTTCGATAAATACCTAAGTACTATGCAGAGATGAGAAGATGGCTAGAGTGATGGCACAAGGGCGTGTACCACTTGACTCTCCCGTTATGCAATTTTATGTAATTCGATCCAATAATGACAATACGTGTACCCCATTTTTACGATTGAATTAAAGAAAGTGGGCCTATGGGGATATGACCTAATCAAACTTGCATTCCACCTCCACAACTAGCGTTTGCCGCCCTTTCGGGCATTTTGAGGACCCCAAACTATTTTACATCTCCGTTCAACAAGTATCTAAATACTTTCTATTCAAACCTCCCCCACCAGAACAAGCCCGTCGAATTGGACATGAATTTTTCTCTTGGGTTTCGATTTCTAGGCGTTAGTGATAGTAATACCAACGTCTGTACGAAATTTCAGCCCGAAGACACACAGATCTCCTTCCCAACTTCGGTCACCGCCCGTATTTTCAGCTCGACAATCCATATGCCCCATTTTCACGATTGTGTCAAACAAGGTCTACGGGACCTACGACGATACGACCCAATCAGACCCACGTTCCTCTCTCCAGCCAACTTCTCATCTCTGCCCAGGAAACTTTGACGCCTGACCGATCTTACGACCTCGCTATATTTCTGCCAGCGACTATACACACGCGGCCCAACCACACCCAGGTCCTCTAAGCGCCCGTAAATATCCGCGCTCGCGGTGAAACTATCTCTCGGAAATCCGAAGGAGCCGGACACACACAGGCGGGCCGGTGCCGTGAAAGCGCTTAGGCGGGACGATCGGACCACCAACGCTTGCAAAAACTTAATCGTCGTGGCTTCGACGCGGGAACGGCCGCGATATACCTCGGCGTCCCGGCGCGATAAACTTTAAGGCGAGCGTGATTTATCGCGCGTACGCCCTTATAATGCTAACATATTCCCGATGCACTAAACCGAACGAATGCACTCGCAGACGAGAAACGGTCAGGGTATAACGGGGGGAGAGAGAGAGAGGACTGACTTGGTGGTTGAACGGTGGGAGAAGCGGCCCAGGATTTATAGGGGGCATGATCGAGATTAGTAACAACATTTTGCCGGATGCAACAACCCGGTGTGCCGCCGGTTATTACGTTTACAGCCCGGCGACAAACGAGACACCCGGAATTTATGGAACGCCGGACATTTTTCCGACGTTTCCTTTCAAACGACCTGGCTGGGGGAAAGGGAGGAGGAAGTTGGAGAGACCTTCCGTGAGAGACTTAGGATCCTGTGATAACAAGCCGGGCGAAGCTTCGTAGATCGTATTTTGTGGTTTATGGAGGCTTGGAGAACGTTCGTGAATTACGTTTTAACCCCTTGACTTGTTATTCCTTTTTCTGACTGTCCATCTAAGCATCGGCTGCTTACTGTTCCAGTACTGTGTTAAGTGAGAAAAGCTGACGTATTATAGGTTACTTGAAATTGGCAATCTTCAGTTTTACAAATTAAATCGAATATTTTTGTTACCGATGGAACTGTTTTTATCAGATCTTGACCAAAATCTGTGGCACGAGTTTGACTCGTTATAAGGGGTTAACGATGTATTAGGCGGTTGGATTTCTATGGAAGTAAAGAGAGTTAGGGGAAATTGGAATATGGTATTGAATTGTTATTCGAGGCTTCTGGGTATGGAATTCAACATTTCTTGGACACAGCTCTAACCCAGAAGCCTCGAATAGCAATTCAAGTAATCCAGGACGTGAAACCTTCAAAAGTGGAATGTGGTGTTTAGAAATTTCTAGTAGGAGTGTTTTTAGGTATTGGAAGCTTTATTTTAGATGAGTAATGTGTGTGTTTACTTGTTTCTTCGGTAAACAGATTTTTGAAATTTTGTTGGTTTGTTATAAATGCATTGAAAGAAATTTCACGTGAATAGTACATTACAGTACTCTGCTTGTGTGATTTTTAAGAAGGCTCGTTAAAAAGTAGAAAAAAAATCCGACGGATCTTACTTTTCGCTTCTATAGTGCTACAAATTTACCAAGAACGTCTCAATGTTACTGATTAAGTTGTAAATGAGGCATACATTATTACAGCTCGCGCAGCTTTTATATTTTTGATTTAAGAATCTTCTTTCTACGAGGAGAATCCATTTCGCGAGATGCAATGATATACGAGCTTCGTAAAAAAAAAGCAGAATTGCGAAGCTGGGCATGATTTATGCGATGGACACTTCACAATAGAAGGGACCATTTGCAATTACGATGTCTGAGCCGCGTATTTTGGTTAATGCATCGTAACACGGAAAAATTATCGCCCTGCCTCGCGAACCGCGTAAATTAATCCACCGTGGAATTCGGCTTCGAAAACGATACAAGATGTAGCCACGTTTCGCAAACAACGGTAAATTCATCAATTCAGACAAATTCGTAAACTGACGAACATGAAAATATGGTTGATCATTTATCAAGAATGGAATGATAATAAAGTTTGTTGGCAAATGTAGCTTTTTTTTATACCTTACTGATTTTCAACAATTCCAACTTAATCTGTGCTTCCATTCACACTGTTCCAATTTCCTAATCGCTAATTCTCTGCAACCATAATTTTCGTATAGACATCTTTTATATTTCACACTCGATTCTGTCAAGCTCCATCAAATGAAACTCACGAAACCTACAATTCTGTGCCCCGCGTGCCCCCGAATTTCTCTTCCGACATTTCCCCCCCAAAAAAAGAAGAAATCCTTGGAACTTCGAAACGTAACAATTTCACAAGAGCCATCAGGAAGCTTCGGTTTGATTGGAAGCACTGGTCGACGTCCAGGCGTTACCGGATTGACAGGGAAGCTTTCACATGCACGCGACCGGGATCATCGTCCGAATGGAAGTCAGCTTGCGCTCCAGACGCCTCCTCCTTGGCGCTGGTCGTTCACCGTGCCGCAAAAAACTGAAGCCATCCATCTCGAGTCCTGACAGCGCCCTTACGGATTCCAGGGACGTACGTGCCGTATAATTAGAACGTAAAAATTTACATTGCCCGCGAGAAATCACGAACGGATTCTCTTCTTTCGAGTGACCTTTGCAGGAGGAGGAGGAAGTGGGAGAGAAAAAGCGAAATAAGGAGAAAAAAATGAAAGAAGAAAATAATAATAGTCGAGCTAGGAAGCGCGAGGACGTTGAACGTGGAACGGGGAGAGTAAAGTGGAAGAGACGAGAGAGGAACGTTATTTCAGAATGGCTCAGCGGGGTTCCTTCGGGGGGTACCTTAAAAATCTCAGCTAACAGCTGCGTAAGTTACACTTCTGATTGAAACGTAAAAATTTCACGACCTTCGTTTCAACCACGTGTGCAACGCGTATAGTTATAAAACACCGATAACTAAGTGGTCGTAAATATCATCGAGGTCCTGGTTGATGGATATGCTCTCGCTGCTTGAGAACTATTACAGCTGTGAACTCTAGACGAACCTATGATAATTGGTTGGGGGCTAGGAGCGATTTGTTCCAAGAGTAGTTTCGTGAAATGTGTCTCTTCGTTTTTTGGAGTATGTGAGATGAAGTGTTGGGAAAATATCTCGAAATCATTGAAATTCCCTGGGTATGAGTAGGATTTTGTAGGAAATGACCTAAAAATTGCTAAAATTGCACAGGAAACTCCTTGTCAATCCATAGAACTCTTTAGAAAAATCCGAAAATTTGGAAGAAAGCTCGCCAGAAATTCCTAGTACCTCTGGAGATTATATGAATACTGATTTATACAGGGTGAGGCAAAAATGGTGACACATATGGAGAACTATACAAAGATAAATCAAGAGATGCAGTATAAAAATTTTTTTTAATTCTTTGTGATTGAAATTAATATTTTAATATTTTCACACACACATGTATTATTGAAGACAGTGGGAATTTCAATCTTTGGAATGTTTATTTTACTTAAATCACTGAAATATCGATATTACTTCGAAATAAATTTACAAATAAAGGAATCTTGCCGAATCTCTTCGGACGTAATAAAATTTGTCGATATTTACCGTTCAAAATTCCCATTTAAAAGAAAATGAAATTCAGGTGGAAAGTTAAAGCGAATAAAGCGGAGGTGCCCGAGAGGGAAATTAATTGCTCATAGTTCACAGTGTCTTGCTCGGTTATTGATACAAAGGGTAGCGTAATCGCGAGGTTTATTAATGGCTGCAGAAAACGCGTCGAGCGTGATCGTAGTGAGCAACCGTCTTCATGGTTTGTTGAATTTCGGAAGCGTCCGTAAAGTGTCTGCCTTTCAGCCTTAATTTAAGCTGGGAAAGCAGAAAATAGTGTACTGGAGCCAAGTCTGGAGCGCAGAGCGAGGATGATACAACGCTCTGACGCCTTTTTTGCCCCGGGAATTGTTGGCCAACGGCTGCATTGTAAGGCTACGCATTGTCGTGTCGCGAGATGACGAGAAAAACGTGTTCACAGTTGCTAAGCACTACGTGCAGGAGAATAGAAATGATCGTTTTTCTAGAGAGTTGCGTTGGAAAAAGTTGAAAAATCGATTGCTTTAATGACTGTTCCAAGTATCCATCACCTAACAGTTTTCCTAAGAGAATTATCATTCTCCATTTTTTCAAAGAATCGTAGTCTTTAGAAATAGTTCAATCATGTTTAAGAAATGTTTTCGTATTTTTAAACAACTGAAAATTTGAACGAAATTATGAGCGAAAATCGAACGAAAAGTGGGTATACCTATTCTAAATTTAAATTCAGGTACACGGTTTCTTAAATCTTCGATAACTCGTCGTTGGTTGTTTCCCTTTACAACCTGCCACGTTTGAATTACTCGCGAAAGCAATTTAATACCATCAAAATCTCGTTTTTACATTTTTTCCACTCCGTTGGTTTCTCCCCTGCATCCTTCAGGTTAGATTCAAATCGCGTCTCGTTTTTCTACACAAAGGACCGAGAAGATCCACGTGGGATCGAGCAAAGTGCAGGAACGATCAACCCAAGATTGTTCCGCGTATCCGCGGATTTCAGTTGTTGCAAACGGTGGAAACGGGAGGGGAAGTTGCTGCGCCTAGCAAAAACTTCCCTCAGCGGATCAAACACGGCTTCACGTATGCTTAACTCGAGCTCGGATCTCTGTTCCACCGTAGGAAGGAGCAAGAGAGAAAGGAGCTGGTGGAATCGGTTTTACGAGCTCGGCGATAAATTATGATCTGTCAAAACAGGACTACCAACCACTCGGCACGTCGACCGTTTCGCTCTTGGTACCAGTTCGACGATGCAGGTGCAATAGACGCTTCTCGTCCATTGCTGCTTTTTAATTTCGCCTTTCGCAACGTCGATCTCTCGTCTCCCGGTTCGCCAGCGCCGTTTCGAAATCACCCTCGATCGCGTTCTACGATCGTACGAAATGTATAACGAAACATCCGCGCGATACTAAAACTTAATTGCGAACAGGCGTCTTTTTTATTGACAGACAGCCGCGCGATATTTCACCGTTGGAGCCAATTGATCTTCGTTCGATATTCGTCTCTCTTTTTCTTCTTTCTTGCTTTTTCCGCTTCAATTTTATCTACCTTTCGTTCGTTCATTCGCTGGAATCTGGTCAAAGGAGAGACGGTTCGCGAAGAGGTGTATCAATTATCACGTAATAACACGGGACGGATTAATTCGAAGATTTCGTAGCGCGAACAGCAGCGGCTCTTCTTTGCAGAGGATCGATTTAAAGAGCCATATCCGAAAGCACATCCGCTCGAGATGATTCCCAGTCTGTACGGTGTTTACGATACGAGGCAGGCAGTGAAACACGGAATCTGTCAATAATTACGGTTCATCATGCTATTGCATCGTAATTCATAATCGGTATTCAATTAACGTTGCTGGCTTGATTATAGGCCATCGATCCACTCTGGGTAAATCCGGGCTCTGGCTCTTAGCGGACTGTGGCTACGTGTTGAGAGATTTTCGACTCTCTGATTTTAGCGAAATAAGCGAAAGCTGCTTATTTGCGGTATCCAGGCGGAATTTGTACGGCATGCTTCGCGAATTAACTTCGTTTAATTGCTGATTTATGTCCACGTTGCGACGATTAAGACGCTCCAGTAGGCTGTCGCTGTTCGAGTAACTTTTGCGCCTCGGCGAGCTACTTTTTGTCAATTTTCGAGTATCTACCGTTGCAGTTAAGAGTGAAATCGAATTTTTAAGGAAATAACCCTGTTTACATCGGGAATTTAATTCGAAGAGCTTGGATCCTACAATCCATTTCGCAGGATCTCAAAGAATTCTCTTTAAGAAAAATTACACTGCTCCTAAATATTACTGTACAATTCGAACAATTTCTTTCTCACACAGCAGAATCCTGCATTTTTCATTAAATTCTACTTCCTTCCATTCTTCTCCGATATTAATCCGCTGAAAAAATTAAAAATCAAAATTACCCAAAGTATCAATTACAGCAAAAATTTCGCTACTTCCGTTATAATTACAGCTATCACACAGCAGAATCCTGCATTTTTCATTAAATTCTACTTCCTTCCATTCTTCTCCGATATTAACCCGCTGAAAAAATTAAAAATCAAAATTACCCAAAGTATCAATTACAGCAAAAATTTCGCTACTTTCGTTATAATTACAGCTACACTGATAAATGGATACAGAATGAACAAATTGATAAATGGATTTTTTTTTTAAAATTATTCAAAACGATAGAGAATATTTCAATCTTTTTCTTTCAAATGAAAGCAATGAAATCTTTCCTACACCTAATAAAATTGAAATAGCAATATGCATAGCGAATGATACGCGAGAAAACGAAGAGGCGAACCGTCCTTCCGCGGTTACGGTTCACGGGGAATCGAAACAGTGGCTGGTCCCATCGACGTTCTAATCACCATGCACTGATTCTCGGTTTAATTCGCGGGCAACGCATAGTAGGCGTTGCACGAGTCAGCTACCAGTTCTACCAGCCGGTCAGGAATCCTGGTCATAGTTAATCGTTAATTAGCACGACGTGTTTTATGGCGTCGCGCGGTCCGGCCGACTTTCGCCTCGTCGTTTGATTTCTGTCGAATATTGGCCGATCAAGCGACCACCGGATGCCGATCGACAGGATATCCTGCCGGCTAAATTAACCAGTTCCCGTGGACACCGATTATTCGCGAAAATCCAAGTTATTGGCGACGTGGTCGAGCCGTGTTCTAATTACCGCTCGTTGCGTGCAACGTTGATCTGATCACCGCGGGGAATATATCTTGTTTAGTGGATTTACTCAATGGCTCGGTTCGATTGTTTGGTAATTTGTGCGACAATGTTTCTACGGTGGTGAATATTTTTTTATTCGCTTCTTGCGAGTGTGGCGGGTCTTGAGATTTAGTGTTCGTAATTATACTATTTTTTTCGTGTTCTTAAGGATAGAAAAATCTGAGGTGGCAGTGGTAGATGAGATTTTGATCTCTATTTAAGATGGAAAGAAATTGTTTTCAGAAATTTTTCTTAAATTTCTTTATATCTGCATATCTTTTTTTGGGGTAAAAGAAATATGGACATTTAAAGTATACACTATTTTTTGGTATTTTTCTAAGATAACAGTAGTAGATGAGATTTTGATCTCTGTTTACAGTGTAAAAGAATTGCTAATTTCTAAATCGTTTTCAAAAATTTTTCTTAAATTTCTGTATACCCACGTATCTTTTTCTTCTGTAAAATAAATACGGATATTTGTAATATTACTTCGGTATATTTGCAAGCAAGTACTCTCTCCTTAATTTACAATATTAATTTATCTGTCTAACACTCTCTCAATTTCAAACGATTACTATTAAATTAAGCGTCCATACCGATTCATTCTCGTTAGAAAATTTCGTTTTTCCCAATAATTCAAAGTACACTCGTTACTCCTGTTATTCGTTCGAGTCTCTGTAAACCGCGTCTAATACGAAATTGACAAGTGTTCGACAATTCGCAACAACTCCAATTAGACCACACTCGGTTTGAAATACTTTTCCAATTGTACACTTCACCAACGTCATCGGCACGATTTACGATAATTAACGGAATGATCTATTCGCACATATACCGTTCTGCTTATTACTACACGGTAAATCTACTTGCTCTAATTTATCCCCCCGATTTCGTATGGAAAAGTAAAACGATCGGCCAGGCGCGAAATATCGATCGAGATATCGTTGCTCCGCGTACTTACCTTAAACACCGAACGACGAGGAGGAAGTTAAATCACGGGCCGCTGACAAGTCGTTATTAACAGACTATTCTGTCAAATATTTTCTCCGCGACGGGATATTACACGGCGTACGATTACATTTACATAACTTACTACTTGCGTACTCGCGCCACGATAATTTCCTTAACGTGAAACGTGCGAACTTCGTTCCACCCAGCCTTCGAGTATTAGCATTGCACACCGTTCCCGTGATAATCTCGCGAGGCATGATGGTATTTCGGGCATGCTCGGCCCATCGAACTTCCTCTGATCGTTTTCTGCCGATAAGTACACACAGCCAATCAACCGCCGATGAATATTGGTTCTTTAAAATATGCTCTATTGATAGTCCCTTTTAGATCGTAACATAACACTTGTTCACACCTTTGTGTAGTTCATTGAACATGTTTGCGGATCGAAGAATACAATTTGTCGTTGATTTTAGAACCACGGTTGTACGGGTGGTACTGTGTGTTCGATGTAAAAGTGATCTTCAGGCTTGTGACTTTAGAGGTTTCTATTTTGAGACGATCGGTGCGAAAGTGGAATGGAATGCTTCGATAATTTAGGGATTCTTAATCGTGTAAACAAAATTGTATTGTAAAAAATTAAATGTGGAAGTGTTTTGTTTTCAAAAAAATTGTAGCAGTGAAATCTCAGTATTCGTGGTTTTAGGTATCCGCGGTTGGCCGGAAATATTAAATTGTTAAATTTTTAATTTTTTAAATTCTTAAATTCATCACCCATCTCATCACAGGCATCGTATCATTATCACACATCTTCTGTTATCATATTTCTGTTGTTTTATTTTCTCATTGGTTACTTCAGTTAACGTTCAATTACACCTAGTAAATAAACCAACTTTTACCATAAGGAAAATCTTCGATACCTATCTCCACGAATACGAAATTTCACTGTAGAGGGTGTAAAAAAATGAATGGTCAGGGCATCAGTTTCCGCTGAAGGAAAAAGAGTTTCCGCAAAATTCTTTATAACATTGAAAATTAATGTTAAACTTGTTTTTTACGCCAACGTATTCTGCTCGACGAGAAGAGAAAAAGTCTGAAAGGAGCCGTATGCCGCAAACAAATAGTACACACATTTTTATTCCCCTTTCACGGTTAAGTTTTGTCCCGCATGGCGAAAAGACACTCCACAAATGCCCATTAACCCCAATCAATTTAACGTAACCGCTTACGACAAAAAACAACGTTAACCCGCGACATTCTCATCTCCCCTTATCGAACCAAGAATTCAACTTAACCCTATCCTGTCAGAGGTCGTTAACAAGCATCTCTCGTATCGTTCGCCAGCAGCCTATGCGAATCGCCTCGGTTCGGTACGGCGATAATTCCGCGTCTCGTCAACGTGGCCACGATCCCCCCCGGTCGAGCGATAAATTTTCGTCGCGACGTAAATAATAAAGGAGAAAAAGTAACAGAAAGCAGCCAACGTCTATGCGTATCCGCGTTGATCCGCGCGCGCGCACACTTTATTGAGTATCGCCATGGAGCTTTTGCACGGCCATAAATTGCTGGAAAAAACGATCGTACGCCGAGAGTTATCTGCGTGAAACTCAGCTAGCAAATAGCCTAGTGAACTGAAGTACGGCAGTGACGTGTTAGAGGGGCAGAGAGGGAGATAGGCCGTGGAATATCAGATAAGTTGAAATGAATTGCCCGGCGCAAAGTCACCGATTGTCAGAGATCTCATTGCCGATTACTGCGAGCTTTCAGTGTTCGAGCTCCGCACATTTGATACCACACCGGCACGCAACGTTTTACGAGTACTACATACACCGGTACACAGAGAACCGTGCCACCGATCCGACAACCTGGACGTTCTGTTTCTAAAATCGACGAACAATGAACGTCACACAGCGTCAACGATACGCCGTATCGCTGGATGTAAGCCGCGATAATTTCATCCCCTCGCGACCTCGCTGGACTTCCCTGTTGCGCAGACAGGCCGGTGACACGCACTCTTCGACAAGTGTGTTGGGAAAAAAAGTTTGGTGGTAACGAATTGTACTGGGATAAATTTTTATATGATTTACCTAGTCAAATGGCGGGAAAACACAGAATATTTGGAAAATTTTATTCTCCCACGTTAACACGTTAATTGCTACGATTTACATGTTTTGCTTCGGGGGCCACAAGAAAATTTTTTATTATTCTAAGCACAGTATTATGATATTATTATTGTTTTTTTTTTTTAATTCAAAATAACGTGTAGACATTTGAGATCACAGGTGACCAACGTGTTAACTACCTGTCTACCTGAATTCCCTTGGAGAGAAATTCTTTTGGTAGATCTTCGAAATATTCGTTAGTAGCAATTTCCAATTGCACATATGGATTGCGAAGTGAAAATCGCAGCTCAGTGAATCGACATTCTTGAATTGTATTAATATTGCCAACCAAAGAAGATACGCCTGAAGAAATATCTCAAGAAAATTTCTTCGAATTCTGCGTTTCGGGAGGAAATCGTGTAAAGTTGAATAAAAATTAGTCATGTCATTAAATACAAAACATAGTGAAAATTGCGAAATAAATGAAATTGAAGCTTAACTTACAACAGAAAACGAAATTTCTCCTCGTGACAAAGGAAAAAACCAATCTCCGTCGCTGAAAAGGAATCTTTCAAAACACACAGATCTACATAAATCCTGCAGTCAGAAAAAGTAACGAGCACGTTCGTTCATATCCGCTTTAACCACAGCTGAAGTAACAATCTCCCCTTTCAGTATCTAACTAACACGCATTCCTCCGTCTGGTAACTGATTCGATTCGTGCGTTTCTCTCCTGCATTTTGCATCCGGAAGCTTCGATTATCTGTAATTGCCATCGCCACTTGTAACGACGCCGATTAACGAGATTCAAGTGTTAGCAGCCTCGCAACAGAATTCTTCGCTGGTGAATGTTTCGTGTCCAGCAATTACGATGTATCCTTACCTACATAATTACAGCCAACCAACAATCGGTTCGGTAGCTTTCTCAGAACGATCCTCCTCGTTCGTCGACGTGGAAAAAGGTTGCTCGATACTGTCACACGAATCGATCGTTAACGACGTCGATGAAATTCAAAAGACACCGTGCAAAGTGTCTTTTAAGAGTGGAAAATGGCACGTCGGAAGACGACTATGCCACCTGGTAAAGGATATTCGGTTTGGTGAAAAGGCGAACAATGAAACGATCGCCACAGCAGCGACGCTGGCTATCAGATAAGGGGCAAAGAACTTTATTACTAGCCGTTATGAATCGGCGGCGGCCCTCCCGCGAAAAATAAACAATAGACACGCGTGTACGCTCGCGAAAGGTTATCGCCGCTGTAAGAACACAATACAAGACATCAGATAAGATCCATGGCTGCATAGGCGCTGCTGTATGATCCCTGATTATCATACATCTCGCGGCAGATTTGCCATCTTCATCGGGAATCAGCTTACGGATTCCTTTCCAATGGAATTCTCCGGATCGAAAAGCTCTTTCGCTATGGTCTTTCGTGGATTTCGAAGAAACTGATCGATTATTCGCACAAATGTCAGCTGTTCCACGGTATAATTAACGTGGTGCACGTATTTTAAAAGGCTCTTTTCTTGAAAGTTTTGTATCTGTTATTTAACGAATTAGCGAATAAAGTGGAATTTTTTGGTTTGCACTCTGATATTCTTAGAATGGGACAAACAGTTCAAGAAAAAATAGTAAATATGAGAAAGAATTATAAAAACATATTGCTACTGTGAGAATACAGTATTATTATTTTCGATTGTTGTCTATACTTCCACATGGTTTGCATTGCAATGAAAATCTAAAATTCTAGAACGAAGTCACTTTAGTCGACCTATGATTCTAAACTGTAATCATAAAATTAGTAGAAAATAGAATAAATCAATTTTAATGAAATGAAAATCATTTCTAAACAGCGAATACACTGTTTGATTAATTCTAAATCAAATATCCCAGCGGAAATGAGTAACGAATGCATGCAACGTTCGTTGCACATCTTCTGTCCATAGGTGATTATTATCATTACGAGAATACAATACGTTGCTATCTGATAAAGTCCTGTTACGTAGGCGAGCTCTATGGTATTTGATTATTGCACATCTTATCGAAGATTAACTATCTTATACGTTTGCCGCGTTCGTTTACCTGCAAACAGGCGAGACCGATCGATCCAGCATAGTCCATTCGCCCCGTACAATTTATTGAACACAGTAAATATCGTTCGTTATGGGATTAATTTGAAAAATAAAAGGAAGAAAAGTGTAAATAATTTTGTGAAATAGGGGAAGTATTAAAAAAGAAATTTAATTAATATTTTTATATCATTGCAATCACTATTTTGCCCTATTTAAATTGCAATAGTTTTCCATCGCAATGTGAAAAATGTCTAGTATCTAAAATTGTAAAATAGGGAAAGTATTAAAACGCAAATTTAACTAATTCCATTTCTCTATCATTGCAATCACGAAATTGCCCTATTTAAATTGCAATAATTTACAAAGGTGTCGAGTATCTCTTATAACATAGAAAATAATATAACGAAAATAAAACAAAAAATTTCCACTTAAAATCGATGCGAAAAATTGTTCCGTTTCGCTGTTTCATTATTTTTCTAAAATTATGCTAGAGCATGCGTTTTAACGTTCACGCTGTTTGCCCGCCGGATCACGAATGACGAGCTCATTATTCGGTCATTTGCAAGTTTTCCGCGGGCAAATTTCAATTAAAATTTGTCGATCGACCGTTCGGAAATGAATAGCGAGCGATCCGCGAAGGCTCGCGCTCGCCCACGGCGTTATTTCATTACGCCATTCCGCGGAATTATTTCGTTCCGTTGCATGAAAAATTCAATGGTAACAGGCGGAACAGCGGCCGCGGCGAAACGCGTTTGCGAAAGCAGTTTCGTCACACGTTTATCACTTTTCGAATGTACATTCGTCACGATTTCACTCGGCCTCTGGCCGTTTCAAACGGATCCGTAATCATAATCTTCAGTGAGGTGATTAATTACGTAAATTTTGCGGAAACCGCGGGCCTGAAATTGCACGAACAGGTACTAATGAAATCAATTGCTTCGTTTCTATCTTTAATTGTATTTTGCTGTAACGGAGATTGATTGCTTTATAGGAATCGGTAATTATAGGTATCGGTAATTACAGGTACGAGGAAAGAAAGAATATATGAAACTTAAGCAGACCAACATTTTTACGGTATTGATTGCATTTCTAAAATTTCAAATTTTTCCCTTTAAAGATTTTGGTCATTTTCCAATTATCCACTTTTCTAATTTGCATACCTTTCAATTATGAAGGAAAAATGATTTAAATTTCAATAATTATTACTCTGTATTCTCATCATTATTGCCTTTGTAGAAATTCATAACTTTGTTAATTTTCGAATTATCCAATTTTTTCATCCGCATATCTTTGAATTATCAAGTCAAAATTTTCCAACTTTCAATCATTATTATTCTACTGCCTTTATAGAATTTCATAACTTTCGTTAATTTTCAAATTATCCAATTTCTTAATTCTCACATCTTCGAATTAGAATATAAAAATTTTCTGTTCATTTCTGTTCAAAAACGAGTAAGTCCTCGTAGAAATTCACAACAAAGAACGAAGCAACAATTGCAAAAATATACCACTCCTAAGAATAATTTAAAAACCCCGTTTATCAAGTTCGTCGAACATTTTCTCTCAGAACACTTTTCAGCATTTCCTCCGAGCAGTTCCACGTTTCTAACGAGATCTACAGAACAGCATACCCGATCTCTAATTTCCACGTTTCCTGTCTCGTTTTGAGTCCGATCGTTCAGTGTCGAAAGCCGTTTTCGATAACCGTGAGAGATCCGCTATCAAGGTTCCCTATCTAATTACGAGAGACTTCCACGAACAATCGTGTGAAACGAATGCATTGAAAACACAACGGGTTTACGTCACAGTGACATTAAGAAGATATATACATACATACATGCATACGTGGTGGCCGACGAGAGTCAACGCGATCGAATCGCATTATGCATTGAATCATTCAAATGTTACCCTCCCCACCTTTCTCCGGTTAATTATATTTTCTGCCTTCTAGCTGGCTGGCTCCTCCTGGATAGAAAATGCCGCGAGAAATCGTAACGAACCGTGACCCACGTCCGTGCATCGCTAGTGATCCATCACTATCCGCGATAATCACGGAGTTATGCAAAGGACGTTGCTTTACCATTAGACAGGCCGTCGTACGTACCTAACGTACGTCGTATGCACGTTTTCTGTTACTCTATCTCGTTTGACCGTCGAGATTTAGCCGGATTCGCGATTAGAGAATGCGCTTTCGTAACACTCGCGCGAGGAACGATTATGCGGTGTTTTTTCAAATGTGACATAGAATCGCGTAGTTCGCTTCGTACAGCTTATTCCTTGTTACATTATCTTTAACGTGATACTTTGATACTTGTTCTTTGTTAATATCGAGTCACAGAACAGACACCTTTTTCTTTCTTTTCTTTCTTTTATTTTGAGGATGATGATAAGTGATTTTTACAACGTGAACGCATAGGGAATAAATTTCAGATTAATTTAGATACAAAACAGCAGTGACAATTAATTTAATTTTCTCGTGAATTTATTCAATTATAAATTAAAATTGACGAATAGGCGTGCTAATCACTTAGTACCAATTACGAATTGCAAGAATTCTAAGAAAATTTGGGAATCTAGATCGCACGCTGATATGAAAAATCGCGCTTCTCTTCAACCGTTCCATTTTCACCGCGTCGAAATGTATTTTTTATTTACCGATGAATATTTCACTTCGCCAATCTGAATTCGCTACGAAAGCGCGAATTTCTGTGTTAAAATGGTTCGATTATGAAACAACGAATGACCGATCAAATCGTCCTGGATCCTCCACGGCGAGGA
>NW_017100265.1:2415529-2438145 GCF_001263275.1 Habropoda laboriosa | reverse complement strand
AGCGGGGAAAAAGAAGAGAAAGCCCGGTTAGTTCACGGTCGTGGTCTTTCTCGGATCCAAGGTAAAACTCTCGATGGAAATCGTGAAAGAGAACGGCTGAAAGTCAACGGTAATTGCGATACGAGTGATTCTTTACTTTCATTAACCTTTCGGGGCCAGCCTCCTACGATTTTCCGCCTGTCTCGTTTGAAAACTCGAAAACCTCGTCATCTTCATTCGCCGTGACGCATTCCCACGATTATGTGTTAATTTGCCGATCGGCATCGAGACAGTTTTCGACAAAACGTGAAAAAAAGCAGCGTGTTTCTTCGACGAGCGCACGCAAGTTGGGATATGCGTATGCGTGTTGCGTTGGCCGGCGAAATTAAGACGGAAATGCAATGTAAACAGGACACCGCTGAAACAACACGGTTAAATGCGCAGTTCGACCAGGAGAAAAATAAAATTCCGATACCACTGACTTTTCCTTCTCTCGCACGCACTGTTTGTCCCGTTTCGTAATTTCTTTTTTTCCATCGTTCTTTCGCCTTACTTTTTCCACCTCGTCTCAGCTCGTACGATACGAATCTCCTTCTTGTTTGCTTCTTTCGATTCTTCGTTCGATCGCATTTATTTTCTGATGATTGCGATTTTTCTCCGATTTCCTCGATTTTCATTCGTATTTTTAACTTGCACGTTTTAACTATCGATAGGTACTCCTTTTAGCGCGAATGATGTAGTGAGATCGCAAGCTGTGTGAAAAAGTGGAGAATGAGAGGTAAAGAAAAATAGTTCTAAAATTGGTTTCCTTTAGCAACCGGCAAAATTCAGTCTTCATTGTTAAATCTCTCATAAATCTACATTTAAGCATACCCGGCAAATTTCAATTCGACTTGCCGGGAATTACATTTCACGCGTTCCTCTTGTAAGAAAACTTTGTTCACTTGGAATAATATTGGATAATTTTCAGTACACTCGTAGATTGCACAATTCTACATTACTCGAAGAACCGAATCTTCGCACGGAGGGCAAATCGAGCCGCGGAAGGGTTAACCGCACGCCGTAAGAGGCGACAATTTCTGTCTTCGATGTGACCAGGTAAGAGGGAAACGGAAGAGCCTTGGGCGGAATCCTCTCGCAACAGTGTCCCATGATACTCCAACGTTTGATTTATGCCACGTGTTTATGCGAGCGTTCGCGCAACTCCGAACGACAGGATAAAGGGACGAGGAAAAGGGAGAGACCTGCTGCCTACTCTGCCATTGTCCGATGATTTACGCCCGTCCTATTACCGTGCGAAGATTTCTGGCAATGTTGTCTCCGTTCCTCGCCGTAGAACCACGAGGACGAGCAGGACGAAGAAGTAGCAGAGGAAAGAGACGAAGGAGAAGGAGAAGAGAAGGAAGACGAAGAAGAAGAAGAAGAGCGAGGGGGCCCGTGGTGAAATCGCCGCGAGAAAGCATGCTGGTACGGGGCCGACTTGTTGAGTGATTATGACTTTAAATGGACTCTAAAGAGGTCCTAATGGCGTAATTATACGGAGCAGGCTTCATGGAAATTACGTTTAAATGCGTCCACGGAACGCCTTCTGGTTTTCACCACGTTTTCACGACGTTTTCACTCCGTTCTCAGCTGTCCCCTTCGACTCTTACGTTCTCTGCCATTTTTGCCTCGTTTCACCGTCCTTTTCTCTTTTTCCCCTATTCTTCTTCGGGATGAATTTTGGGCATTTGATACGTCGACGATTGGTTTTTTGAATTTAAAGTGAGATTTTCTGGTTTTAGTTTGCACGAGGATGTTTGGAAGAAGGGGTTCGCGTACGTTTAGGGATATGCGGTTGTTTGGTGAAGGGGATCAGAAGAGGCGATTTCTCATTCTGACAGAGTTGATTTGTGGAGATTGAGAAGTATTATGCTGTTTTATGTCCTGGAACGTTTTGAATACTCCGTATGTTTGGTTATAGTACTTTCTATTCATTTGTCTCATTCTTCCCGTGACACTCAATCTGTTTTTATTATAAAGTGTTATGGCATACGAAGCATGTGATGCTCGGTCTGCGAAGTGTATTAAGCGGAATATTGTAAAGTGGGGCCAAATGAGGTGTAATGGAAGTGGTAATGACAAAAGGAATGCATGATTTACGGGAAATAATGTGTAGTGTGCGAGAGAAAAATACTGGCAAATTTTTTGAATATCTTTAATCTGAGAATACTGTATTAAGAAGTTGATGTTCAGATTTTCCGTTTACTATTTCGTTATTTATTAACAACAAAATGGAAAGTGACATAAAGCATAAATCTGACAATTAATGTAACTTTCGATTTCGTTATCGGCAACAGATGAGAAGAGAAGAGTGCAAATTTCTTAATGCAGTAAAAACTGAGAATTCTGTATTAGGAAGTTTGCATTTTTTTCAAGTATAAAGTTGACGCTTAAGTGTTAGGTAATTTGGAAATTTTCCGTTTACTATTTCATCCTCTGTTCATATCGATCATAATTTACTTCAGATGAATCAAACTTCTTAATACAGTAAAAAAAAAAACAATTTTTGCTAAAATAATTATTCATCGAAACAGCAAATTTACCGACACTCTTTTCTCCTAACGATCACACATCATTCAGATTTCCCCATGTCCATACTTCGCACACGTAGTACAAACCTTTCCCTTCGATCGACGTGAACAAATTCGTGCCGCGTGTTCACCGCCATTCCAACCTCTCTCTCCGTCGATCCCCCGAACAGGAGTAAAGGAAAAACAAGGGAAAAGAGAAGAAGGAAAAAAAAAGATCCTCATCGAGAGGGTACACTCGACGTGAAACGGATTACCGCGTGCCAATGGCTGGCCCTGTGAAGAGCGCGAGCATGGGGAACAAAGAAACGCGGCAGGCGGGGGTGGTGGTGGTGGTCCGGGGAAAATAGCACGATCCCTTTCATTTCGGTTTTAATGGAAAAAGGTGAAAATTAAAATCCGCAAAATGAAAATGGCCGGCTGAACGGAGAACGGAAAAACGGGTAGCCGGGGCACGAGTGGATGGATCGATAGATAAAACGGGTGGAAAAGTGCGAACGAGATTGAACCGCGACTACCGAATTATTCGGAGGGGGACAGAAACAGAAATATAGAAAGAGAGAGTGAGTGAAACAGGGAACGGTGATAGAACGAAAGAGAAAGAGGAACTCTCGAAGGGATGCAAGAGCGAGCTGTTCGTTAATTGGTGGCGCTAATTAGTGGAGAGGCATCGTCTCGTAAGCCCATTCTCGTACACCTGTACGTTTATGCGGTGCAACAAACCAACGAAATTTCCATGTTAATAATCCTCCTCTACGTATACGTGTATGTATGTGTATCTAACTGTGTGTGTAAAGCAGAGGCAACGGAGCAGGTATTACCGCATTCGTAAACGAGTATTCGGAAACGTTCTACCGCTATGGATCCACGGGTAATTAGTCATTCGAACGTTTCTCGCTGGTCGTCTTTCACTGTGCTCACCTCGTCTCGTCTCGCCTCACGGGCGTCGCGATGAGACAACGAGCGAGTAATTAGCTTTGCGCGGTCTAACAGAGAAAGAAAGAACGGGAATACAGAAGGGCGAAAAGGAAAATAGTGGAGGGAAGGGAGAGAGGGGAGAGACTGGTGGGTCTGGCCCCGCGCGGCGACACCGTGCTCGCGAATGTTCCGCGACGTCCGCTTTATCGTCGACCCATCGTCATCCATGATTAATTAGTATTAATTAATTAACGAAGGCCGCGCGCGCACTGTCCGTTCCGGACGGCCGCAGTATGCAAATGTCCGGGCCACGATCTTCTCTGGCCGGTTCAATTATTTAAAAACGCTGATGGAACGAAACGCTGGGAAAACAAGCCGCCAGACGATCCCTGTTTTTCTCGTCCCTCGTGTTGATTCGTTTTCTATGTTTTCTTTGCTTTTCTCTCTCTCTCTCTCTATGTCGTGGATAATCAATTATTTTATCGATAGACGTCGCGTGGTGTTGCGATGTTTTTTAGTGTGCGTAAGAGTGCGAGGGACGACGGGTCGATCTTTGATCGTGGAAATTAGGTGTGCATTAGAATCCTTAAATTTTTCATGAAATTCGACATTCACTGTAATTCGTATTTTTGGGTTGGGACGATTATGCAATATTTTCTCGTGTATCCAAAATTACAGTTCTATAAGGAACAAGTTAGTCATTTGAATTTACCGAGTTTGCACCTACTTACACATTTCTTTTTTTTCTCTTACTTCATGCATAGAGTTGACAATTTTTTAAAAAGAACTTTCACTTGTTCCGCGAAAATTGCGAAAATAAAATTCCTTAGAAAAAAGAACATCGTAAAAATACTTATATAGCCAAAGGGTTAATTTACGAATGAAACCTATCTCTTCAAAATCCAAAAGTCAATGTTACCCTCGTTGCCCGACAATTTCACTCCCCACACCCCCACAAACCTACCGTGAATACCAAGAATCCGAAACGAGACAATGCGTCTACGTGTACAAACTAAACAATAAAAAGAACGAAAAAAAAAAACACACGTGCACACTGTGATAACCGGTGGTACGCATGCCTCGTTCGCGGAACCATAAGGTAGACAAAGCGGCTTTTTCCGGCCGGCGAGATACGAGCGTGCAGCCGCGTGTATCGGCCAGGTATTGGCCAATTGCGCGGCTGAATCGCGCGCACAGAGGGACATTTGATTTAACGGAAGTCGATTAGTAGCGACCAGATGAATCACGATCGCCTGTTCTCAGAATACAACACGTGTTGCTTGAAAGCAAATGTATGTTAGCGTTGCCACGGCCTGGCATGGCCAGTCCCGGCAGATTTCTTCGCTTACGTAGAAAAGAAAAGAATGGTGAAAAGTATCGGTAAGTCGACCTGAGGTGGAAAAGGGAGACTCGACAATCCGTTGGTCGCGAAACCAACTGAGTCATCGTCGCTCACGAACTCGCCACGGTTAATATATTTATCACGATGTCGAGCAAAGGTCGGCTCGCCGACAAAGTATGGGCGACAAGGCGATCGCGATCGGTCGAATCCGAGCAACGAGCGTTTCACTTTCCTGCCGGATCGAAGGCATTTCTCGATCGTGCCACGTTCGAAGACGTGTGCGCCTTCGGGGAGACATGGACAGCGCCTTTTGTGTATGAAGCAACGGACCTGAGCACTCTGGTGCTTGGTAAGATCGTGGAAGAGGGATTCTGTCGATGGTACCCGATAGAACGCTCGATCGAGGCGGATTGAATTCTCGATTGACAACGTTATTAACTCGTAACCGATTTTTCACGGTTCAACAGGGCTACGGCGGTTTGCTTTAATCGAGAGATTAGCGATCGGTGGTGGATAGTGTCGGTAAGTGAGCTGATTGAAGGTTCGGCTCGGTGAACAGTCTAACGTTCTCGACGATCAATTGTGTTTTCTCTTGTTAAATTAGTAGATCGACTGATTTCACGCATCGATATTAATAGAATCAGCGTGATAACAAATGTAGTCAAATAGTTTCTTTCGTAGACAGTCATTTTCGTGTTTTTCATTTTTCAACGTACGAAGTACGAATTTTCATTACATTAGATTTCTTCGTAGAATTTACCTCGTTTTTCAAAAATACTTTGGACAAATTTTTATGAATGCGTACTGTACACTGGTGAGACTTTATCCTGTTTATCGTAAATAATAAAAATAACAATAATAATCGTCTTCGAGAGAAATGTAACGGGGAGCAATGAAGAAATCGAGAGATCTAGCGATATAGTAAGAAGGGACGTCTGTTTCATCTGCAGCTTATTAGTGAACCCGCCACTGAGGTTGCCTATCAGATACATATCCTAGACACGAAGACATTCGTTAGGAAAGGCGATCTATTTGAATGGATCGGCGGTTAGTCGTGGAACTTGCGGGAAACAGCGATTTCGTAATAACGATGGAAACCCTCTAATGGGAATACCAGCCACAGAATTAGCGATACTATGCAGATGGTCTACCAACTGGATTAGTAGAATACTAGCGTATCGAGCAAAATGAATCAGTTTCGAATCTCGATTCATGGAACCGTTTAATCTCAAATCTTTCGTGCAACTGACTAAATAATTCATTTCAACGTTACTCGCTTCAGGCGAATCCTCTCTTTGAAAGAAAAAGAAAAAACAGAAAAAAATAGAACACGAAGAAAAGACTTTATTCTCACGTTCAACCGTTAATTGGACGCTGTTATCTCGAGACCAGGTGACAAGGTTCTCGAAAAGCCGCCACGTGGCGTCGACTCGCCAGAAGGCAGGAATTCTTCTTCTTTTCCCTTCTTTTTTTTCTTCTCTCCGCTTCTCTGTGCCGGGTAACAAAACGCGATATCGAGAGACGGGGGTATTATTAAATATGCTGTAACGACCCGGTTGAATTATGAGATACAAGTCGCGAATTGGAAGCGTGTGATCTATCGACGGTAAATAAAGAGGTATTCGATTCGAAGGAGGCTGAACAACGATATCGCGATCGATGATCTGCTATAACCAGGTGCCTCGGTTTAAACCAGAACGGGCCCGCGTTTCTTTTTAAATATCAGCCCGCTGCGCTGTTCGCAGAGCTGGTGTAAGCGCGTTTCGCGCGTTGTTACCTGCCCCTGGGCTTGTGTTTAGCTGCCTATTGTAATTCTGTCTCTCTCTTCCTTCCTCTTTCTCTCGCCCGCTGGTACTTGGTAACTGGACGTTTAATGAACACTTAAGATAACGATTGAAATAAAGATACCGTGGGAGCGAGACTACGTTGCCACGTACACCATCGTGTATTACTGGCTGGATACCATGGTGTACGTTTGCCGCGATCACTTCTTTGCCCAGGCTACGGGCTCGCTCGTTTCGAAGATACAACTCTAGATTTTGAACGGAGAATAGCACGAGTAATGATGTTAACGAGTCACGGCTGCGGCGTGACCCTTTTTTCCCGACCGCTTGGGAAGCTGGGCCTCGGGAATTCGCGCGGGCTCTGTGTGGCATTTCGGGGCTGATCTCTTCTGAATGAACACGGAAATAAGGTTACCAGAGAGTGTACTGGAGCTTTTTACTCATTTTTTGGGGTACGCGAATTAGGGATCAGTAGTGCGTTGATAAACGCATTGATAAAGGATTGGGGTTGATTAACCTTGAATTGCAGGTTTTTAAGAGTATCTAAGAAAATTGTACGGTAAATGTAAAGAAAGTTGGGAAATTGGAAAAATGCGAAAAGATTAGAAAAATATAGCGGCTTTCATGAAAGAAGTTTGATATATCTACTTCTTTTATGTTCCAAAGTTTAATTTCTCTTTTTTTTTTTTGCGTTTCTCTGCAAATCCATTTTCCTTTCCAACGACTTCCACTATAATTCCAAAATAAGCACACACACTCACGGTGCTAAAACGAAAATCTGAAAAAACCAGTTCGAATCAAGTTCCTCTCCCTCGAAACTCAACGACTCTCGCTGAAGCTTTCCGTCCATCAGCATCAAGCATCTCTCGTTGGATCGGGGCACTCGAATAGAATCACGCACGCGAGAAACACGCGACGCGTGCCGTTACGAACAAGGATCGTAGGATGAAGACGGCTGAAAGTGGCACGCGAGGAAAATAACGCGAGGAGCCGGTGCACGCGGAATAGAGATCTTCGATTGGAAACAGAAGTCGCGGTGCGTCGGACGGATCGCGATCGATGATCTCCTTTCCGGGTGCCTCCTCGAGGCTAGAACAACACGTGTTGCTCTTAACTCCGTCCTCCGTTCGCCTGGCCTCCGTGTGTTTACGTGTACCGGGGGCTCATTTGCATATTATAACGATATCGATATAGCGGCACGTTAATACCGCTGTCGTGGCGCTCTCGCCGTATAAGCGAGGGCACACCTGCGCCTCGCGTTCGCGCGGCCCTCCGGCATCCGGTGATTGTCCGCTCCCCGTCTTTCCTCGTTTCTCTCCGGAGCTCGCCTCCCTTTTCCATCGTCTCGCCCGATCCTTCCGCCGGTTTCCTCCTTCCTGACGATCGAGGGAGGCGCGCGCGATCGTCACGCTACTGTGGCCTACTCGCGGTCGCCTTTTTCACCGTGCTTTTTTTCTGTAACACGGGATTGCTGGACGGCGAAGCAGCTGATGGAAAATGGTACGACGAAGGTGGAGGTAGTTACTGTGGAGGGATTTTGTTTGGGTAGGGGTGAAGTACTGGTTCGAGGAAAAATGTAAGGGCTTGCAGAGGGAACATCCCGATTTTGATGAAACTTTGGTATATAGTGGTTTTCGGAAAAAATATTTGACACGTGTTTTTTTATTTTGCCAATCGTGCACAGTGAAGGGGTGAAAATCCCCATCGAAGTTGGAAGCGGTTTAGTCTAATATTCCGGAAACTATTTTTCAGTGATAAATAGGTACTAAGTAATTTTCACTAAATGTATTTATTACCCTTGGCTTTGAGGACGATTTTTACCCTTTCAATGCGAATGATTGTTGGTAAAAAAAAATGCGTGTCAAATTTTTAAAGTTTCATTAAGCCTCTGCATAGCGGAATCTATTCTGAAACAGAAAACAAGTGAAAGTAATGTTTCTCAACTAAACGACACATCCGAATAAGAGCTAGAAATGCAAATTTTTGCAAAATTTCAATAGCAACTAAGTTACTATTCTAAGTTCAACGTGTCACACTTATGTTAATTGTAGACCTAGAATAGACGAGTGTTACCAATAAGTTAAATAATATTGCATATTATATCGCAAACAATTATTTTCACGAAAATGTTTTATCCACCTAACATCGTACAAAATAAGAAGAAGAAAAAATTATAAAGGACTTCACTCGTGGTCAGCGTTGAATTAGAACCACTAAGGAGAATAAATCGCATAAAAAGTTTCGTCACGTTCCTGTTCGTTCCACCTTATAGAATTGATGCGGGTTAAAGATGAGGGCAACTAATGAATATTCTCCTGACGTGGTGACAACAGTTTATGCTTTCACGTAAATTTGTAAGTCTATTCATTCGGATGTCATAAACGGAAGTTAAGGTTGTTCACATTATGCGCTTCTCTTTATCCAAGAATATCTGATATGAAAGTGGAATCAGCTTAATGACCGAAACGGTCCCTCTCGCTATTAACGAAACGTTCGTTTCAATTAACCACGCGTAAGAATTATTCAAGTGAACGCACATCGGTCGACGTGATAATTTCTCACGCATCGCGTAGTTTTACACTTATTTCGAGATTAAGAAATTACATCACGCAATCGTTTAGCATACAATTTAACTGGTATAAGCCTATCGCGATAGAATAGATCGTCGGAATATGCAGCCAGGACACGTAACACGGTGCGTACCTGTTGCAACAGATTAAATCCTTAGAATATGTAGACCGGATATGTAACTTGGCAAATACGTATCGGATCCCTTCGATCCAATTTGCGCGGAGATATAGCCGGTAATTCAACTACAAAGTCAATCACGAATGTCATTTAAATAAATCGCCTTAACACGATATTCATTGCCTCCATTCATATATCAAGTTCATCTGCTTATACGTATGTAGATACGCACGAACAAATAAAGGAAGAAATCGCTATCCTACGACGTGAAGGAAAATATTCTCCCCTAGAAAATTAACCAACTGCCAACTGGATGGAACAATTTTTCCTTGTTTAGGAATTAATCATTTCGATCTGTACAAGAAATGTTTAATACGCGAAACGAAGCTTACAAGCTTAGATTTCAGCATCCTTGCGTAGCAATTTATGAAGACGTTTTGACAAACATAAAAAAATACCATATCTCTGATCAATTTCTTCGCTAAATCTTAATCTACAGAGTGCTCGACACGTTGACGTTTAATTAAGATAAAGTGAATATCGTCAACTAAAAATTTCGAACATCGTAGCCAACTAGACATTATTTTGAATTAAAAAAAGAAATAATAAAGCGAAATATGTAAATCTGACGTGGCAGGCAAAGGGTCGATAATAAACTTCACTGATACAATTCATTTTCAGAAATTCTCGTCAAATTACCTGGGACTTATCAAGGTCTAGGAGACACAATTCTTTTCGTGCTTTCACGTTACGAGACACCTTGTACACCGCATTCTATTACCTTCTCG
Organism: Habropoda laboriosa; assembly: GCF_001263275.1. Classification (NCBI taxonomy): domain Eukaryota; kingdom Metazoa; phylum Arthropoda; class Insecta; order Hymenoptera; family Apidae; genus Habropoda; species Habropoda laboriosa. Next base: position 2,428,076 of record NW_017100265.1, on the reverse strand, counting down.
AATTACCTGGAAACTCGGTCGAAATCGAATCATCCGCTCAACAATTACACGTGAAAGTCACTTCGGTACCAGAACCCCTTAACAGGCGCTTCCTAAACACGTTCGCAGCGGGTCGTCAATCAGGGTGGCTTCGTAGGAACCGGAGAGTGGAGGGTTGGTTAACCAGCCTCTTCCCTATTTGGTCGATCTCAGCGGGCGACCTGAGTCGAGCAACAAAAGCCAAAATTGCGGAGCATTAGTCAAACATCGCCACGCCGTAAACCAAAACCAGCCGCATGATCTCTCCCCGTCTCTGTTCGACCTTGTCTTCTGGTCCAGCTTTCGGGCCAAAAAGTCGTTCATCCTCTGTTTCGCCCTTCCTGACTGTTGAATCGTCTGTTCGAAACAGGCCTGAATCTGACCACCTGGTGGCACCAAGGGATTCTCGATTAAGTCATCAATAACCAACGGTAAACCAATATCTACGACACTTATACAGGGTTATTTGTGACATTTCTGCACCCGTTCCACACGATTCAGCGTATAATTCGATTAAACAAAAATACGAAATTGACTTATGCTGTTTCTGATCTCACCGATTCAATTGCACTCGAGCAGGGTTAGAGTTAGGAGGCTCGTAAATCTCGCTGCAGACTGTGTTTTAATGAATTTCGACGACTTACTCGAAGCCTTCGATCTACTCGCTGTCATAAATTTCTAGCAATCGGAGTCAATTAGTGTGAGGTTGGAGAAGGATGAAACTTGTTTAAGACGAAGTTCAACATTGGAATTTTTATGAAACTCGGTGACAATTTTCACCTGTAGATCTAAAAATGTGACCTATAGAAATAATCGAGATTTGAGATCTCTCAAAATTGTCCAATTTTTGCAGCCCTTTTCCATAATTCCTCTTACGAAGGATTTACTTTCAAGATTAAAATTAATTCAAAAATTCCTGTTACCCGATCAGTACCACTAATCTCTTTAACCCTTTGGGTCAAAAAAGACACAAAGACCTTACTAGACGATAAACTTATAATATACTATTAAGAGAGCATGAACTTGATAACAAGAAAAATCATCAAGAAGTAAGAAGTCGATGGGTCAAAAAAGACCCGAAGACAGTACTGGGGTAAAAATTCCTCAATGATCGTAACACTTTCCCAAAACACCGAGAAACACTTAGGTACATGTGTAAATCGCACAAAAGGAACAGCAATGGAGAAAACGTGAAGCTTGTCCGATATTCAAAGCGCGTTAAAAGAATGGCTAACACCGGGATTTAATGAATTTCTCGGGGCAATCAGTGATTCTTTTTCGTCTGGGCGGCTGGACACGTGCTAAGATCGTGTGTACGCGCGGCGGCCCGATATTAGCCGGCCAATTTGTGCTTTACATTGTTCACGAGCGTCACGAGCGTGTAATTAACGTGTGTCGAGGCGTGGGTCGGAATATCATTAGCGGCAACGGGTCTCTATGAATTAGAATAAATCCGGCCTGGTGTCGAGCGGGGGGACGGGCCGCCGTTTTATCGCGAAAAGAGAAAGATTTATTTGAATTCCAGCGACACGGATTTCGAGATAAGCGAGATCTATCTTCTGGTGTCAAACGGTGCCGGTTACTTTTATCGCTGGATGTAAGACACGGTTTCTTCGCGTCGGCCATTGTCATGCTAATTATGCGTTCACATTCGACCCGGCGATAAACACTTTCAACGGTAATAAGCCGCGAGAAAAATCGTCGTGTTAAACGAGAAACGCGCAGAAACTTGTTGTCCGCGATTCTTTTTTTCTTCTTCTTCCCCACCTTTTCTTCTCCTTTCCTTTCTTTCCCTGCGCGGAGAACGGGATAGTTCTGGTCGTAAATTATGTTTAATAGCTTTGGAAACGTTTCAATGTTAACGGATAACCGCGGTGCAGAGGTGGGATGTTCTTATTAATTGTTCCAACGTAAGATGTTTACGTGGTTCACGTTAATTTATCAGATTGTTACGAATGATTAATGTATCATTCCTATTAGACGAAGTCATCGCGCGCGAATCGTACCGTTGATAAATGTCGCGCTTATGGTACATCATATTTTACGCGTATTGCATTTTTTGGAGCGTATGAAGGATTAGGCGACGTCCTCGATTTGTAAAGTGGGAACGATTAGATTTATCGACAGAGGTGTATTTGCTCTTTAATTTTACATTTATCGCGTGACAAATGATATTTGCGAATCTTCCTATTGGAAACGTGTAGACCTACGTTAATAAAACTTAACCGGTTTTGATTTATATCGAACATTCAATCTTCCAAGCTGCAAATAGTTTGCGGTAATAAATACAAATTTCATACATAGTTGGGGAAGAAAATTACAAGTCAAGGGGTTAACCAAGTTTCGTATCATTTGTGCCGAAATAAAATCAATTACGAAGAAATACGTCGATTATCTGAACCATGTTCCTTCAACGTTGCTTCGTTTATTCTCACATTCACATTAAGCGCGTATTCTCGATTGCAAGCGTGGAAAATTTAAGTTACTATTGGCGCCTGTAGGTGTTTTGAAAATTGGCTCACAATGTACTGCTGGAGCATTTTGGTGCACTTCCATCATAATTCAACACACCGAATTTTGAAACGATACGGTCGAAATAAGAGATTTTGCAGCTGTGGTTAGAAATTTACTATCTTATCTGCCGTAGCGAAAGGGTTAAAGTGCCGCAACTTGAGTAATTCTTCGAATTTCCGAATTTCCCTTCGAGAACACGTTCTCCACACTTCAAACTACAAAACGAATCGAGCCAAAAGAAATTTCGTTTCTTTCAAGCCGTCAAACGAGAATACCCTCTCGAGATAATCCCGCGAAATCCCACTCGAGCAATTACCACCTGACCCTTCGGCGCGCTTATTAAAAAGAAAGTGAAGAAAAAAGGGAATTACCGAAGCTGCTTATTTTACAAGCGGCTAATTACGCTTACAAAAGAAACGTACGACGGACGTGGTACGTGTCCGTCATTACCGATCACCCTCCTCCGATTATTGAAAAAAAAAAAAAAACACCGGCCGTGTGTTCTCGTGACCGTGTTACAACGCGGGTCGCCGCCGATTATGCAACAATTTATGAACACGGATGCGTGACGCGTCCGCGGCAGAGTAAGTAATCATCCAATTAAGTTTTTTGGAAATTCAGACGTCTCGCGACGGAGAGAGAATTCACGGGGCCAGTGGGCTGTGTGCAGCTTGTGTCCCGTGACGTTGAAATCCAGGCACGTATGTACCCGCGTCGCATTACCATACTTGTCACCGGCTCGTCGCATTATATTCGGCCGGTGCGCCGAGTTTTCCCTACTTGGCGACTTCCGGTGTAGTCGACCAACTCTCCTGTGTGCCCCCTTCCTAACAGGGCTGTCAGTGGTGCTCTGCAAATTTAATTCGTGCCGATCGTGACCCCCGATAATGTCGTTCCACTTTACGGTGGCCAGACTGACTGGTAAACTGCTCGACTGGTTGTTGATGCTGACGAAAAAACCATTTCGTCCATTTTGCGACTCTGATGCGTTCCCCGGATGCCAGCCGCGGGGAATTATCTTGATGATAGTGCGCCGCGTTTGATGGTTACACGGTTGCTTTGAAGAATGGTTGCCCGCGTCGGAATGCGGATGGGAATATTGTTTTCCTTTTTCGGGGGGGATACACTCGTACGCGAATATCCAGTTCCAAGTATGAGTGAAACTGTAATAAAAAGGGCATCGCGCGACCATATTTTCTTCCACTACGGTATTCGGCAACGCCGGTCAATTTTGCTCCGTAAATGTATTTTGCCAGCCGGAGAAATTTCAGACTACCTGCTGGATAATTAAGTGTCTTCGCGTTCAATTGCGTATTAAGATCAAATACTAGTTTATCGGTAAGTTGCTTCCTCTTCGATCTTATTTTCTCCAGGAAGTTTCTAATTGACCAATTGCAAGAGATTAGGTGCACTGTATTATAGTGCAAAAGTATCATTTTTAGAAAGTAAGATTGTAATTAAAAAGTGCAGTATGTGTCGATAGTTTGTTCTACTACTTGAGAACGGCGGGAAATTTGAAACTTCTGGAGGGCAGAAGTGTCTCTGATTTAATTTGCATATTAAGATGAAATACTATTTTATTAATAAGTTGTTTGGCTTTAAATCTTATTTCCTCCATGAAGTTTCTTCTTGGCCGATTGCAAGAGATTGCACTGTATTCTAATACAAAAGTACCATGTTTAGAAAGTAAACTTGTAATTAAAAGGCGTAAGTACATATGTGGCGATATTTTCTGCGTCTATGGTTCTTGGTAAATTTCAAAAAAGTGTCATTAAGATGAAATACTATTTGATCGATAAGTCGCCTCTTTTTCAGTCTCATTTTCTCCAGGAAGTTTCTAATTGACCGATTGCAAGAGATTACTCGGTGATCTGTAATAGTACAGAGGTACTAGTTGTTCTTAGGAAAATGTAACGATCGATCGTATGTTCTTGGTTGAACATACTCGTGATGTAATTCCACGAAGAGCTAATACTGTCGAACTTTCCTGGTATGCTTCATTTCACGCTAACGAAGCCTTTTACTCAGAACTCCTGACCTCCGGCGACGCGGTCGCCCTAGCACATCCGGTAATCCGATTAACGGCTCATTTCCGATTTTATTTTCGCTCTCGTACATTTCGTTGTGCGTTCTTTCGTCGTGCTAATATTGAGATCCATTCCACTAGAAATTTGTTGAACTTCAACGAAGTTACTTCACGTAGATATTTAAAAAAAAAAATGTTCATCAAGTATATCCATGAAATTCAATTTCCAAATGGTAGCAGTGTAAGCTGCAATACAATCTCGATTTCTGCTGAACAATAAACTCCGTAACGTTGAGTTTGCGAAATTACGAACTTTTTAAATAATAGACTATCTTAAAATTTCAAATTTCTATCTTACATTAGTAAATCCTCAATTTCATTCTCTTCTGCAGATAATGAACTCTAAATTTTAATCTTTTAATATCACAAATTTTCTAGATAACGAATCTTAAATTGTTAACTTTCAAAACTTCAACTTTCAGGAATTAGGAAACTTGAGTTTAAACAAACCTATGCAAAACTGATTTCTATGGGGGCAATCACAGCAAACAACAACGACATTAGCAGACCGTCTAAAATCAACCACGAAGTTCCATTTACCTCGAGCTTCGACGAGGTGTGCCCGTGTGTCAAAACGTCCACGACTGTCCGCGACGTGTCCGTTGATCCAGTGAACACAGCTCGGCTTCTATGTTTTATCCTAATGAGAACAACAGTCGCGTCCGATACGAGGCTCTTGGGAATCGGTGTCTAGGACTGATGAAGATGGAGGCAGGCAAAGGTAGGCGAAGAGAGGCGAAAGGGGTCGTTAAACTCGGTGGAACGAGCGAAAGAGTAGGCTGACAGAGGGAAAAAGAACGAGAGGAGAAGGGTAGGTCGCGAGTAGTAGACGGGCCGCGCACGACACCGGACAGTGGCCGATACACTAATTTAATTAGCAGGAAATGGACGCGCCGCCTGGCAGGATCTATGCGGCCACGCAGGACACGTGCGTGTGCAACGGCATTAAATGCGTGAACACGTTCACGGGAGGCTCGAAAGGGTCAGTAAGGGAGAGGCCAGAAGGCAGTGGCCAATCTTATTCCGTTTGCATAAGCCGACCGATCCTACTGTGTGTTCTCTCTGCCTCCCTTTTTTCTCTCTGTGCGATAACATCTGTGGAATCAACGGTAATGAGATACGAACGAAATTGGAATAGGATGCGTTACTGTAAAAGAGCTCCACGCTGTTGTCACGACACCGACGTAGTTTTCCCTGCTGATAGGTGACTTCTGCTGGCTATTCGATCTTATTTATTTTCTCTCAATTCTATGGCAGTCTGGTGAATTTGTTGACACTTTTTGAGAGGAGAAAGTGACGAGAAAGGAAACTGAAGAGGTATAGAAAATTAAAGAAATGTACTTTGGCTATTGCAAAATTTTGTAAATCACTCATCTGCAGACCTTGAGAAAGTTGAGAAAGGTTAATCCTACGTTAGAAAATAAATTCTAGAAAATCTTGTTTTCCAGCTGTTGCAAAATTAAAACAAGAACCAAGTATTCTCGAAAGCACAATTATGAATTGTGTAATAAAAAAAAAAATTGAAAAACGTCCATTCTGTGTTAAAAAACTTCGTCTTCGAGCTGTTGTAAAATTTAAACACGAATCTCTTGGTGCAATACTCGAACCAAGTATTCTCTGTCGCAGTATTGCCATATAAACCCTATGGTCAAGGGACCAATCTGACTCTGCGGTTCTAGAGTGCATGCTAAAATCCCAGCATCGCTGAATCTTGCCTGGGAAAACTGTGAAGTCGCTAAACATCGTTTAGCACAAGCCAGGGTTGCTAGATCTCACCAATAAAATCTGAAGTCTTTAGTCGTCGCTTTACCGGATCTCGAAATCGTTGGAACTCGCCCGACAGATCCCTCTACCCTTTTGTAATCCCGGTTAAGTCCTTACAACCACGGAAACACGAAACACAGGTCCTTTGATCTCGTGCTCCTGTTCAAGATTACACGAGCACTTTAAAAGAAAACAATTAACACTTGCAATCGCCAAAGGTAAAATTTTCATCGAGAGATTAGAAATTAATTATTTTTGGAACAAAGTACTCGTAAAGAAAGATGAAAATGTCGGGGATTGATAATTACCGCCACTTCTCTATGTTCCCTTTGAAATTTATTTTCTTCGGCGCACAATGGCATATGCTACTGTACACCGGTAGAATAGCTATTTATTTCTGTAGCGTTCGCTGTGGAATGTTGAAAAGATGAATGCACCGGGGTGGTTTAAAAAGCGTACAATCGAAAAGAACTACTACGAGAGGAATATGGAACTCTGAGCTCCGTTACGAATATATAAATAGAAAGAAGTATATCACTGGCGGTCGAAACGATTCATTTTGACGTAACTAATCGGTAGCTATCAGCTTGGTCAAAACACGGCAGTCAACCTGGCCGGTCCTCGACAAAACGATCGTATCGTTATCTACGATCGACAGGAAGAAATTACTCAAGAGGATGACAGTGTGGTAGACGTTGAACGGCGGGGTTACTATTATATTTATTAAGGCTACATCGAGATCGAAGATCCGAGATAAAGGGTGAAATGCTGTATCGGGCAATGATAGACGAAGAAACAAAGAGAATGTAGAGCCAGAGGCTGCTCGTATATCGTGTCTTATGATCATGAAACCTCTTCGATCACGTTTCCTTTCCCGTGCCCGATCTTTTCCTGATACGACCTATCGATCGACAGATTTTTCTTCGCTCTCTCCGCCGTACACCTGCGTTTCTGACATGCGTTCAGGATGAAACGTGGTAATTCAACTATCGTAGTACCTTGCACAATTTATCGACAGTCGTTGCATAATACTTTACGAACCTCCGAGAATAATTGTTTGACATATGTGTGTACTTTGAGTTGGTAGTAAGAACAGTGAAATTTTAGTATTAATGAAATATAGTTAAACTCAATTTTACGTTTCGGTAGAGTTATAGATTTAATCTTTCAGGAGATATTAAGTCAAAATTTCAAAATTCTAAAATGAGGAAAATTAAGTCTGAAAAAATCTCCCCATCTTACGTAAATCAAAGCTACTAGTCGACGACATCGACGAGTTGGTATTAAGAATAGTGAAATATCGTAATAATAATGAAATATAGTTAAACTCAATTTTACGTTTCGGTAGAGTTACAAATTTAATCTGTCGGGAGATATTAAATCTTGGGGTAAAATAGAAATTCCAAAATGAGGAAAATTAACTTACCGTGAAAAGGACATAAGTACGTAAATCAAAGGATCGCGATTTCTGCCCAAGCACAGCTATCCAAGTCGACGAAATTCGCGATCGTCGAACTCATCGCTGCGATTTCCGAGGCGCGATCGCCAGGCACATATAAGGAGCAAACGCGAGACGAAACAGAAGCCACGGAGAGAGAAGCGGTGGTTTCCCATTAAGGGGAGGTGAAGCGCGCGCGCCGGTCGCGTTCGCGGAAAAAGCATAAAGACGATAGGCAATGGTAATTGAATGAACGATTACGCGCGGCAGTTAAGGTGAATAAATTGCCGGGATAATCGCCGGCGCAAGAAGCCGCGACCAAAGTGAAATATATGCGTGGCGGTGTTCACGAGCGCGATAAAAGGGTGAACTAAGGGGCGAGGACAGGGGGGGAAGGAGAGAGTTGTATCCCCGAGGCGTGTGTTCCTCGCGAAAAACGCCTGCGTAATAACGTCCGTGTGGCTGGTTGCGCGTACGCGGCGAAAGAAACGCTTTATGCCGCTTAGAACTGATTCGCGAGAAGTCGTAAACCGGCCTAATGACTGTTTATCAGTGCTCGCACGCTCGAATTGTCCGATCATTCGAATATTCGTCGAGTGTAGGGCTCACAGTACTCGACTGTTTTAAGATTACTGCTTCTTATATCGGGGAATTAAGAATACGATAAGGTAAAAGGGTGTCTCTGGGTGTCACACTGGGTGTCTGAACAAACTGAATCTACGTGAAAAAATAAATATGAAACGTAGAGCGATATTTTTTGCTTGCACGTTTTTTACGTCAAAGAATGGATCGAAAATGTAGAGCAACATTTTTTCCATTGCATTCGAACATTCGGGAATGAGAAATGCTTTGGAGGACCTCTACTGAATTTTCAACGTCGATTTACTCGGAAATGGTGCTTTGTATGAAAAAATGTTGCCCCTGCATTTCTGACTTTTTTTGTTACGTAGATTCAGCCCTCTTTGGTTTGATCCGAACTTTGGATTTCAAATAGAATTCTTTATTTAAGTAGTCATTTCATTTTTAACAACATAATCTTCTCGAGTAGAAGCATTCACAAATTCCACAGCCCTGCTGCCTTAGCGATCGCGAAACAAATTCAAGAATTACGCGATCTTCCCCGAGAGAAGAATTTCAGAAGTGACTTTTTACCGCGAAATCCACCGTCTGTAAAACAATAATTACTTCCCATTACTTGCATCTTAAGCACCTCCCAAGTTCTCCGCACGTTTGTTCGCCAGCCTCGTAAATTCTCCCGGGCGCAACAGAATTAATGTCTTGTTTCGCGTTCCTATCCATCTTCAATATCCTCGACATCATCAATCCCCCATTAAAAATACACCGGGTATATACGCAGGACTACAAATCTCACACGTACATCCGGCGAACATTCCAGCGGCACACACGCGAGCAAAATTATTCGAATAATTCCAACCCCTGGGTAGGGAAGAGGGAGGAACTGTGGCCAAAGTGAAATATAAATACCGGAAGTAACTGAGCAAATACCGCGATGAGGAGGGGAACCGTGTCTATCTCTGCGTGTCGGAAACGTGCAGGTGACGGAGAGAAGAAAAAAAAGAAAGAAGAAACAAAAAGTTGGATCGCGGAGATTCTATCGGACCGCGGAATGTGGCCCCTGTTTAAAGAACGGATGCGAATATTAAAACGGGACTTGCACGGACGAGCTTAGAAGCGTTTATATTCGTGTTACGACGGGTAGGCCTGATGCAGGTAGTCATTAGGCCTACAGTTTCGCGTGGCGGTTCGCAGGATCCCGTGCGTGGTGTTTTCGTGGTTTTTGCGCCAGCCGAATGATAAGCGTGTGCTTCGCCGTGGAAAAAGCCGATTGCCACTGCTCGTATATGAAATCTGTAATTCGTCTGCTACTCTGTGATTCGAAAGCGCGTTTCACCGGTTAAGAAGAGATTTCGAGTCGCGCGTTAACCCCTCGCGCGCCATTACAGCTCGAGATCGATCAGCTGGACTGCTTCTTTTGCTTCGATTTCGCTGTACAGATCGTTCGAGATTCTTGACAAGAAATTGTACATCGAGAGAGGAATTTCTTGATTTTTTAGGAAATATTCAATCGATTTCACGGAATTCTCTCTGATTCCTGTTCTAAGTCTCGAGTAAATTGAATGTTTCGTTTGTTTCTGTTAGTTCGAGTTCTAAGTAGATCTGTATACTTGTAACGATAAGTGAGACAGTTTAACAGAAATAAATCTGACGATTATTTCACCGTGAAATAATTGGAATATGTATGCTCGTTAAATTGTAAATTCTTTTTAATAAAACTTGTACCGTATTTTATTTATTTCTATCGAAGATTTGAAGTCTTCCGTACACGTGACTAAAAACGAACGAACTCTGAACACTTTACCTAGTCAACGAATTTGTATTCATCCCCGTAGAAAAATGACATCTACAGTATTACTGAAATTGATCGCAGTATTAACGAAATAATTCATTACTAGTAAATACACAAATTTCATTCATACAAAATTCAATTAAATTTTCCATCTAATTTACACACACGAAATACTCCACGACATAATTACTCTCAGTTAATCAGACCTTTACTACACCTAAAACTTTCAGCCAGGGGTGGCTTCAGTTATCAACCAGTCGATGTACCTTTCTTATCATCGAACCTCTATTTCTCGAAATAAAAAAGGCTATAAATCGCGCGTACCAGCTCTCGTCACCCCAGCGTTCGTCTTCCAACAGTTCGATCAGCGAGGGAGGCAGTAGAGTCGCCGCTGAAGACGCGTGAAAAGCACACGGCTGAAAGTGCATTCCGGTGTTCCGGCGACAAAGCGGAATGCTGGCGGCGGTTTCGTCGCGGATACACATAACGCCGCTTCCGGTGTTTCTCAGGCCGACGCTCGGAATCCCATTCGGGAAAATAATTAAGGCTGAGCCAGATGTCGAGGATGATAACGCGTCAGCTTTTTCGCGCGAACCCGTTCCTCCCATTTTCGTCGTCTTGTTTGCCGTTATCTTGATCCGAGGCGAGGGATACTTTCTTGAGAGAGAGAGAGAGAATGGATTAGGGTGTCGGTACAGAGAGAACGAAGGAGAGCAAGAGAAAGAGAGATAAGAGATCGTGGCTCGCGAGTCGTTGAACCGCGCGCGCGTTGTTGTGCAATCGCTCCTCGTAGAAACGCTCGCCGGATTTATTGCCGGCATTTCGGCTGATTTCGAAATCGTAACACGGTTCGTAGGTATTTCTTCTCTTGTCTTCGTCTTTCTGCGCCTTTTTTCGGCCAGTCTCGTTTTTCCGTCGATCTGTCCGACTACTTCGCGGTAATTAAACAATTAAGCAATCGCGGTGGGTGAGTAATCGGTTCCTTGCGAGAGAACGATGTTTGTTATAGAAACGAAACTATTATCGGGGTATTGAAAGGTTAGCTGTGGTTCAGGCTGTCGTTGAATTTCATAAGTAATCTTCTGAGTCTTTTGTATCCTGAAATTTTCTGTGAATTTTAAATATCTTGTATTTGAATGTCAATCGAAATCAAATCGAAATATCTTAAATATCAAAATTAAAAAATTAGTGACTTTGCATAGTTATCTAAATACAGATATAATATCCAATTTAATTCAAATTTTTAACGAAATTACACGTTATTATGATATAACACAACGAAATTCCTAAAAGACACAAATCTGTGTTTTAAAATTTAACCCAGAGCGACATATTGAATCGACACAGAACTTGTTCGCTAGTGACCTAAGTAGTAATCGACGTGACACAGAAACCTCGTTAAAGATATTCCTCGAAAATAATCATTTCAAAAAAATCACTTGCTCTCGACAACTTCATCGCAGTTTAAGCGGCCGATTGAAGCAGTTCGCGATCGTCCATCAGGTCGAATGGAATTAATTAGAAGATTGTCGGCTGTCGGCGAACGTTCCCGGGGAAATCGATAGAATATTACAAGGGGGAGGAATGATTCTATAAAGCAGGAGGAAGAAAGAAAAGGAGGAGCTGCGGAACGAAACAGGTGAAGTCCGTGGAACCGACATGCGTTTTACACATTCCTGCGTGTAGGTATACCTGCATCATAGTGTGTAACATAGAATAAAAGGGCTGCATCCGCTGTAGGACGCATCAACCGAACAATAGGTTTCCTCGGTAGACGAAATTAATGTTATTATTGGACCAAATGTCTGGGGCCACGTCGTGGGAAGAAACGTTTCTCGACAGCCTTCTTCTTCGACTCCGCTGTTACCTTTTTCCCTTCGCCGTTTCTTCCCCTTCCAAAGGACATCAGGCAACCCGCAACTCCTTTCTTTCAATTTAATAGGAAGAAAGATGTTTGAAACGCTATTTTGTCGGTCTCGTAATTGTCAGTTAGAAGATAAAAAAGGAAAAGGAGGAAAGAAAAAAAAAAACGTGAGGATCTCGAGAGGATGACTGTGAAAATATGGTGTATCTTCAATTGTCTAACAAGCCTTATTGTTGTTTTAACGATGTCTGAATATGACAATTTGTGCAGTCTCGTTGGATCCGTGTAATTTTCAGTTCAAGCCAAATTATTGAAACGATCGACTTCCGTGCAATTTAATGTACATTTTATATACCGTATATTAGTGAGATTGAGTAGCTGTGAAATTTTGGCTTTTAAATCTTACATATATTTCGAAAATTCGACATTCTTCGTCTTTCAAGGAAATAGCTGAGTGGCCATAATTGTGTCGCTATTAACTCGAAGTATTCGAGC
>NW_017100265.1:2347332-2415329 GCF_001263275.1 Habropoda laboriosa | reverse complement strand
AGCCACAAAACAGTTGGACGCAAATTTAAGAATGGTTAAATAAAAATTCGATAGAACTGTTTGATCTGCTGGTTCTCCAGGGTAAAAAGAAAATTGCAGCGCGAAGGATTGAAATAAAAGGAGTATTAAAATTACGCGGTGCAGTCGATCGACGATACACGTGAATGGTTCTAGTATGATTTCAAAGGCCCAGAAAAAGGGACAGTCGGTAACGAGAGGAGGCTAGGTGGAAAAGAGACGAGGCGAAAAAGTGAGAGAAAATGCGGCACGCAACGGCGGTAGATTGTATTCAGAGGCTCGACAGGAAGTAGGCGTTCGATGGAATTCGGCCAAGGTAGGAGAGCCGATCGAAGGTGGAAGTCGCCCATTACGATTACGTTGGTTCGTTTGTAAAAACAAACGTTCGCCGCCGCGCGGTCGTTGTCGTTCCACGATAATAATTATCATCGACCATTACCAACAAGTGAAAACGGCCTGGTGAAACGAGCTACGAGACGGCCGGTAATGGGGCGAAAACTGTATTTTCGAACGAATTCCTTCCTTCCCTCTCGAGTTACGGTTGCCAAACGTGGTGGTTTAGTTTTAATCGCGCTCGAGCCATCAGTTATGAGACGCGTTTGGGAAATTTTACGACAGCCAGGGGGAAATGTCAAATTACAGAGCTGTGGACGTTGTGAAAAATCGTTTACTACGGAAAGAAGCGATACTATCGCTTCTCTGATCAAGTTTTGAAACGTTGAGTATCTGTGAAACTGTGTTTTAGAACAACACTCCTCCATTCTGCCATTTTTTAGGATGGAGGAATTAGGAATTACACGCAATTAACTTGATCTATCCATTTGAGTTATTTTGTAAACAAATGGTACTCTTGTTTTACTTGCCAAAGTAATCATATTTAAAAAAAATCTTGCTGTAGTTTTTTCACCGATACATATTTCTCTATTAAAAATCATAATCAGTTAATATCTGTGAAATACACTATCTGCACCCCAATTTGAAAGGCTCCGATTTAAACTCTAATTCCTTATTAATTCGAATGAAGCAAAATTTTTGCAATCCTAGAAAACTCAAGGGAGGATGAAAAAATGTGCACGAAATTTCAAACTTTAGTATTTTTTTTTTATAAAATAACTTGCACAGTCCACTAACAATCCGATGTTCTGTCAGAAATGAATTCTGTTAGATATCGTGTCTATTTGAAAAAAAAATGATTCCTCGAACCTTCCAACAGCTTAGATTTCCCCGTACTTATCCACGGTTGAACACAGCTAAACCTACCATATTCCAAGTATCTGCTTCTTTGCTCTATTTTTCCTGTGTATCAAGAGCGAAGGGAAAAGACGTTCACTGACAAGGCCTCAGCCGGCAGCACGTTCAGTTCTTGTAATCGTAGAATCATCCCGTTGCCAGGTCCATTCCCTCTCGTGCGAGTATTTCATCATCGAACGTTTCTTAACAGGCACACACTCGTCCATTTAGCCGCTCTCGCCTCTTTCGTTCCATGCCGGTTGCTCGGTAAGGCCGATAGTCTTTAAATCGGCGAGAATGATTGATCGCACTCACGTCACGTCCATCCACTCCGGCCCTTTTGCACGATTTCACTGTGTACCTTTCCTTTTTCGTGGCCCGTCATCGTGACGGCCCCTCGCGCTATCGATTTTCTTAATAATTAACAGCTTGTCGCTCTCGCTCTCGTGGCACGTCTTCGCAGCCCTTATGGCTCGACGACGATTTACAGGGAGGTAAACACGCTCGTGAAGACAACGACATGGCTGAGCTACCACCGGTGTGACGAGCACTTCGTCCAATTGTAGAAATATCGCGATTAATTTCCGAGGAGGGAAATTTAAGGACGTTGTTGCTTGATTTAGATTCGAGTTTCTGGTATCGTGAGCAATTCGTCCGAATTGTATGCTGCTTTTGGTTACGACGCTTGAAAGATGTAGGAGATTCGACCGTTTTGTACGTCGCTTTAATATTAGTTAAAGAATGTCCTCAACACGAACCACGCGACCGATCACCCCCACCGTTGACTTGCATCGCTTCTATCTACCTGGCAATAAGGGTTCGCGAAAGAGGTCTTTTTCTAGGAAGGGAGTTGATTGGCCCTTTTTCCGAATTAGCAGCTACAAAAAGATGTATAAAGGTAGCTTTCGCAAGCTCGAAAGCAGAATATGTACGGAGAGAAGCAGAGCGTGTACGGAGTGTACGTATTAAAAAAAACCGAACAACGTAGTTTAACCTAAAACTAAACAACCAATAGGGAAACATCCATCGTGATATCTTCCAACCGAGAAATAAGATCACGGTAACAAACATGAACGATAATTCGAAAATTAAAAGCTTCTGAAAAATCAACCGATGAAATGTATTCTATAATCGTGTTTCTTTGAACTATACTATGAGATAGAAAACCATTAAGAAAATAATTAAAATTAATTACATTACGTTCACGCTGTATATTTTTCGGGAACAAAACAGCGTAACACATTTCTCCCACAATAACGAAAAGTGGGGAAAAATTAATGTAGCATTACGAACGACGTCAAACTCCATAATTAATCAGACATTAAGGAAAATTAATATAGCAACGATATACTATTATTAAACCCCGGCGAAAGCATAAATTAACACAACCACTATTACTCGCAGCAGTTAAATCCTTAATGAATCAAACATCAAAAGAAAACGAATACAATAACGACACACCGCCGTCAAACCCTGACGAAAGCAGCTACCCTTGTTCCTCCCAAAAAAACAGACATCAAGCTTTCAAAATTTATAGGCGCGCGACCCACTCGACTCGCACTTCCAGTAGCCGCATTATCTCCTCCCTCGCCCCTCTCTTTTCACCATCGCACGCAACAACAATGTCCTGGAGGCTATCATAAATTGCAAACGATTTTCTCCCATTCCTCGACCGCCTCTTCCATCGCATATCATTCCGTCTCGCCTCCCTCCACTCAATCTTCGCCTTATCCTCTCCCTCCTCGTCGCACCTGCTCCTCTCTCTTTCTCTCTCGTTCTTTCCCTCTTCACGCTTCTCCCGATCGTTCAGCTCCGCTCCAAGGCGGTACAGAAGAAGCGATCAGGGTCCACGAGAGTATCAGAGCCGCGACTCGTGACGCCTTTCCACGAGACACCGTGTGTGTGGACCGTGAAGAGACAGACGCGAACGTATCGCTGGAACACGGTCTCGCGGCTCCCCCCCCCCGCCAGCCAGTCATCGTTGACAACGAGATATTAACACAATGCACGAGAAGCCGCCGCCGCACGTATGCGCGCGACCGTGCACCCACATCGCGCCGCTCTCTTTCTGCGCTCGCCGCGAACAGCCTGGAAATTACGATAGTCGATAGCGTGATTAAATGGCCGGGATGGAAACGCAAGGATATCCGGTGGGCGAGGATGAGGCGGACAGCGGTATGTTCACGACGGATGCGAGCTTTCGACGGCTGGTGGCGGAGTTTTAGAAGGGACACGAAGAAATTATTCCACGTGGGAGGAGATACCGTTCCTCTATCGGTGATTACTCCTTCTTAGATGGTGCTTTCGGAGAGTTCTGTTAGGTCTATTTCTTGGTTAACCCTTTCACTGCTATTCGGCGACTGTAGGCGCTTTGGAAATTTGTTTGCATTTGTGCTGTTGGAGCCTTTTCGCGCACTTTCGTGTTAATTTAAGTCTCGATTTCATCTTCTGTCCTCTTCTGCCTTGATTCGATGAAATAAATTTCGAAACGATACGACCGAAAAAGAAAATTTGATGATCTGCTACGTGTGTTGTCTAGGAGAGATTGGGGCGAAACGTTGCAACATTGAGAAAATATAAAAAATGCAGTTACTCTCTTCGCTATTGGCTTAAATTTATTGTTAAATTTATTTCACTTTAAGATTTCTACTAAAATATCCGCAATGGAAGGGTTAATGGAGATCAGTTGGAAAGAAGATTTTTATTTTAGTACAAGTTTCTTAATTAGAGTAATTTTTACTACTTTGTATTTTAGTTTTGTCTTGGTGTTTAGAAAAGTGAGTTTCGAGGAAAATTTTCAAGGTAAAGGTTTTCAATTTTGAATAGATAGGTTTTGAATTGGAATTTCAGCCGAAAAATGATCGAACGAGTAACTAGGCGTCGCGCATAATCGAGATATAGAAGTTAAAAGTGCGAGGGGAAATAAATTTCGAAAGTAGCGATAAATTCCGTAATAGTACCACCACTAAGAATTTACGTTCATATTTTTAGTTAGAATAATTACCAGGCTTGGGTAATGGACACGTGAAAGTAATGGGCAAATCGTGTCTAGACGGGTTTTATATTAATAAACGCATAATTTTATGCGCTTCAGTAAAATACGCCTGGTTTGAGAGCGTACGGTAAAAACGGCTAAACAGAGAGATAGACGGGATAAGCCGATAAGTAAATGACTTTATTGGAGAGTAATGTTGTAAGCCAATTGCAGCAATTTGCTAAAATACTCGGTGGAGTTGCAACGCGCGACAAACTGTGATCGCGTGATGAACGGTCGCGCAAATACCGAGCGACAAACTATACGCCGTGATCTATTAAAAACGCTAACTTACTTCGAAATTCGATCTTTCGTCTTAGTTCTACTGTATCGCCAAAATTTTTCTCGCGAATATACGGTTTTTGCGTGTTTTATGTTGCGTTACTCAAATACAGATACCTACCGATTGAAATGAAAAATTTTATGAAGACCCAAAGTATGTTTCATTTCAATATTTCGTTCAAAGTTTGAAGTCAATTCCTTGCAATTCCTTTTATAATTAAATTCTTATCAATTTATTTAGAAATGATAGTGAAGTAACTTTTCTCCTACGTCCTACTTCACATTTTCTGAAAAACAGTAAGCACACTTCTTTCTTTCTTCTCTAAAATGGAAGTATATAAAAAAACTATCGATGTCTGCAAGTACCTAAGAAATTCTGAAATAATTTTCAGTCGCGTTAAATTTTTCAGTGGGACGAATAATTTATCCCATGCAAAAGTATCAGTCGTACTATCCAAATTGTTTCCTCTTCTAAAATGGGAGTGTCTAAAGAATACTGAAGTTCACAGGGACCTAAAAAATTCTACAAAAATCCACCATATTGTAATTTTCAATCATATCGAATTTTTCAAAAGTATCACACTATAATACGTCCGTTCAGAATGAGAGTAACCTCGCTCTCGGACCGATTCTCGTCCGTTCCGCGCATAGACAGAGAGCGTAGCAGAGGGTAAGACGGAGAGAAATGTAGGTGGTTTGCACGTTCTAGCCCTGCCTTAGGCACGTCCCATGCGCGAAGCGAGGTTATTCTCATTTTGAACAGAGTATATCAAACTTTTGTTCTCCTCTAAAATAAAAGTATCTAAAGAATGCTGATGTTTAGAGGTACCTAAAAAATTCTACAAAAATCCACCACACTGTAATTGTCGATCACATGATCTCTTACGAAAGAATTTCCCTAAAAATCTCAATTCGACACTTCTAAAAACGTAGGTACAATACAAACACGTCATTTTGATCCACGAATCACCAAGAAACAGGCGAACCTCTCAACTCATCGTTACAAGTGCACTTCGATAACCGGTCGACAACATTTTTCCGGTCACCCTGTACATGCAACGAGCGGAATACGCTCAATTCGAAAGTGATTGTGTTCCCTCGCGCGGGCCGCTGTAAATAGCGACCTTGGTTCTCCATGCTGCAAACTTCAAGGCTACTGCAATCGGGTTGCACGAGTGGGTGGCTGTAAACGACGTCGCGGGAGGGGAGATAAGGGTGCATTCACATCGTCTGCCAGAGACGCACGCGTCTCGCTTATCAGCGATCTGCGGTATCAGCGTTTATCTGTAATTGGCCGCGCTCGACGCCGTGTCCTCGACGGTTCTCTCTCTTCCTTTCTCTCCTCGACAGCCATGGCGGAATTTTATTTTTCATCTGCCCGTTTCGTCGCGGCGGCCAGTAGGAGGATACGCGTCCTATTCTCCATGGAAAAATGTATCCCCGTTGAGAATAGGAAACATTTCAACCGGTAAAGTGGGAATATTCCGCGCGTAGGTGGCACACGGCTGTGATAATAACGATAAAATTTATTCGTTACACGTTGATAACTTTTACAGCGGCGCGCCGTTATTAGGATCATCGCGCGTCGTTTTACGATCGATATTTATTAAATGATCGCGCGCACGTATTGCGCCCAAGATTGCGGTTTATTCTGATGCTGGTATTATTATAAGCTAAGTTCGATTAAACGGACGTTTATGCGTGAAAAATATTGGCGGTAGGAAGAGAACGAGGTTTTCGAAACTTCGAGCATTCAACCGTTCGATATCCGCTGCATTGTGCTTCCAATTTACTGTCTCTTTCGGACACTTCGATTGAATTTGATCGGGAGAATAGCGCGGTATAGAGTATCTGTTAGGATTTTCCAGTTAAATTTGCGATATCGGAGTATAGTTGCTATATCGAGAATATCAAATAGATTTTGGTTTTTCGTTGGAGAAAACTATTCCGAGATAATACAAGACGTTGATCAAAGTGGAGAATAAATTTGAAACAATACACTATAATTCAAGCCTCGCATCACGGCTGCAAACGCAATGTAGCATTCATCAAAATGATATATGTCAGTCGCTTTATCCCCTTGGAATACGAAAATCATGCACGCATTTATCTTTTCAACGTTTCCTAGCGAACCAATAGAAGCAAACGATTGTTCCACCAACGTGTCTTGCTGTCGGTGCATTAGTAGGCATGTTTCATGGAAATATGAAGCGTTTCGGTGGAACTTTCGAAGAACATCGAAATATCGAATTTTTGCCATTTTCGACGATTACGAAATATCTTCTGCCTTTGAAAAAGAAAACCTAGCAATAATTGACAACAAACAAGAATTCACTGTCAAACACGAAAACTTGAAAATTTAAATAAAAATCTGCAAACTCGTTTGGAGTTTATCTAAAAATGGAATTTGTAAGAATTTGCAAAATGGTTATCATCAAGGTGAAGTAATCATGACTGAAATAATTTACCCGAAACGCTCACCTTTCGAAAATCCATTTTCCCCAGAAGATCGCGATAATAGCCGTGCACAGAATGGTACTCTTGTCCAGCGAGCATTCTAACTCAATCCAGTCGTACTCGCCGAAGAGAGAGCGTAACTCCTCGCGCACGGAATAGCTGCGGATCAAACACGCGCGGCGAGCGCACGATCGGTCGCGTTCATTTTTGCGGTCTCGACTCACGTCAATCAGTGGACGATCCACGCGAAACCGCACGCAATCTCCATCCGTGTAGGGCCAGCCAGTATATACCTGGCCGACGCACACGGCCGTGACGCGTGTGGATAGAGGCTGCAACACGGAACGCAGAGTGGAGTATGCGCGTATGTGGACACCGAGGTGTCCAATGAATATGGTGTTCGTTCCTTTTTTTCACCGGTTTTGCATGGTACTGATAACGATGTAAAAGAAATTGGCGTACAGCAAAAAAACAGTCGGTAATGACATTTGAGCACTTTGCTATTTGTGCACACAATTTAGTAAAAAAAGAAAGAAAATACAAAGTTCTTTGGGAAAAAATCAGTACCTGACTGTCTCCAGAAATGAATATTGGCTTTGAATATTAAAAATCGAGGAAAGCTTGTTACAAAATGTGAATTAAAGCGATAACCAAGAACTTGCTCCAACCTTGGGTCAGTTCCTAATTTTCATCCAGTTATTTTTCAAATCGTAACACATCAAATCGAAGAGGCTGAATTTATCTCACCTTATCCTCAGATCCTTTCAACACTAACAAATGGCCGGTTATAAAATAATCATATTTCTCCGAGAAGAATCCAGGCGATTGTCAAGTTAGTATAGGAAACAGCGCAGAAAGTAGCTTTCAGATAATAACAAAAGAAAATGACATATTTTCATATTTCTTTTGAACAAGGACGGGCAAAGCAGGGCGTGGTACGGTCAGTGTCAACGAGATTGAAATAAAAATTCTAAATTTCGGAAATGTCGCGAAAATTCGTCAGACTGACTTTAGGGTTAAGGAACCCTGAGGTTGAAGAACCCCAAGTTCCCGTGGTAACTAAGAGATCTAGGCCAGAATTATTACACGTCAAAAACAGACTGGTCGTTACAAGAGGACGAGAAAATATCGCTTATCGCGGACGACAGAGAGTTCGCTGGTTGGAACCGCGACGGAACGACGCGAGATTGAGTTATAGATGCGTTCGCGAGTGAAGATCGCGGCCGGTTCCAGCGGTACTTCGCAACGGAATGGCGTTACGGAAGAGGACCGAGGTAATCCGGTTTAAGAAGAGCGGCGCAGGTGCGGTCGACGAGAATTTGTTGCCCCGACACGGCGCGTGTTTCGCCAGTTCCGTGGCGAACCGTACAACTGCGGAATTATTATTTTGTCTCCGGGGTAAAGTGCTCGGCCGTTCCCGCGGCGGAAGTTACGGGAACGAGCATCCGTGAAAGATCTCGCGGGGAACGTTGCTTCTTGCGCCAAATTAGATTAGGCGTCTGAGGTTACGCAAATCCTTGCCACGCTTCTTTTAACAGTTAGAATTTTTATTAATTTCGAATTATTTACAATTGTTGTAAAATCGTGTCACGGTAATGGTAACGCGAAGGAATTATTTAACGCGTCTTGTAGTGAAAGAAAAGTGAAAAGTATTTTAAATAGGAAGGGAAAAATTGTCGAGACTCTTAATTCAGAGATTCAGCATTTGTGTGAACAGTAAATTAAACAGTAACACGGTGAAAATAATTCATAGTGATACACACTACCGGCGAAAAATTTGGAATCACTGAGCATCGAGATTTGCACAAAAATTTCTAGAAAAATGTCAGCGACTTTGAGAATTTTTTATCATTCGAATCAATTGATATGAGATAAATTGATAAGTGTAGAATTGAGATAAACTTCAAATCAGCAGATTTAATATTGATGAAAAGTGGGAGGTGATTCCAAACTTTTGGCCGGTAGTGTGTAATTGAAAAATTCATGTCGTGTATCATTTCAGTTTGATGTAATAATTATAAGTTAAATTGTCATAATGTGTCAAGGGGATGAAATTAAGAGGAACAAGTGGAATATCCAAATTTCATTGTAGCCTATACTTTCCAGTGCTCCTAGAAAGTATATAACTATTTAAAATTTGGTCCAGATCAGGGAAAGGATTTAAGAATTAACGGAGGACATACAGACTGACTATCCTATTTAATATATTTATTAGGATATCTTCGTGTTTCTAATGAGAGTTTTACTTGTATCTCTGATAGCCCACGTGACACAATATGTATTAATAGTATGGCTATTGAGATACTTTCGTTTGGTGCATGAACACCAGTACGATTCTTGATAATACGTGATAAAACCTAGTGGAATGTACGGTATAATAATACGTCTATTGTTTGGGACGAGTATACTGTATCGTTTCACTCGTGCGCTTCTTTTCATTACGGTTTGTTAAATGAGTTGTAATTTTTTACGATAGAACTTGATTTATTATCGTTAGACAGCGAACGTATTAAAACGATCTAATAAGAGGGACTTACAATTTTTTGAAGCAATTAGAGAAATATACACACAGCGATTGTAATTTTTTTAAGCTATCAAATTAATTTCTTCTCCCTACTATCTTAACCCTTTGACTGCTGGCAATTCGAAATTAAAGTGCAGAACAATAGCGTAATCACTTTTTTGCTGAATATTTTGTGTTTTATCAATTTTGTAGAATAAATAATATAAAATGTACTATAACTGATACTATCCAGCGTTCGATTATCATCGAGCGTCGATAGCAGTCAAAGGGTTAAAAACACTCTCTCGAGTACTCGCACCAGTGCTATTATTTTCTGCGACAGTTCTGCGTAAGAAACGAAACAGCAAAACGTATAAATTTTACGACGAGCTAATCTATCCATTTATCAGGTTGAATAAACTCCTACGATCTTGCGGTAATCTCACACCTCGGTACACAGATAGATCCTCGTAACGCCGTGCGAGCGATACATCAAGAAAAGAGAACCGAAAGTACCCTGCAATAAACTTCAAGAACAACTTCACCGATGATTACCTCCCTCTCAACTTTCTGCGTTTCTTCTCGGAATCAATTCTCATAACATCCACCGCACCGCTTGAAAAATACTCCGCGGCGTGCTCTATAATTTCACCGATTCCCGGTATTCTCAGTGACACCGAGAGGCGATAACAATTACCACCGCTACATCTCTGAGCAGCACAACCATGCCGATCGATCGCATCCTGCACTTCAAAAACTTGTGCCAATTTCACACACGGAAACCAGAGTATCGTCGTGTCAAGATGGGTATCATCCGGTGTGACACACTCGGAGAGAGAAAAATTCGTGGTAGGCAGGAAACGGGAAGAAATCGGCGACGATACCTATCAAACCTGTACACCTTCAAGGCGTGTGTACGGTCCCGAGACGGAAATCGATGGACACGGAAACGACGGACATCGACGAACGACAATGACGTAGCGTAATCGCGAGCCCCCCGACTGGCAATTATCGTTGGTTCTCGCAGCGGGCAACAGACGCGAGAGTATCGGTATTTGGCCGGCTTATAATGACCTGGCTGACGTGTTCGGCTCGTAAATCGTGGCCAGGGCATTGGCCAAGGCGGCAACTAATCGAGTAACCCCTCCGCATCCCACCTCTCCGCCGTTCAATAGCCACCGTCCGATATTCCATTCCGTTTCGTTTCATTGCGGTTTCCTTCTATCAATTATTTCGAATCTGAGATCGTGCCTGGAAATTCGCGCAACGAGGATACGCCGCGTTGTTATCCTATTCCGTCCTATTTTGGTCTGCGCAGAAAAATGGAGCGAAAGATGCAGAACTTGGAGGAGAAAGGGTTACGACAGGTAAATAATTTTGAGAGTGAATTTTTAATTGGCGATTCTGCGAGGATTTGCTGAGGGAATAGTGTGGAAAGCTGGATATATTTTTATTTGATTATCAGCGTATTGAATTGCGTTGTAGTTTAGTTTTAAGGTTGAAACTGATGTAAGCGATAGGTGATTGCTGATTGCTGTCTTCGCTGTCGACTGACCTTTGGAATTACGGTGTTTCTTTAATTAGATAGCGGGGGAAAGGTGTGCAGTATCTTACAGTGATAAATTGAACAATTTGAACAAAGAAGTTTTTTTCTTGTGGCTGTAAATTGAGAATTGACAATAATGGAGTTCCTTTCTAATTTCAAGAATGTTCCTAGAGTAAATAAAAGTTCACAAACTTTTAAAATATTAATAATTATCTCCCCATTGAGATATTCTCCAAGTTCGCTAACACGTCGAGGAAGAATTTCAAGTTGAATAGTCACGTTAAAGTGTGTGATTACGGAAAACTATCGATAGAGTGGAATTCTTGAGACTTCAAACTTCCTTTGCACACACGAGCCACTCAGAAGCCAAAGTGACCAACTCCATCAAATAAGATTTATCAACTTCGTTTCATTTATGAAAAATTAAACACTTAAGCATTTTTCATACTAAAATTGGAAGAATATGGCTGATATTTTGCGTGGACGTCGAATGGAAGAATATCCTTCTTCCATTTGCGGGAACAGTCGACTGTAAATACGAAATCTCCAGTCGATTTTCTTTAGGTTTATCAATTTCGATGCGAAGATTGTTGCAGTATAGCTACGTCGCAGCCGGACAGACGTCGTGGCGTCAGAGACGAGCTCGCTCGAGGTCGTTCGCGCTCGCGAGTTGCAGCGAGTAACCGCAGACTTTGCGTACTCCAATTATAATGGAATTAAGGTCGCGCGATGTGTCGTAATTATTCGTCTGAATAGCGTGCAACAGGATTTCGTTGCGGTCGTAACGAGCGATCGGCTTGTGCAACCGGTATTAGTTTTCTCTCCTCCGACAGAATTTTATTTCTGCCAGCCAGAGAACGTGCTCTCGATCTTCAACACCAACCTATCAACAATCACCGATCGTCGTAAAAAATCTAACTCCCACACGTGCTTCCTTTTACTCTTTCCTTTAGATTAGAAAAGAAGAATTGCTACATTTTCTTTCTCCGCTATATTTTTCTTCTCTTAATCGACTTCTTGGACACGTTGCTTCTTTTTACTTTTCTACTTTTCCAACGTTCTTAGCGAATCGCTACTACCATCGAGAATAGTATTTTTTTAGACTTATTTTATTAAGGCAGCGAATCCAAGAATATGTTTCTTCGCTCCATCAAAAGTTTCACTTTCGACAGCTTCTCTGTGTCTCTAACAGTTAGAAACTACGCGAAAGCATCCGACTTAATTCTCGACGGTTGCAAGCTAATTTCCCTATTTTCCTCGAGTCATAAACCATCCTCTGTTACAAGCTGATTCCACGAGGAATGTCGTTCTCGGAGGCAGAACCAGTCCATTCGGATGCAGCTCGTAGCTCTCGCCTAATTTCTTCATGGCATCGATGATACGTCTACCGCGGTATAATAATATATTCCTCCTTTGTCTCCGTCTCCTCGGGCTCCTTTCCTTCGTCCCCATAGGACGATCCTCTTTGTCCGTGTTGGCCCTTTGTTCTTACGGGACAATATAAGTCCGAGTACAATAAATTTGCTTCGCCTCGCCTCGCCTCGCCTCGTCTCGCGAGTCTTTTCTGCGAGATCTGCTCGCGAGTGCCACGAGCGCCACTGATAAGGTGGCTTTTCATTAAGAGGTCGCAGAGGAAAAAGCGCGCCATTTCTAATAACGACTCCCTCTGCCGAGCTGCGATACACGCAATTATTTCAACGAGCAACTCGACGAATACCTGCTCTCTCTGCCTACCTGCTTATGAATATTTAATCGTGTCGAGGTAATCACGTGTTACACGCGTTACTTTTTCTCAGGACTTGCATGCCTCGCTCTGCGTATCTCACCCCCGCGAGAAACATGTCGCAAGTGAAACATTTTTAATCTTCATTTTATTGCTTCGAGTATTTTTTAATATTTTTCATATTCTAATTTATATTAATATTTCAAGTTTTTTATGATTAACATAAGAATTTTAGAAATTGAACTGTAATATTTTAAGTGAGTAAAGTTTACATTTTGGTATTCTTCATAAAGCTGTAATTAAGTAATTCTCCAAACGGAAATTTTCGTTTCTGTGTAAATGGAGTAAGTAGATTTGATAATTAGTATTGAGAATTTTGTCGAGAGAGAATTAACTAATCAATAGTTTTTAGTTAATCTTTTAGAGAACACTTTTTCGAGGTTTCCTTTTTTTTTTTTTTGTTTCATTGTGCAACGTAAAATATGTGGCTGTTCGTTCTAAAAAAAATTCCCTGTACGTGCACATGTTTTCCCTCCTCCTGTCTGGCCGCTGTCATCGGCGCGGCATCCTGATAACAGTTATCACTGTTAGCGAAACGTAGACGAAGATAAAAAGTTTATTTGGTACAATTGGTGAGTGCCACCTTTTTACACAATTCTCGTTTCGTAGAAAGTATTATACGTTGAATTACGCGGGATATGAAATGTCAGAATGGGATAGGAATTACTCCAACGTGAAATGTACTCGATAGAACTTCTCTACCTCTCTCCGTTCCAAGAAAAATCGTAAATCATTCATTCAGGAATGAAACATACATTATTAGAGGAGTAATTTCCATTAAAATTGAATGTGAAAATTTTTCAAAGAAAGATAATACGAATCACACAGTATCATAATTACCACTAAACATCACTATGTGCAAGCGTTGCAACAAAAATTCTCACTTGAAAATTGCTGATTCATAATAAAATTGAAACAGCTTCATTTACACCTTCGAACGACTTCGACTAAAATTTCATAGCCCGAGAAATCAGTGTTCTCCAATTTTCCCGTTTCCATTTCTTTCTTTTCTCTTGTTTTTCATTTTCAACAGCCGTCGAACGATGGCACACGGGTACCGTCGTCGGATTTATTAGCAGGCAGTCACATGCGGCGAATGCGCCTATTTATCATACGGCGTTATCAGCGCAGCTGTCGCGCTCTGCTATCAACACAATGCCCAAACGCAGACTTTTTGGGCGTGACCCTCCTGGATTCCATGAACTTCACTGCGACAAACTTCGTACTTGCCGGTCCGATAAAACTGCGTCACCTCGCTCGTAAAATTTTTTACTCCCGCCTTCGACCATCTAGTTAATTACCGCGATGCTCGTCCTCCATTTACGGCACTTTTCGCCGTTTTCGATGGTGTGTAACAGCACACGCGAAATTTCTATGACGAAACAACGCAGATGGTTGGTGTTCTTTTTTTTTAGAAAGAAATTAGCAACAGATGTTCATTTTTAAATAGTGCTTAAATAACGTGGGAATAGGTGCCAATATTCTGATAAATAGTTCATTTAAAAAAGAATTACTCTACTTATCCATGGACACAGAAATTTTTAAATTGTCTAAGAGAATATTACTTTTGACAAGATTAAATAAATTTAAGATAAAATCTATTAGTGGAACTGCGATAATTATTAAAACAAATATGGAGTATGAAAATGGTCAAGATCCAAGAATGTAAACGTCAAAATATTACACACAAGGTGTGTATACCACGATATATTCCAGAAATCATGCGACTAACTCTGAAAAAATAAGCAACACACCTCTCTCACACGGAAGAATTCAGCAATCACGAAGGTCTACAGAGTTATCGCGAATGAAACAAATTCTCCCCGTAATTAGCGAGAGAAGCCCGGAGGAAAAAAAAAAGAGAAGAGTACTACATGAAAACGATACAGAAACGTTCACCTGCTCTCTCTCGAGAACAGGTCTTACGAACAACGAACGCGTTCCGAAGCACGGCTGCTTTTTATTTTCGAATCGAATCCCTGCTCCCTTTCCCCATCTCCTACTCTCGCTGAAACGCGCATCTCTCGACTTGTTTATCCGTTTCTCGCGGCGCAGTTTCTCGTCTTCTCGTTTCGCGAAAACCGGTACGGATTTACGAATGGCCGAACGAGGCTGGCGTGCAATTGCTAACCGTTGCCGGCCAGAGCCTCTCCCCGACGATCGTCCGCCGCGAATAATAATCGGAAATCGACGGTAACCAAGCCAGACGATCGTGGTATATTCTGACAAGGGGTCGTATCGTGTCGGTGGTAGGTATTACGACTGATTGTGAGCACAATGCCGGGAATATCTCGTGATTTAGTGGCGGGTGCGGCTAGATAGCCAACACCGGCGTGTTCCATTACTCCGCGGCTTCGAAGCCCTCCTTGCTCGAACACCTCCTCTTTCTTCTATCTCCACCACCTCCTCCTACTACCTCTTCTCCTCTTCTTGGCGAGAAGAGAGGAAGAAGAAACCGCGAGACACTCGTCATAAAACGAAGCTGCCTTGCCGCGTAAATACGCGATTCAACGCGTCGCAGATTCGTCGAGAATCGCACACTCTGCCCTTTGGCAGCCTGCACCTCGACGATTCCTTGAGATCAGGCTTGTGGACCCAAGAGATTCTTCGAGATGCGCGTTTTTCGTGGAATTGTTAAGGGTACAGGGTGGAATGACCGATTCTCGTGTCGTGGAAATGACTTTTTTTGTGATTTAGGGGAAAATCTAGAGGAATGTTGAGTGTTTTGATGAATATGTAAATTAGGTGAGAGTTTGATTGAGTTTCTTTGAAAATTTGGTGGAAAAGAATAAGATCTTCTTCGGTATTACTGATTTCCATAGTTCATATAGGTATTCTGAATGTTTCTCGTTATTGTAGTGTTAATCAAAATTTTTTTTAATTTGTACAGTAATTGAAAAAGCTCATTTATCGATCTATCAGCGGGCGCAACGAACTCTGTGAGTAGTTCATATTGAAATCTTCAAAGCAGATTTAGCGAAGCTAGCAAAATCAATGCTCCTAGAAATTATACGTGCAGCGATTTGGCAGTGGCCAAATTTTTCAACCCTTTCGCGACCCAATAATTTTTTAAAAGAATTTTTCACTTATCTACCGATCGCAGCGTCTATAATGGATAGTAAATTGAGTTCAATTTTTGTTTGAATACTCGCGTGGAACATACGCGTCCCACTGGTCACGAAAGGGTTAAAAAGGTGTGTGCAATCAAAAGGTGCTCGCTTTCAAGGATCCTCTGTTTTGATACACCTTATAAATAAAACATGTTAAAAGAATATTCGCTATTTTGTATCTGTCAAAATTCTCAAATTACACATTCCCCTTTCTGCCCGAACAACAAACTTCTGTACCGACGAAGAACACGGCAACGCAATAAACGCAGACAGAGCTAGAACGTGTGGCACTGTACGTGGCGTGAAAACAGTTTCGCGAACTTGTTGCCGCAGATTTATCAGCGGCCTCGCGACGTCGCCGGGTTTATCAGGATCCGGCTACTCTCTCTTTCTCCGTTGTTTTTATCACGTTGGCCAGGTGCTTCTGGGCTGCGCGTGGGTGTTGACGGAATTTTCGGTAGCACGTGCACGCGTGCAGTCTGCCGCGTGCACGCGGAGTAGCTACCGTATGCGACATAAATAACTTTCGATAAGCCCCACAGGACAGGCTTTCGCTACCAATCTTGCCCGCGTTCTGCAGAGACACGCCGCCATCGGCGAAATATTCCCTCCGAAACCGGCCGTCTATCTTTCTCTCTGCGAAAATGCGCCCTGCAGCAGCTTCGAAAAATTCCGAATACCCCGGGGAATTTGGAACTGATAAGTAACACGAGTTAACGATCAATTGAACCGAATTATTGATCTTCAAATTTCTAAAAATTGGGTGCTCTGTTTACTTAGTGATTAATTTCTTTTTATAATTCAAAGGCAGAAGTAGCTTTCGTCTTTTCAATCAACGCGTGTGTTTACCTTCGTTTCACCATTATCTCCACGCGTAAATCGCTCAATTACGATTACGGCTGTACTCCACTTTACTCCAAATGGTCAAACAAAACACCGCCATGAAAATTACACTCTGTATTACACTGGATCGACCGAGAAAAGGGGAGACGAACGTCTATGTACCTAGCAGCCAGTTTCGGCGCGAATCGAGCAATCAGAGCGTTTTCATTCCGATTCCATGGCCGCAACAGCGACTTTACTTTCGTGCTTCACGTTGCATCAACCCGTTGTTCCGCCTACGCGGCAGAGTAATTTGCACGTACGCTGGCTGCTCGCCGATACGACCACTGAATACAAGCGATGCCCTATTTGCAAATGTCAAATTGTCCATACGCATTACCGCCCCGTCTACGCTACGTGCCGAAGTGTCTCCGCGAGGTAGCCAACGCGCCAGAGCTTCTTTGCATGTAATTATCGGTCGAACATCGAATTCTCTGTTCGGCTGGTACGAAATCGCCGCTGCTCCATGCTGTTACGTAACCGTTCAAACAGAATCACTCACGTGGGTGGCGAGAGGGAGTAAGTACATGCTGGTGCATAATGCGAACATCGTTGCTACTTTGCTTGGAAATTCACGGTTGCGGCGGATACTTGTTGTTCGACATTTTTCCCAGTATTCTGAACGGGAATAAATCGAAGACTTGGACGCAACCAGCCGGTCGTTCGTGATTTTTCAGGAAGTAGAACGAATTTCTTCGGAGGCCTTTGCTTTCTTTATTTACAATTTGTTGTACCTAGAAGTGTTTTGAAACGAAGCACAGGGATCTCCAATCTTTTTGCAGTAACTATGTCTAATGGTAAACATAGCTTCTTATTTTGGTTTGATGTTTACACACGTCGAAAGGAACTGTAGAAAAAATTAAACAATCATGTTTTCCTAACTTGGCACTATTAGATTTCTATCTGTTTCGTTTGCTACAGAACATTTTAAACGACCAAAACTTCTGGAACACAGACTACTTAAAGTTAACATTAGACCAGTTTCTTAATTCACGAGATAAGAATTTTTTTAAAAGGTGATTAAAAGATTGCCTGAAAAATCGCAAATAACTTGATTATTTTAGTATACAAACTGGACTTTTAAAACGACATTTCTTACGAGATGACCTAATAGTCTGCACCAAAGTCTTCCTTCCCTTTAAAGTAACTGCAACTTGAAATATTACACAACGAGAGTTCAGAGTTTCAAAATTCCAAATCTCTCAAACGACGATTGCACTTACATCCACAATTTTCCAGGTCTCACGCGATACGAAACACTCTTCTTTAACTACTTCGAGGAATCCTCCGCCTCGAAAGAATAGCCAATGTTCACCTACCAGCCGCATCATTATACCTTCACCACCATATCGTAGCCTCTATCAACACCTCTAACAAACACCTACGGTAAACACGAAGAAACTCCTGGCAAGACACGACGTTGACGCCTATAAGAGAAGTACCGCGTCGAATTCGTGTCGCTGGAGGGAAAGTCAAGCCTAAACTATCCAGGATCGCTGCGAGGGTTGCGTTTCTTAGCGCTTGCTTTCTAACGCGCGCGCCGTTAATGATGACATATTAATGGCTCGTTAATGCCACGGCGTATCGGTGTCCGATTCGTACGGGTGTTTGCAAATGTCAGATATCGCGCGCATTCCACCGCTTTCTTGTTTCTTAACGAGAGGCTCATTAACGGGCAGACGAGCCGTACACCAGGGGGATAACTCATTCCCCGTGGTCTAACGTTGTAAACGTCACGTTCGCGGACGTACGATGATCATGCGTGTCGTTTGTTTTGATACCGGCCACCATCAGGAATCCGTAGCCTGATAATTTCGTCGAATAACGTGCTTGAACGAACGTGTCAAGCGGGTAACGAGTGGCTCGTTAACGGTGAAATGTTAATCACTCATTACCCGCCGCGCTGATCGTTCGACACGCCTCCAAATACATTGTACAAGTCGCTTTTTCTCTGTCGTCGCTGCTAGATTAAATGTTCGGCTGTCTTCCCCGTCGTTTTCTCTGCTTCTGCAGCTGTTGCCCGACCTGGTGCACGCAGCGCAATGTAGCAATCTGTTGTGGGTACACGCAATATGTTCGCGCCTGTCTTCGATTCCTTCGCATTACGATTATGGTCGTGGTAGATTTT
The DNA here is from genome assembly GCF_001263275.1 of Habropoda laboriosa. Classification (NCBI taxonomy): domain Eukaryota; kingdom Metazoa; phylum Arthropoda; class Insecta; order Hymenoptera; family Apidae; genus Habropoda; species Habropoda laboriosa. The sequence goes on along the minus strand of NW_017100265.1, from coordinate 2,396,356 downwards.
TCGATGCGAGGACGAGGGTGAATTCTACGACTTTTTGTGTTCAACTGTGGGTGGAAATCGACGGTTTCGTGTTAGATTTCTTTGCTGTGCTCTACTTTTTGGTCAGTTAGCTGGTGGTCCTTCTTTAAGGGTGTACTGAGATGATCGATCTTTTTGTGGTCACTTTGTTGTGGAATTGGTTTAATAATAAGATGTGAGTGATGGCGTGAATGAATTGAATATATCGTATGGTCTCCAGATTTGGTGAACGAGCGGATCATACATGGTAACTGGGGGTTAAAACATAAGAAGCGCGTTGTTATTGATATCGGAGAGTACGTACGTGAGAATCTATTGCGAGATATATTTAGAGAGGGTCAAACAAATTATCATTATTCCTTTTACGTGTGTATTTAGTTAATGTTGTTATCAAATATATTCATATTTAACTTGTTAACAAGTGTTATACAACCACATTTGTTGCAACATATTCTGTACTATTTTTTATTTATTTTTTAATGTGTAATGGGAGATTGTGATTTTGATGAACATTAAGACGTTCGGTTTTAGTGTGGGTCTGCAAGGTTTATTTTGAACACTTCGAGCACGTAAGATGAGAAGCCCTCCTATTGAAGATTTTACCGCAATTTTAATTTTGATTGCACTCTTCTGTTACTATTAACTGATTGATTAATTAAAATTCATCGTATGGTCGTTGCACGAAAACCATCGCAAATTTAAAAAACCTATTCAAGCCACTGTATTTCGTACGAGAAATAATTGACCTCTTCCATTTGTCTCACAAATCTATCATTTACGAGAAAAACGCTAGAAATTAATAACGCGAGCGCCCTGTGCAGATCAACAAGTACGGAATAGGAACCACGCGGTTCAACGATAAATTCATTCCTACAGAAACGGGTAACGAAAGCCGGAGTGTCGGCTCGACACCGCTCCGTCTTGCACTAATTGACCATATTATGGAAAACAGCAGGGTCAAGTAGCCGCGTGACCCCTGATGTCATCGCCGCGTTGCAGCGAGCCGTTCTCCTCGCTCGTGTGTCTGACACACGCTTAGGAAAGCAGCGGTCGTGCAAAAGCCTGTTCCTCACGAATTTTACGTCAGCTCGCGCGGCTCGTGCAGCGACTTATACGTAGACGATCATAAAGTTGAATTTAATGCGACGCGGATACCGGAGGTCACGCTGGCCAGCGTAACGTGCCGGGCAAGCTTACGTAGCCGCAGTCATACCTGGTGTGTAACGCGTGCATTGTCGATGCACACGCGAGAAAAACGCGCGAAACTCGCCGGTGGAAAAGCCGCGCGCGCGCGTGCTCGGGCGATAGATCAACGCGGAACTTCCCGGGCTCGGTTTCACCGTGACAATTTATTCGACGGTTTCGCGGAAACGCTAACGATCAAGGAACGTCGTCGTAGATCCGCATCTCACGGAACCGGCGTAGCGAAACGAGAAATGTTCCACGAAAAGTTCCCTGAATTTTCCAACGTTCAACAGCCGGTTACAAAGAGAAGGACGCCCCGGTACTTCTGTGTACACTAAATAGAGGTTTGTACTGGACCGGGCAATTTATCATCGTTGCTGCACGCGCCGGACTCGTCAGGTCCATTCGAGGCGGCTTTGATGTCGACAAGAGAGTCACGACGCTGCCGAACTGCTTGTGCTCGTCTCACGTCGTCGCCTCGTACACCACCGGGCACAACTGACCGTTCTGATAAGATGTTTGCAGAAAAGCTTGACCGACTAGCGTCCCCTCTAAATGATTTATTACGATTACGTCCGGTGATGCACGAGACCTCTTCTCGTCTTCGAGCGCCACGGTTGCCTTACGAAGTTTCCGACGATGTACCGATAGTGAAAATCCAACGTCTCGAACGTCGTGTGTTGTACAACGCTGATGCGATAAGGTTGGACCCCGCCTTAACGGGTCTTGCGACCCCCTCGAGTCCTCTCTGGCTTCTTCTTCGTTCCTCTCGCTCCTCCACGGTCGCTCGTCATCATCATCTTCTTGCGGCGAGGGCCTTGTGCACGCGGGTAGCATCGGGCATCATTCATCACCTGACACTTTTTGGTACGGCCGACAAGTTCCGAGAATGCTGGCGCAATTATATTAAACATAAATCAGTTATAACAAGCCTACGTGGCCGCAATGAGGAGTGCACTATCGACTCGCACCGAGGTGCGCCTGTTCAACGCTGCCTCTCGTCGCACTCTCCTTCCTTTTCACCCGTGTGCTCTCTTTTTCTTCCTCCTTCCCCTTTTTTCTCTCTCCGGTGATTTTGAAAGTTTGTCTTCTCCGACCTTTTTTTTTCTCCTCTTTTTCTGGTCTTCTTCCACCCCCCACCCCCCTGTCTCGTTGGTTTATGAATGTGTGTCGCATGCGTATTGACTGTCAGGTACACGTTTCATGCGGGCTGGCAGGCTTGACTGGAAGCATTAAGGCTGTTGCGTTGAAGAACGTTGCTAACAGTGCATCGCGAAGCTAGAGCCTGATGACGGTTCTTGCGTGCACACATTATTGCTCGAAAGGCATTGGAATTGCTCGTGTTTTGTTTTAATTATTTAGTCACATTTGTCAAGTTGTTTCTGTGACAGAAGGGGATCGATAGACTTCTTATGGCAATTTGCTGACTCTAATGACTCTGCTGCTCTATATTCCGCTGGGCTGGGTTTGGTGCATACGAAATTGCTGCTTTTTGTGTAGGAGAACTAATTGTTCTTTAACTGTTTTATTTAATCGAAATAGTGGACAAACTTTAAGTTTCTGTCGCACGAAGATCCCACCAACTGTAGCAGAACTTCAGAAATTTTTTCGAACCAATTTCTGAGTTTCTCACCCTTATCATTTATTCACCCTGCTACCTTTCAAGTTATTAAACATAATTGCCCTAACGTGCAGCGAATCTATCTCCTCAAAAATAAAGAAACTATTGTCTCTAAACTCTCTAAATTTTTGACTAAAAATTGAAGAATGATTGCAATAAATATCACGGAGAAAAGAACTTCAACGTTATCCACGATCGGCGATTTCACATGCACGAGCCCAATACGCTCCTTAACACTCGTAACTACCCTGACATACTCCGGTAATTTCCTAATCCCGTAACTTTCACCGCCGCGTTACCAAAACTTTCTCATCGCTATCCCCTAATCTGAACACGCCCTGACGTTCGCTGCGGTCCCTCGCCTCCCTCGCAACTTAACGGTCAATTTTCCCTGGCAATCCGCCATAATCGCCTCACTTTCTACCGCACACCTCGCCATTGTCCCTTCGCATCTAAACAAGTCCCGTGGGCAGAGTATCCCCATTCAAGTCCTCCGGCGCGGTTCGTGGCCGATCAGCGGCGACAGAGATCCCCACGACCGTTCGTTTCCCCGCAATAACAAATTGAACAGCGGGGAAAAGCGTCGACCGGGGTTTCGGAGAGTCTATTCCGTGTCCTAGTAAGGCCAGGCCGATTAGCAACGGCGATAAGACGTGCCCCTTATTAGGAGAAACTCGTAGAGACGTTCTCGCTGAGCCGTTCTCATCCCTCGAGTCCCCTTTGGTTAGAGGCTGCTGTTCCTCTTTGTTCATCCACCGTGTTCCACCTCCTTTCGTCCTCTCTGTCCCGCGTGTTCCTTTTCTTCCTACGAGCGCGCTAAGACCGAATGAAAATGTATGAGGGCGATATCTATGGAGCGGAGAGGGCCAGAGGGGAAGCAGATGAGATACGATCCTCCTCTCCCTTTCTCTCCACCTTCTCGCGGTGCATCACGCGTATAATGCACACGTGTAGCAACTGCAGATGGCCGGGAACAGCGAGAAAAAGGGAGAAAAGGAGAACGGTGAAATAGGCAGGAAGAGGTGGTGGAGGAGGAGGAGGAGGGGGAGGTCGCGGAAGGGAGCGCGGTAGTTTTGTTTTCAACAGCCTGTATGTACGTATGTATATGTGTACGTGTGTTCGAGGCGGAGGGAGCTACCTACGCCCTGAACGGCCACGGCGCCGTCGTTTCTGCACCTGACCGGCTAACCGACGATAAATTTCTGCGCAAGAAAGAGCGCTGCCTTTAAAGGGCGCTGGCCAACCCCCATTGCGGCGCTCGGGAGCGTTGCTCCGTCGTCGGAGCGACCAACAGAATTTTCCACTCGCGATGTTTCTAGTTGTGGCCGAGGGTGATCGTGGAAAATAAGTGTAACAGGTCTTCCGACAAAATCAGCCTCTTACGAGGGAAAATTGGGTATTAATTCGTGGAGGAAGTTTAACCCTTGCGCGCTGTGCCCGGGTCCATTTTGACCCAGGTTTTCAAGATCCTCCCCGAATTTTACTTTTTGGTACACGAAACGTTGTGTTCCCGAATTTTGACCCAGGTTTTCAAGATCCTCCCCGAATTTTACTTTTTGGTACACGAAACGTTGTGTTTTCGAACCCTTTCAATCGACGCCTAGGAAATCCTCGAAGCACGACATTTTCTGAGCGCCATAGTCGAACAGAAAACTCGACGTCGCTCGAGAAGGGCTGCGGGCAAAATCGTAGCCCGCGGCGCGTTAACGCGACGACGTTATTAATTGCGCAATAAGTGGTGTAATCTAAGCCATTACCGTGGTGTAATTATGCGCATAAATTGCAGCGCAGTGGTAACCGTGCGCTGGCTAGAGATCACGGACACCACCGGTGGTGTGCGCGCATCCAATGCACCTCGGTTGGTAATAGCTTCTGACGGTGTTGCTCGGGCTGGCCGGGTTATTTATTTCGCATTATTCATCGTAAAGTTAATTGGCCCCGCGGAATCACGGCCGCCGGATAAGGGACACGAAAGGGAAAATCTGTGGAAAAGTTTCGGTCGAACGCGCACGGTAACGCGATATTAAAATTCGATAACGCGCCCCGGATTAAATAAAAGTCACGCCGCGCCGACGCCTGCGCGTGGTGGTGGCGGCGGTGGTCAGCAGCCGACGAAGCGGACCGTGAACGGGACGCTCGTAATCTTTATGGCGTCGAAGGCTTGTGTTCGAGCAAGCTGCAGAGGCCCTCCAGGCCCGTTCAGGAACGCGTTCCTCGTTTACGTGGAGGCGTTCTCCACTCCTCGGCCAACGTCCACGCTTCGACAATTTATTCCGAGCGTTTCGCCTATTTATTATTAGAGTCTTCTAATGACTCTATCGGTGGCCGTTCGACGAACGAAGATCAAGATAGGCGGAAGGGGTGAGGAAGAGAGGGAGGTTATATTCCGCCGTTTCTGGCGGAAGATCGTATCTGGCGCGCCGCGAGATTCTGACGTTGCCCGTCTATTAGCTGCGATATCGCGCTCGCCTGTAATAGCTATTAATGGGAATTCAATTTATCGGCAGGCAAAGGTTAATCCGTGGTTCTTTCGTTGAAATATCCGCGACACCGGCGCCTCGTTAGGCCGACCTGGCGGATGAATAAGGTTTCTTGATCGCGCGTCGATCGTTTCGATTAGCGCGATGGAATTTTATTGTGCTGGAAAGGTATAAATAGGATGGGTGTCTGGGAATATAAGTGAACGTCCTGTGCAGCAGAGAATGGCTCGAGGCACTGCTCGATTTCTTGGGTAGTATCGATCATATGTTTCATATATTTTCTTGTCTTTTATGGCATTTTTGTGGTGTACGGATTAACCGTATCTATAAGCAATTTTATTTAGCCCTCGTTAGTCTGGTGATTTTTGCTTAGGGTCTGAGAAACCCCCGTTCAATTGTAGAATTACGTAAATGATAGTATAAACCGTTTACTTCGAAAAAATTGTGAAATTCATTTAATTTCGTCCGATCGTCTTAATTATGAAGAAAACGGTAGACATATTTCCACTAATGATCTGTCATACTTTATTTCCATAAAACTATCTGACGAGTCAGATTCATTGGAAGTACTTTTCATTTACTTTTGAAGTTTGCCAAAATTTTAAAAAATGTGCCATTCTCGTTACCTCAGTCCTATCCGTTCGCCCATCGCAATTCGAAATTTTCTTCCAACAAGCTCCCATACATTCTCCCATTACTTAAACCAACAGTACACGTTTCTTAACTTTGATCGTTTCTTCACTCCGTACACGATTCCGTTGTTAAACGAATTTTCATCTCTGCCACCTCGATGTACACGATGTTGGCAAACCGGGTAAATGTCTACGAAACAGGTAAAACGTGATTGCATTCACGGGTCCCCGATGGAACATTGCGTTTTAGTCAAATAATAGCGCTCGGCTGTCGGGCGAATTCCGTATCGAAGGGGGATGTTGCAATTGTTTGTAATGTTACCATGGCTAATAGTACCCTATCTTGTTTGCACGGCGTGCATTACATTATCGTACGTTCAGGAGGAATTGCAGCGCACGTCAATCATCCTTCAACCAGTGCCCGGTATTAATTTCTCAACTTAACTGCATGATAGGTTAACTGCGAGCGACACATCGCACTCGAACATTTATTTCTGCCTAGGCCCACGCCGCATTCCCGTTGCTCATGCACGCCTATTGTGTACCTGAAAACTTACGTACAGTTATGCGGAACGTGACGTTTCCCCGAACGAAGCTGCTTAGTTAGTCCACGGTATAAATTCCGTGTGACTGTCCTTTCGAGGACCGAAAACCGAGGAGAAATTTATCGGCTGCTTGCATTGTGCGATTTTTTTAACAGCGAATTGTGATTTAATGTTTCACGCAGAGGATGTAATTCTGTGAAATTCTAGTGTAGATGAGAATTTTTAGGAGCTGAACTTTTCTTTGGTAGGTTTTACTGATCATCAAAGAGGTGGTTATTAGAATTTAATGTATTTCTTTAAATTGCTCGAAAATAAGAAAATATGCTTTAGTTAAAAATGTGCAGAGAGGACCACAAGATGTTAATAAGGGGAAATTGCCTGACTATGGGGTAACATGAATAATCGGATTTCTAATCGTTCGCAAATTGATCGCTTAATTTCTGAATTTTTTCGTGGTTTCTGAGAATTTTCGTTTAACTTAAAATATTCATTCGTGTTTAAAAAACAATTTTCGTCCCACCCTGAAAAATCCAACATTTCATATTATGCCGGGTTCACACGGGTGTTCGCGAGCAGTTCGCCGACAGTAGACATTTTCGTGATCACTGAACTCATTAGCGAGCTCCAGTGTAGATACAATGCTGCTTCTGTTCGCGAACAGTTCTGACCAGTGTGGACTCGGCGTTACATGAGCTAATATTACAAATCTCTCGAACAAAAACAAAATAGAATTCATTCAATCATCCAACGAAACCCTTCTCTACCACCAAAAATCAAATCGACCCTCATCTTACCATTTCTCTCACCATTATCGACCTCTTTCAATCAAACCTCTGTCATAATCACCACGAGCCACGTTGAACCGAGTTTTGAAAACGAAAAAACGCAATAGCACCAGGGATCAATATTTCAATAACAATAAATCAGCGAGCGGCGCGAACGAAGGCGTCTAAGCAAAGCAATGTTACCGAATACCGTGTAGACACAGACAGGGTTATCGTATATTCCGTTGGGCAGAAAGTTTTTACGCAGCCCGGAGCCGGAATCCCGAGGAGGCTCGCGCGCGTGTTTACACGGCCCCTGAATGCGCTCCTATATGCGGTTTTAGACACCCCGATAAGAGCGCGAACGGCGCGGCGTATCGACTATCGAGCCGCGCGTTGCAAAACACCTGAGTGTTGCAATGCACCTTCGTCGTAATGCCGTTGGCCTGGCCTCCGCTGCTTCGCTCTCGGGACAAACATGAGCGTGAACTCGCGTGCGCCTGTGTACGCAAGTGTGCTCTCGCTCGTGTATATGGAATCGTTGCAGCATGCGGGCGCGCGAACAGCCGGAGATAAATAGACAGACACACCAATTCCGTGGCTCGTTGTTCCAAGGAAAGTTGCCACGTCCCGTGAAATATTTACGAAATTCCGGCCGTGCCTGGATAATACACGCCCCCGATAAGGCGGATCGTATGGATTATCGGGGAAACTGGTTGTGCGTGGCGCAGGCAAGAACCTCCGGGGGTGGTTTTAGCGTGGAATAGTTTTTGCTTCGTGGTATGTTAACTTTGGGTTACTTTGAAATTATCGACACTGTTTCGTCGACGTCGATTTTGATCGAGGTATTGAAATCACCAACAAATGCTTCACGGATATTTAATTGTCGAGACACACCAATTATATTGATTAATGAAGCAGAGATATATGTGTGGTATAATATTCGTCTCGTTATTTTTTGTGCAAAGAATTGGTGTTTCGATAAAAATACACTGACTATGATAGTATACACTACCGGCCAAATGTTTGGAATCATTCTGCACTGCAAGTTACACAATATTTTAACCAATTTTTCATCGTTCAAATCAATCGAAATAAGATAAAATGCACAACATAATTTCAAATCTATGAAGAATTAGCAGCGGATTCAATTTTAACGTAAATTAGCAGGTGATTCGAAACTTTTGGCCAGTGGTGTATGTTAGTGAATACACAGTGTCAACGAAAATCGGTGTCGATGAAAATATGTTTTTTTTTGCCGACGAATAATATCGGTGATTTCAAGGTAACCCATTAACTTGGTCAATTTTTAAATATTGAATTATGCTCGGAAAGTGTGATTGTCGAGGCGGTAAATAGATTTGGAGTATAAATCTACCGATTTCTCACTAGTCAGCTAATTCTGACTGCATTTGCCTTTCAACGCGACACGAAATGCACAAAAGACGATTCCCATGCACGCGAACATTTCAAACGATCGTTTATTTAAATTGAATGGGTTGATTAAAAAGCAGAAGAAGTTGTTTGCAAGAATCAGATATCCGTCACGTGACCATCAGAGTGTTTTATACAACCATTAACGCTCATTTAAATGAAATTTAAATAACAGCTACTAGCAACAGTTGTTTATTTGATTACTGAAATTATTAACAAGTGCCGTAGTAGATGAAAACTATCACAATCTATATAAATTATTATTAATATGTATGCCTGATGCGTAGTTACTCAAGGATACATGTAAATGCGTTTGGCATTTTCCAAGAAAACGACGGTGTTTCGCATTGTTTTTAAATCGCACGCGGGAACGAAAGTTTCTGAGAAATTTCGAACGCCTGCTTTGCTTCTTATTCGGGATTTATGCGTACCTGGAACTCTGCATTTGGGATATTGTTTTGCAGTTATCCAAATATTGACGTTGGCGATGCAGCAGCGACGATCAACGTCTTGTCTCCGGAATGCAATGAGAGGATATATATTTTTAAATCAAACGATTTTCAAAAACACGTAACACTTGAAATGAAAAGAATATCAACAATGAAAAAAAAAAGATAAATTCTCAAGTTGAATGTCTCGGAGGTAGCAATGTTAATTAGGTACCTATCATTCGCTACACATATGATATATCGAGAATAGTAAAGGAACTTTGTAGTCGTAACGCGACTTCAACATCGCGGATGGTCTAGCTCAGAAAGCCGATCGCGAAACCCTGTTATTTCTGCTTTGCAATAGCTCGAACGAGTTTATCTCGATACACGATGCTCGTTTGGTTACCAGAGTATCTCGGTGTATCGATAGATCTCGATAGAGAAAGGAGGATCAGGAATTGGTTACTGCAACAGCCATTGTTGATTTCGGTAAACGGATTGACGTATCGACATCGTTTATCGTCGGCTCGCTCTGATCCCACTAAAATCCCACGTTATGTTTGCTTCGCACATTTAACGCTGTTGAGGGGTTATATTAAATAAATAACTCGTGTGGAGTAAGGTAAATAATTATATTTAGAAGATGTTCAGACAGATGTAGACAAGACGGGCGCACAATTAGAACTGCTCACGGAGCGTGGTGACAGTGCACTTTTATACCTGGGGTATCCCCAAACCATATTTATCGGACGTGTCATAAACCTACCAATATTCTAAGATGTCGATTTTTCATGCAGTACTCAGAAACCATTTTGCTTCAACAAACGCATTAAATGCTAATTTTGAAACATGTTTGCCAGAGAAAGAATGACACACTGATTTTTGCAAGTTTCGACGTGCAACTTTGCTCGCCTTTCAAGCGATTCTTCCAATGTTTTACAAAAGTTCTAATTTATCGTTTAATTATCGTCATTTTTGCAGTTGAACTAATCTTTTCCTCTCTAATTGTTAATGCCCGTGGTTGTGGCGATGAACTTTCGAGCTTTGTGGATGTTTGCACGATGTTGTGCCGTCTAGATACTGGTTCGAAGGACCACCCAAATGATTGGGACTTGTAAAAACTGCTCTATTTCTAACGCGTGATGTGAGCTGATTCCACCTTGCTTCTCCGTGTTCGTGGTGGTTGAACGACTGTTACACGACTCCTCGTCCACGTCGCGTCTCCGACGACCGTGAGAGGGATTTTTGTTGGGACATGCTGATTGGTTAATGGTTGACGATTGCATTTGCCAATCAGCGTGTCTAATATCGTCTTTGCCGCCCTTCCAGTGCGCCCTTAGCGCGCTGTCACCTTGGAAGGGTGGGAGACGGTCGCGAGGGGTGGGCGGAAGGTCCCAAAAATCTGGAATTTCCTCCGGGTGACTAATCGGCAAGCGGACCGTTACATACAGATGTGCCGTTCGGAAATTCGTGGTTTATGGTATGTTCGTAGGCTATTGAGCGCGAGGGACACAAATTACTAAAAATCTAGCAAAGCAATTCTAGAGACCCTCGCAGGATGTAATTAGACCCGTGCAAGCAATAAACGAAAATCCTCAACTCAAAAATAACCGTTCCCGGTCGATCGTGCCATAAACCGTTTCTACAGAAAACCTAACACTAATTATTTCTTTAACGTCATTGTTGGATTTTACTTGAAATTTCTCCAGATAATTTATTCAACACAGAAAAAAAAGAAAACTGACTTTTACAATTGCACCCATGATTCTCTCGTGCTGCAACGCGTTGCCTCCTTTCAAGTCAAAACTTATGATACTTTCAGAACAAGAGGTACCACCTCTGGCTCTTCTCGTTCACGACTTTTCGACAGCTCGTACTTACTCGGCTAATATCGGCAAATTGCCGCTTGTCAACGCTCGGCAACAGACACGAGTGATGCAGATCTTCCAATTTTCACGCTCGAGCCCGATACCACGTTGCAAAACCGTTCGTTTCCCCCGAATCCTTCGGCTCTCGTGAACGCCTATAGGCCACGCAAGCAAGCTCTCCCAGTCGATTTTTTCGTTAAGCAGCTTCATCTTGCCCGGTCTAAGGCAGATTGTTCGTCCCGTTAGGTCCCATCCGCGAGGCAAAAGCAATCAGTTATCTCTGGCCGTGAACCTTCCACCTACCGAGGTTGCAGGAAGCGTATCCAGGTTGATCGTTACGGTCGTCGTCGAGGCACCACGGGTCATCTCGATTGCGGGGATAATCGAGCCTGGAGGAGGCTCAATGAAGCTTCTTCTTTGTCTTCGTCTTCTTCTTCTTCTTCTTCTGCTTCTTCTTTTGCCGCTTGTTCGCAATGTATACTGTTGTTGGTTGAAGCACCCTCAACGCTCGCCTCCCCGATACAGATTTATCGGCGCTTCATAGAGACGTAAAATCACTGTCTGCTTTAATCTTGGCCACAGCCGCGATCATCGGCCAGCACACCGAGCAACGTTCCGCGCCTTCGAAGATTATTGAATACTATGGCCGGCTATCGTTGTCCGTGATCATGCTTTATGGCTCGCGATACATAAATCGCTGCTGGTGCCCGCCGTTTCGGGAAACTTGACGAGAGCGCGCGCGCCGATGGATACAATTAGGGGGACGATTATCGCATAGGTAGCCGCCGCTTAATCGAGCCTCGATCCTCCAAGGGTTATCGCGACAGGGAACTCGACGACGTCGCTTTATTTCTTTATTTATCTGCCGGATGGTTCGCTCTTGGTGTGCCCGAGGATGTAGCTCGTTGCTTTGGTGGAGAGAAATTACATCGTGGACTAGTGTTGGTGAATTTGTCGCGAAGTTTTGTAACTTCGTAAGTGAATCAGGTACAATCGAATACTATTGTAAAATAATGTTAAATGTGCTGTGGTTTTCTGCTGGATACAAGACACTGCAGAAAATTAAGTTTTTGCGAAATTGCCAAATTTGCAAAAGTTGCAACAATTCAATACTTCAAGAGAGAAGAATAATATGCAATTTATATTTAATTTTCTTACTTGATGGATAATTATCCAGTTGCAGTTTTACAACCATATGGATTACAATATTCACCTCTCAAACTAGCCTAAGAATTTCTATCTCAGTTCGTCTAATTCCACTGACCACTCCAATCGAAGCAACTCTAAACTCACAAAGCAATACCTTTCGTCACTCTCCTTTCCACCAAACAGACACTACAACATCATCGTCATTCCGATAAATTCGTATTACCAAATTTCTCCCTTCAACGTTCCTCCAAATTTCAAAACGCTTTGTCCACGAGGAAAGTACACGAATATACGCGTTCGATTCCAAGAACGAGGAAGATGGATCCCTCGGCTGGCGAATTGTCCTCGACCGATGGAAGAAGTCAAATATCATTGTTCACCATCTAGAATGATGAACAGTAACGTACGTATACGTCCGCCAGCCGCTTATTACGTTTCCCTGCCTCTTCGGGCCGTTGTTCACGGCAAGAGGCATTGCTTTTCCTCGAGGACCTCTCCACGGAGGTTCGTCTTGTCCTCGTCGACCGATGACCCGGAAGCCTTTAACCGCGCATACGTGGAACCCGGTGCGTGTCCATGTGTGAAGCTATTTTATTGCGCGCGCGACTCTATAATCTTCCTCTGGCTGCGTGCACGACGACTTATTTCCAATGCCTATACTTACGCTTAATGTCTACATCTGCTTCGCGAGACCGGTAGCTTAGTTAGGTGAACGAGGAAGAATCTAGCGGGCCGGGGGAAGCTTCGGGGATATTTTTTTCCCCGTGCAATTCTGAAATGTCGGTGGTCTTTGAAGGTACCTTTAGCACGTACAGTGTCCATGTTCCACGGTCTCTCGTTTCTACGACTGGTGGGTGTCGGGATAAGTCTACAGGTCGAAACAGTAGTTTCGTTTGGAAAATAATTCGCGGTGCTCGAGAAGGTATTTAAGTAAAGAGAAAATGTAAGTGTTATTCCTCGTAATTTGCTGTTTAACGTGACGTCTAATTTATTTAAATCGGGTCAACAGGACAATTTTTATGATATTTTTCGCACACGACTGTGCGTGACCAGAAATTGCGAGCATATATTTTCTTTCCTCCAAATTGTTGTTTATTTTTCTAATTTTTTTAAAGAATGGTTTTATTTATTTAAATAGGGAAATTACAGTGCCTCGTTGAACGATAATGTTTAAACGTAGAAAAAGCGCGAATAGTGTTCTTTTAGTTTAGTCCAGGTTTCAAAATTTATTTACATGTTCACGAAAGAGGCAGCGACGATAATCTGAAGAAGAGAAAAGGTAAACACGGTTAACCGAATTTCAACGTTATTCTTTGGCGAAAGAGTGAAAAAAGGGCTGCCTTTGAAACTTGGATTTCTCTCGCTCTCTCGCGATTCCTTTTGCAGTAGTATTTCACGCTTTTGCATTTGCCGCAGCTTGAAATTTACCGCATGGCTGAGCACCAGCGGGCTACAGTGGTTGATATTTCTTGCATTCGTATGTATTGTGCTTAACGAAGCTGCCTTCGCGATATGTCCGGCGATACTAGCTGATTGAAGTGACTTACGAACTTCCAGATGACCGGTTGCACTTGGGATATGCGCGGGCTACTATTCTTTGGATTTACGACGTGTGAATATGCGCGCTGGCTGCGTGGAATCGTTGCGACATTTGTGCGGTTGCGCATTCTAGATCCTAGATCCTTGTGGTATATCGTGTCGTATAAGTTAAATAACACGTTTACAATTTTCCGTGAAAATATTCCTCGATGACAGCGGCTGGTTATCGCGGATTATGAATAATTACGATTCAAAGTGATAGTTACACTAATTACAGGTATTCCCATTCGTTACTATTATATATTATTTCAACACCGTGTTAAATTTAAGGTTGCCTGCAGATATTTCCAATATAGTAGAAAATTATACTACTGCGGTATTGTAAAGTTTAGAATATTCCTCTACGGTAGTATTATAAATTTTAAAAAATTCCTCTACCGTAGTATTATAAATTTTAGAAAATTGGGGACCATGCTGAGTTTAAATTTTCACTCTTTTTCTGCAGTATAACTTATTTTCAATACTCGCAGGTAACATTAATTTAAGATACGTTTATTAAAAGAAACTGTAATAATTCTGGAGGAGACTGAAACGAGAGGATTGAAATTGGACACCGTGTATAGCAATTCTTCGCGTGCTTCCGTGGATCGTGCGCTAAATTCGTGTGGGTCGAAGGCTCGGTGTGTGAGGTCCAACCGCGGAGTACGAAAGGTATGGGCCACTCCACCAGGTGTGGAGAATGGCGCGCCTCGATGGCAATTACATCGGCAAATAAACCATGAGGTGAATATACTGTGAAGTTGGCTGCGGGTTGCGCCATGAATAGACCACTGCACACAGATAATTCTAATCCTCCAACGGAGTATGTACAGAGCGACAATTAAGGAAAAGAAACGGTTCTGTGTATTGTTTGAAAATCCCTAGCGTTATTTCTTTCAGGAATACCAGTTATTGCTTCGCTCAACTTACCGATTAAGGATAAAGCTGTCCAATTTCGTTGCACATCGCTTCTTTTACTTATTAAGCCGTTTATTAAATACACATTCTTTAGCAAGTGTGAACTTTGTCGTGGTTCTTTAAAATTATATGGAAAATTAAGACTTTGTTACACTTTTACTTGTTTTTATCGATTAATTGAACACTAGCTGAAGATATTCTGTTTAAAGCACCAAAAATCTCATTTTTACTAATTATCAATTCTCGTGTCACCAAATTGTATTTATTAGGTCTGTCAGAAAATTCTATCTTCTTTCATTTACGATATAATCGTCATTTGTATGACTGTGCTCAATTTTTATGGTAATTTATTTTTTACATAAAAGTCTTCTATGTTTTTCCGTTGGAATAATTCTCATCTGCTCCTTTCTTCGACAGTCTTATCGAACCAGATTTGTCTTCAATGCTTAAATCCCCAGTTTTCAATCTTGAAAATCATTCGATTCTTTCTCTCTATCTTTCCAAACACACATTGCCATACATCCTTCACAAACATACTCGCACACTCATTCATCCCCCTTTTGTAATTTACAACACTGCAGTAAAGTAAGATTGATTGAGAATTGAAAAAGAAGATTTCAACCAGTGTTAAACACCAGAATATTAACAAACGACAGAACTTTCCTGCAGATCTAACAGTAGCACATTCTAAATTGAACTTTAATTACAGCATCAAGCAAAATTACGCGATATTCGAAGCAACGTGTCCAGAGTCGGAACAGAAATGGCGTCTCCTTGGTCGGTCGGTCTCTTGAGCTCTCCTCATCAGGCTAGTCGATTAAAGCGCAAACGCTGGCCGAAACCGCTCCGTCGACTTCCCACGGCTGTTGACATGTTTTGTGTTCATTAGTCGGCACTCGAGAGAGTTCGCACAAGCGGCGAACAGAGTTCCGTGGCAAGCGGCGGCGGCGGCGGCGTGAGAATAGCCGGTTCGAAACGATTGTCGCCGCGTCGCGGTCTCTCCGCTCGCGAAAACCTTCCTCCGCGATCGCACAATTTTATGGAGGCGAATACGCTGCCTCGTCAGTGTGGCAAAAGGAGACTCTACCGTTAAGAGCGAGACGCAACGTGAGAAAAGAAACGAGTTGAGCGTGAAATTCAGGGTTCCTCGAGGCGGGGTGTCAACCGCGAACACTTCGCTTACGAGAGAATAAAATTAGCCGAGGAATGCGGATGGAAGGCGCGAACTGTTAATGTCCGCGAATTCGGGCCTCCGATTTGTTTGGACCTCTCGCTGAATGTTATGCGCGACACGTGTGTCGTGTTCACTTTTCGCAGGATCGTTCCTGTAAGAGACTGTTATTTATCGGGGGGAGAATGTTCTGGCTGAAAGACGTTGGGAAATTTTCCAAATCCACGAATTTCCGGGCAAAAATTCCGACATTCTAATTGATAATTATTCGACTGAAGAAAGATGTAGATCCTTGTGTTTAGAAATTTTTAGAGTCTCGATATTTGGGATTTCTGATTGAAATTTTTAGTTTAGTGAAATATTTTGTACTTCTCTCACGAGAGGAAAAATTTTGGTTGACTTTCTTTTACATTTTGGTGGGGGAAGTTAGTTATAATAATTATAGATTTCAAATTCTGGCTAAAGAATTATTTGGAATAAGGACATCTAACCTGGCGAGAGTTGCATGATTCAATATGATTCCCAAAATTCTAATGTCTGTAGATCCTTATATTTCAACCAAAGAAAGTTAAATAAAGCTGCTGATTGAGAACGTAAAAATGATTAAATTATTAAAATAAGAAGCGCAAGAAAATAATTCATTTAGAATTATCATTCACGAATTTTCAACAATACCTTTTCACCGTCGCATGCAACCAATTTTTCCATTTCATTATCGATTTCGCAGAACGCTCGTATCACTTATGGAACGACCTGGTAACGATATCCTCTTCGCCTTGCGGTTGTTTCGATTAAGCGTAATAGCGTAGAAATGGCAGCCACTCGCAACGAAGTAGCAAATCTTGCAACTCGATGCTGCCTCCCCGTTCATGATTGCCTCACCAACGATTTTACTCCATTTGGCGATCGTAGAAAAATTGGACAATTCTCCATCGTGCAGAGGAAACCTCCACAACTGCGCCCACCATTTCCATTTCGTTTCTTAGAGAATCGTTTCATCTTACGGCGGTACGAAAGCTGTTACCGGTCCGCGCAGATGCCAAGGACAGTTACGGAAAAATTGATACCTTTCGCAACAAAGTGGAGAACTTTACGAGGTACCCGTAACCCTTTCGTTACGAGACACGAACGATTGAAACGTGACTCTAAGCGAAAAGTTTGTGGCTCGGTCTGATGGAGACGTTGATGAATATTCTTGCATTTACTTCTTGCGTTCGAATAGTTTCCAAGCAGATGTTCGAATCGGCAAATGATGAGCAGTTCGCTTTACATAATGTTTTATTCATTATTGGATTACTTTTGCCTCGATACGTGCCACAAGACATTAAATCTTCATGATTTTTATTTGCAGTCTCCGCTGCTGCTACGTTCTATTATCGCCACTAAATAATACAAATCAGTCGGACGAATGTTTGATGTGTGGTGTGTTGCAAACTTCACCTCGCTGAATAATGTATATTTCCTCCGCGGAATAATTCTAAGCTAACGCCGGATTAAAATACTAACGACAAAGTTCTTTCAAATGACCACGTTTTACGAAACAATGTCCGAAACAAAGAAACAAAATCGACTTGCACTGGTGAAAACCTCGTGTATCACCTACACCACTCGCTCAAACTTGAAACAGACCCAAGAGAGGCTAACCTCGATGTCAATTGCAGATGTAAATTGATCAGCCGTATAAACAAGCCACGGGAGTATAGTTCAAGCGAAATAAAGCAATCACAGCAACTCATTAGTCAATTCCAGCTTGCCTAACATTCATTTCGCTAGATTGCCACGGGGCACACTTTCATGCAATCCGAATGATACAGTTGGCTGAGCCTCTAGGTAAAGGCTCGCTGTTCGTTCCGAATGTTTGCCGATCTGCTAACGTATCCTCCACACTGTTCGCCGTGTTCAACGACGACGACGTCCCTAAGGGTACGAGTTCTGAACGAAGGCACAAAGAGTGGAGGAACGCGGCGGAGGCGACGTTTTACGAATCCCAGCCGCTCGTAGGTTCAGCGAAAACGATGGCTCGAGTCGGCTCACTGACAGACGCGAATAAAGGACCGATGATAACGAGCAGACGGCACGGCGAAATGAGCGGTGACATCTCGTCGAGTGGCGTTGGATTATGACGATGGAAGCGGTTATGAGTTTTCATGACTTGGCCCGTTTGAAAGGGAGCCCTGACAGAAACTAACTCCGCGGATAAATTACGATTATTCGGCCGAACAGTTATTAGGATGTCCTTTCTTTTTCTCTCGATCAGATTCGACCAGTCAGACTACTCGCGAGAGTGGGCGAATCTTAAATTTCCCTCGCAAATGGTCACCTCGCCTGGGGTAAGAAGATTTACAAAGCTGGTCGGATACAGATATCTGGAATTTTGGTATTTCGGCCCTGCCTGCTTGTACGCACCACGGCTAATTAGGCGGCCGATGCTTTCTCCGTCTGATTCAAATTTAGACGACTTTGTGGGTGTTTGAGGAAGACGTGGAATTTCTTCTGTAGTTTATCTCTCCAAGACCTTGTCACTGAGAATGAAGTTAACTTAGCAGCATACCTGTGTGTCTAAAACTATTCCCGTTTAAATATATCGCAACTTCGGAGCTCGAGTAGGAAGTAAAGAAACTTGGTGCAAATAAATCGCGATACAAATCTTCGTTAAGTGCATCGCGTGTAAATCCTCGAATTAGATAACTCCCGATGTAAATTCTACGTTCTCGATGAATATTTACCGTTTCGATTACGGGTTCCATTGCCGATACTATCGATAATGAATTACCGCGTTATCTGCAATCTGCTCCGGATATTCTTCAAGCCCTACGATACGTACTTGTAGCATGAATAACGATTATTTGCTTTGGAAATTGCGATCTTTAAATTTCATCCCTCTTACGTATGTGTGTATCCTTAAAAGTCCTAGAGAAGTGATTACAGAAATCATCGCAGAAATGCGAAGAGCAGCGAGTGATGGGGGCACCCGAGGTAATAATCGTTCTAGCCGTCGAAAAATTTCAACGAAATGACGAGAAAAATTCGTACACGGTGTGTATTATTGCGAGAACGAAGATAGATAGTTGGCGGATAGGTAAATACTGTTATTAAGGCGACGAAGGTATGCCGGGGTCGTTTTGTTTCGCAATTGCGACGGCGGAAAAACGTATTCGAAAATAAATGATTTGTCAAACGGCTGATTAATCGAGGAAACGGCTGTTCCTCTCCGTCGACATCGGTCAAGATTAATCAGCTTCTGATTAATGCGCAAAGACGGGAACAACGTGATTACCGATGACCGCGATAGCCTGTCGGGTAAAAAGGAGAGAACCGGTCATTATTTAAAGCAGAAAACTGCAGAAGGTGGATCGTCGGTGATTTAAACATCCATCGAGGCATCAGATTAGGCTCGGTCTGCTCGGATTTTCTATGATCCTGTAACTGTGAATCGCGGAACTTTCCAAGTTCGTTAATCTTGCCGGGAGATGTAACGAAACTATTAGAGTTGATAGATGCAATTGTGACTGTTAATATCTTCAGTCTTTGCTGCGATCCCTGTTAGTCTTCGTCTTTTATACGCTCTACTCCTCGTGATTCACCGGCTGGATCAGATTTGATTGCAGGTTCGGCGAGGTGCAAGGATTAAATCTATCGTTCTTCGTTTCTTTCGCGTATTTCTATTTCTGAGAGCGTACTGTAGATATTAGTCACGTTTCTGATCACTTTTTAATCCGTTCCTGTTGTTAAATATCGAGATTATTGTAGCATTTAAAGTTTTCTTATTGGCAGTGAATTAAATTTTCTGATGGGTTTATCTTCTAAATAAATTCCTCCTTGACTCACTTCGTTTATTCTGATGATGTTACAATACTTATTCCAGTGTTTTTATTCAATTTCAAAATCACTCTAATCTACTTTGCAAAGCTCTGCTAGGTGTGTTCCAATATTGTGACAATTTTCCTCGAAATAAATCATTTCCATTCCAAACTTGATCAAGCGTAACGAAGTTGTACAGGACACCCTGTAGACTGTTTAACATTTCGTTATCCTAGAAAAGAAACCTGCACGTAGGATGTTCCTCGGGACTTTTTCTTGTTCCTTCAACAAAAGCGATCATGTTTATTCCACGGCGTCTGGAGTCCTTCACATTTCACGAGGAGAAGAGTGAAGCGTCGCCGATAAATAACAGCGGTCGTAAACGGAGCTATTAGAATACGCGAACAAAGTATCGAATGTCATCCGAGAGAACTTTGGCGCGAAAGTATCGTTCCCTTCTTACATACATCTTCGAAATCTGCATGCTGATCGCAATTGGTGCAGATATTAATCACGCACGTCGAAAATTCGCAGAAACAAACCAACACCTTAGCGCGACCATTCTTCAAGCTCCGGCCAGCATCAGGCCAAGTTACTGGCATGTAAAAGGCCGCGGCTCATGCTACATTACACGCTCCTACGTTTCGCTCGATCCATCACTCCTTCGTGTCCTGCCGCAATTATTTGTATATATGTATACATAGCTGTGCGTGTGTGTACGCGTTCCCCGCAGGAACACGCCCTTGGAAATCGAAGTTTGCGTATGTGTGTATTAAATGTTTGAAATTAATTCGAAATTAGTCAGTCAGATTTGAATTTAGAAATTTCGTTCAAAATTATCGGAGCAAATTTGAATTTCGTCTCTAAATTTAAATCGTGGTTATCCAGTCAAATTTGGGTATTTAAAGTGAACTGAAATTTATCTAATGAAAAATTCAGAATTATTCTGTCGTTTGTGAATTACCTCATTTTATTTTATTTAAAATTTCGATGTTCGAATTTTAGTGAAAATTATCCGATCAAATCATTCAGTATTATTCAGTCAGATTTGGGTATTTAAAGTTAATTGAAATTTACCTAATGAAAAATTTAGAATTATTCAATCGTTTCGGAATTTTCTTATTTAATTTAATTAAAAATTCTAGTATTCGAATTAAATTGAAAATTATTCCATCAAATTTCAATTTTCCAATTATACAAATCGATCATGTACCCTAAATCGTACCACCACAAAGCTTCTTAAATCGTACCAATACGAGCCTTCCACCGAAAAAGATATGCTTCATGTTAATAAAGAAGAGAAATTAATCTGATATTAACAGGTGATCAAATTAGATACAATTTCAGCAACTCTCCCCTAAATCCTTACATCCCCCAACTACCGCACAAGTTAAAAAATACAAGAAAAACTTTTTATCCAATCCACCAGTATTACACACTCCAATGAAACCGAATCCATAAACCTCGAAATCAAACCGAAACCCGGTAGCCTCTAGAATCCAGTTTAATCGCGTGCACCGGAACCACTCGCATGCGCACACGTCCGCGAAAGTAAAGGGCTCTGCATGTGTAATCGGGCAGCCGGTGCATCGGTCGGCAAGTCCGACCGCGGGTGTCCTGGTCGTGTCGACATTAATACGCGATTGGATCTCGCGCCGCGTGAGCGGCTGAAAAATGCGCACGATCAGTCAGCTCTGGCTTGCTCGCGAGCGCACGCCACACGCCGCATCGAGGTCTCATCTGCCCCGCGACTTCTTCGTCGTGATTGCATTTGTATGGATCTGATCGTGGAAGAGGTGGGCCAGGGTGCGCGCGGAGAGCCGCACATTCAGCTAAGAGTATCGCGGAGTCAGGATCATCGCGATGCATCCTCCTTCGGGAATGATTCGCCTGGACCACGTGGACCTGGGTCATTATAAATTCATCTTCGATCGCGGTTCGGTTCGTCGACGACGAGGAGGAGGACGATGCAACGGTTGGATGAATCGCGCGATTCGATCGTCGTCCCAAGAAGTTTCGTTTGTTTCTTTCCTTTTTTTATCTCTTCTTCTTCTTCTTCCCTCGAAGATGTTCTTCCGCGAGCGTGTTCGAGCCAGCGGAATCGACTGGACGATTTGAACAGAGAGCTCGTGGCCGCTGTTTGATCTTGTTGCATTCGAGGAACGGGTAGTTGGATAATCTCTGGTGAATTTCTGCGGAAGCGATGCCTCTTGTAGCATGTCAGAAGGTCATTATAAATTCATCTCCAGTCACGCTCCCCTAAGTGCTTCTGACCCTTGTGCTCTGTTATTCTAACTACGCTTGAAGGACTTACGCGCTTCTCTCTGGCCGCAACGGGACTTCTCTGTGCTGATTCTGTGCGCGGTTGAACGGCGAACACAGGTAGAACCAGGGAGTTTCGTCGATCGGTGACAAGAGGTCCCCTCGGTTTGCGTAATACGGCTGATAGATTTATCGTTGGCTCATATGGGTGTATAGAGAGGCTGATTTATCGCCGAGTTACGTTTTGAGGATTGTTCGTAGGAAACGTTAGAATCGTGGTACTCTTGTGCAGTTTCTGTCAGTGTCATAGGTCTGTGCTCTCCGGTACATACATATTCTTGGTTGACTAACAATTGTTACAGGAGAGAAAGGGTTATTCGCAAAAGTATGTCGCAGATTTATCACCGGAGCGAATGCAACATTACAGAAAATTCGAAATAAACATTTCGATAAATTTCAATAATCATTCTCCGCGACGATTGTACATAGAAAAATTGATACAACGATAACTTGTAACGTAACTTCGTACACCGTAGGATCAAATCTGAACAATAACGTCCGCGATAAACGACGTGTCAGAGTGAGAAAAGTAGGCAGAAAAATGCTAATAAAAGCAACATTCATCACAAGCGTAAAAATAAAAAAGGCATAGCCACTCCTATTTTCTTTGCATCACGTTTAAAGTAGAGATTTTCCATTATGCAAAAATCCTCTTATCCAAGCAACCGTATCTTTCCATCATTATGAACAATGGAGGTCGTACTCGGATAGGCTAACTAATAGAGTGACTATCCGACAAACGAAAGATCAGAGATCAACTCCCAGTCCATTAATCCCATCGGCCCAATCTTTTTGTTTCTTTTTTTTTCCCCCCCTCCCCGTTCAAAGACAATAAGGCAATTCTACACCTATAATGACAATCATTTGTTTCCGCACAATGTATACGACGAACAGAAGCGAATAAATCCAACGTTGCACGTGGCGGTGTGTGACAGGTCTCGAAAGGCTATTACGAAACACACGGATTCATCTCTCTTCGGTGTGTGTATATGTACTTACTTTTACGCGTGTATATACCCTTCCGTGGAATCGTCATCGGTTTATAGTATCTCTTCTAGAAAATCACGCGTGCACTCGAATCGGATCCGTACGTCAAGCGAGAAGGATTCCCGTGAAAGGTGAGTTCCCTTCTTGATCGATTTCGCAAAAACTGTTTTCCGTACTATTGCGTTTATAGTGGCCGGCGCAACGTGGGCGAACAAACCGGGGCTACACCGAACACGTAGATAATAATAGTGATTACTCACCGGTAATGAGTCGAATTAATCTTCCCCCATAGGACGAGATCATTCGATGGACTTTCGATCTAAATGTCGTGCCGGTGGATGAGGCAAATCCGCCATTGCGCCATCCGCCGCAACATCTCGCAGAAATGATTCGCCGCGTGATATTCCGCGATGCGAACAATTGCACGCCGACTCACGGGGATCTGCAATTCTTTTTTCGTTCTTTTTCTTTTTTTTTTTCATTGTTACGTACATAGGTCTTCAGGTATTTCAGACAATTTGCCGGGAATGTGTACCTTTCCTTCTGCGATTTCGATGTCAAATCTTGGGTACAGTTTCAAGGATCTTGCTTTGCTCCATGGTAATCTCTGTTTCTTCTTTATCGTTTGTGTATTTTAGTATGCTTTGATATTTCGTTTTTAGGACTGGATAACCTTGTATCCTTTCGCTGACCAAAAGGGAATAGTGTATGTTCGTGATTTGCGAACTTCGCGACGCGATGCTTAATTCGACCGGTGCGCAAAGAATTCACGAACTGCTCTCGCGGCAAACTAATGGCACGAGTGCTGTTTAAATTTGTAGATGAGATTTGTGGTGGGTGAAAAAGAGATATATGTTTTACACGATAGACAAATACTGGCTGATTGGTGGTGACTGTTACTTTTTATTTTTCGTGATGTCTCAAAGTTGGTGATAGAATCTCTGATAGAATCTCTGATAGAATCTATCTTTTTCTGTGTGTGTTTGTGTTTTTATAAGTTCGGTGTGTACCGTGATTGGTGGTGTGAAATGTGTGAGAAGTGGTGGGAGTATCGGTTGATTGGTGTTTGGGGCGTGTGGTAGGGTTTGTTTGGTGGAGTCGAAGTGGAGAAATTGTTGCTAAAATTGTTATATTAGGGGATGGGAAAATCCTGAGGTCGGAAGGTGCTTTATGAGTGTAGTGCATGTGGTGTCCAGATGTAGGGTATTCGACTTTCTAAGGTAATAAAACAATTTGCTGATGGCGAGGAGAGAGACCAATTTACGGAAAATATATTATTTGTGAATATGGTAGGGCTCCATTGTTCGAGTCCTCGGTACGGTCGAACAGTGTATTTTATTGATTTAACTGCAGTGGAATTTATAATTAGACGTTTTCATATGTCTGTAAGTTGACAATTGCAGACATCAAGAAAGGTATGCTGTATGAAATTGCATCAGGTATGTGTTAAAAAGTTTAATAGTGCGATTAAACGAGTACTAGACATGATTGAATGGCTAAGCAGAGTATTAGATAGTATCAGCCGATTGATACTTGACGTACATTATAATTTCTAATATTGTACATCTTCGTTTATTAAATCGGTACATAGGAATCTTCGATTTTTTAACCTTTCATTCGTCGAAGCAAAACCACCGTTTTACAATTATTGCTTATCTTTTATCAAGAGATAATCACACCTTTCACCTTTCGTAGAAATGTCATTGTACAGGTGTAGTAAGTTTTCAAGCCAGAAGTTAAGTTTTTTAATAAACTCGCAGGGGGTGAAATTTCACTCATGGAAATCTTGAAGGATTTAACCCTTTTAGGCCCATCTATGCAGTACACGCGAAGAATGCCACGGGCCGATTTGATTTATAAAGAAGAAAATTTCACTATTTTGTCTTTCCAAACTTAACGGATATGGAATACAATATTGTATTAGACACTCGGCAATAATCTGAACGTAAACAAACAACGAGGGCCTGTACATCGGCCCGCTGGCACTGAAAAGGGTAAAAAAGAAAGCAACAAATATAGAAAAAAAACTGTAAGGGTCGTACCGTAGCCGCGACTCTGGAAACGTAACACTCCGGCGGCTACAAATGTCCCGTGATTCACGCACCACGTGTATCCAGGAACGTACATCCGGTGTGTCGATTGTTCGGGTCCTGTGTCGCGTGCTTACTTTCCGCGGCTTTCCAAGAATGCCTTCCCATTGTCGTCGTCGTCGTCGACGGCGTTGCTCAGATCCCGGATACGCGATTGTTTGTTTTACGAGCGGCCCCGTTGGCGAAAAATTGCGGTACACGGATTAAGAGACTTCCTTTCAATTTCCGCGCGGCGCGCGCGATTGTACTGTAAAAGGACAAATGGCAGCCGCCGATATCGCTGTCTTCCTTTGCGGTCTGCCTTGTGAAAACGCACAAAGGAGCGAGCGAGCGAGCGAGCGCTTTCGAGGCGCGACGAGGCCGCTGATCAATGCGTCGCGTGCAACCCTCCTCTTGCCGGAATATGGGAAATTTACATCGTTAGCCGTTCGCCGGCTTCCATTTCCGAGGCAAATAGAAATTTCATATTAGGCAAGCGAGCGCGGCGACACGCGCTACCGTGTCTTTTGTACGCTCCACGGTGTATATTGCGAAATGTGTGCGTGTGCGACTGGTTGTTCGCGCTGGTCGGGATAAAACGCTGACTGGTTATTGTCTGGATGAATTTAGGATTTGGCTTCGACGCAAGGTATGCGCGGTGGGACGTTGATTATGCGGTAGAGATAGGTTTGTACACGAGGAAATAGTAAGTAGAGTAGAACCTTCGTTATGTGAACTGGTAGAGAGGCATTGAACGCGCGTTTCGCGCGATTTAAAGACGGATGTAATAGATCAGTGGTGTAATGATACGGTGGATGTTAGCGTTTATTTCTTTAAATAGTTGCAGTAGACGCGCGTGGTTTGAAATGTTTAAAATTAGTTACTTTCGAATTCCCTTTTATTTTCTGCTGTTGCTAGCGGATGGCGTTATCCTGTTACCGCAATGTTGCAGATTGCCGATAGAAGAGTTTAGTTTCGCTAAATTTTAGACATATCCAGCATACTTCAACTTCCCAATTAGCTTAACCGTACGAGTGCCACGGGTTGTTGCAGAAATCTGATCGAAAATTGCTACTGTGCTTCCTTTCATCGAAAATTCTGTTCTGGACATTTTCGCTGAATACGATTTTCGTGTTTGAAAATAACACGAAACAAAGGCGAAGTTTTTGTTCAATTTTTTATAAAAGAAATAGGTACTTTCCGGTGTAGAATCGCGCTGCATGCCTCTCAAACCTCTTAAGAATCACTCAATCACGGCTAACCCAAGGAATCCCTCTTCTTCAAACCAAGAAAATTCACACCACCAAAAATCACCCCTCTCAGTATGATCTAAATCGAACACCCCAAGACACCACACTTCGAACAACCCTCCTCTACCATAAAAAAAAAAAAAAACAGATCTTCCTCAGCAAGGGCAAAGAGGAGCCGTCTTCCACCAATCAGAACAAGACGCACCCCGTTCGGAAGTCCGGAACGTCTCCGCGGAGCGAAGCCCTTCGCGGGCTGGCTCCTTCCGAGTAGCGAACGAAGGCAATTCGCCGGCGCGAAAAAATGGCCAGTGATTCATGCGCCGCGTGCGCCACGGAGCGTGGACGGCGGTGGAGGCGGGGGCAAGAAGGGGACGTATGTCGTTGGCCTGTCGTACTTCCTTTCCCGTGAGCCCCGGGAAGTCTATTCAGAGGCCGCGCCACGACGTCCAGCATCCACATAGGGCCCCGGAGCGTTCCACGGTGATTACCATATTGCATGTCACATTGTCGGCGCACCCCACGAACGAGAAGAGGAGGAAGAGGAGGAGAAGGAGGTGGGGGAGAAGGAGGAGGTGAAGGAGGAGGAGCAGCAGCGGCTACGGAGGAGGACAAGGAGGATGAGGACGCTAACCACATTGCAATATACCTGAGGGCACGGCGTCTATAAACCACCGCAATTCTATCTACGTCCCTTCTAAGCGTACATAACTCCTGCCGCCAGGATTAAGCCTTTTATAGTCCTTTGAAGCGGCGGGCCCTCGCTTCTTTCCATCTCCTGCTTCTCTAGGGCTTCTCTCTCTCTCTCTCTCTCCAGGCTCTTTCTTCTTAGCCTACTCGGTTCGCTCTTTTTTTCTTTTTTTTCCACGAATGTGTTGTTCTTGCGCACGTATGGTATATACCGTTGTTGCGTGGTGTAAAACAGACGGGCGACAGCATAGTGTGTGCCTTGTTGGAACCGCGATTCTATATCCTCTGATGGATCGACGCTTTACCTGGACGCTTTGTGACGTTGCTTTGAATCGGGCAATTCAGCGTGAGTTGTGATAGGAAGTTAGATATGGATTGTGTGCAATGAGCAGGACATGCGAATTCGATGTTTCCAGAGTTCTTCGTTGGAACATTTAGTAGTTTTTCAATCGATTTATCGTGATTAATCGATTCTTTCACTTGATACTGTAACGCGAAACTGCTTCCGTGATCGAGAGGACAGGTATCAACCGCCGTAAGTTAATAAACACACAATCCCTTTGAGCAACGACAACAAAGCGGGAGTCCCTTTAATTGGTAGAGCTGGTTGCATTTTCTTTAGAAAGAAGGGAAAAAGAAACGAAGAGAAAAATGAAGGAAAACGCAGCAGCTGCAGAAGAAAAAGAAGAAGAAGAGGGAAAGCGTTCTTTGAAGCGTCGTTTCCGGAGATGCAGGCGTCTGACGGGCAGAAAAGACAGCCTCGGGATTCAGTTTAATATCGCGAGTTTTCTTTCACACTCGTCCAGCGAGACGTTCTCATGCGGAGAGTGAAAAACGAGTAATTCTTTTATCGCAATATCCTGCTGGAGCCAGCGGCAGCGAGAACGCGGCGAAACGGGGGATGCGGTGACAGGGGGTGAAGCATAGAAAGATACGGGAAAAGGCCGGCTAAAAGCTGGATACGTTGGCTGGCAAGTTCGCCCAACTTTAATACCTCAAGTTTTCTCGTACGTATCTTCTCCTCCTCATCCTCCTCCTCCACCTTCTTCTTTTCGTTTGCCTCGTTTTTACGCCGCATGGACGGCTCCGCTGAATACGAAACGCGTATATTACTATGGTACGCACAGTGGTGGATGTTTCTCAGGATTTGCGCTGATATTTCCTGCATCGAGGAGGTTCTCAGGAGTAAAATATCGACGGGGTTAAGTGAGTGATACGAAAGTTTCAGAATATCGTCGGATTGAAAGTAAATCTAGTCGTTAAGTGCAAGTTTAGGAGGAAGAGTTTTTGAGAGTTCACTTTTAAGCACTAGAACGATGGCATTGGCAAATTGAATTTTGGAAGAATGTTAGAGAGGAGCGTTGAAAAAGATTCTTAGCGAGGACAGGGGAATCTCTGCGTAGAATTGATGAGATTACTCGTTTAGGGGTTTTGCTAATACCCAAAGTAATTTTTCTTTAAATTTGAATTTTTCCTCGGGAAGAAAATGCTACCAATATTAGTTTCATTTCCATCTACGTAATGTAAACCTACGGTAAGTTTCAAAAGTCCTACAATTTTATTTCTCGTTCATTTCAGTGGTGTGTAAAGTACTTTTCTGAATTTAAAAACATGTGATAAAGAACAATGCAAAAATGACCACGAAATTGCTAGATTAACAAGATTTAGTATCCACTTGTGTGAAAAACATTTTGCGACCAATCTCAGCAATGCCGCAGAAAAAGTTTTCGTTTTTGCGACGACGGACAAAAGCAAAGCATCCAGAAAACACGATTCATCACGCAAACGTGTTCGCGTCCCGGCTACATTGTCCTTCGCCTGGCCGATTCCGTATTTTTGGCAAGCGAGCGAACGTTTATCCGCGATCTTCTGCGAGAAGCGTGTTCGCAAATGCCGCAAATCAGTCACCGCAGGACAAACAACATGCCAGCCTCGCATCTGAGATTCCACGCGTCGTTTCCGTCGGCGCACGAGAAAATTCGCGTTCTTCCCCTCCGACACGTTTATTTACCAGTCGAGAAGCCGTGTAACGAAATAAAATGATCGCTTTTAAATCGGTCCCGCGGTCGTTAATTACTTGAAACACGAGAAAAAAAAAAAAGGATGAAATTACAGTGTAGCGTGATCGATAACTCAAGGCGGAGATCGACTGCAAATTTTAATGTAATATTAAAATATATTATTAAACTGGGGTGATCGGCTCGGATCGGCTCGAGATCGGACAGGTGGTTCTGCAGGTTGATTAGTCAGGACCGATAAACTGGCGCAATTTACAGGACACGATAGCGCCATGTATCCCTTCGCTCCAATTTATATTCTTAATGTCTCAATTTGTGCCGCTGAAAAATTCTTTCGCTTCCTCTAATATCTACGAATTAATCTAACAATCGACAAGACGGGGGTCTCGATTCATAAGAGTAATTCAGGTGATTATCGTGGCACTGATTATTTTTCAAACGTAAAAATCTCGCATACATAAATTACGTGGTAATTGTTCCGGCGAGAAGACGGCTGATTGAGAAATTTCTGGAGATTTGAATGCGTGTGCATGCGATATTTACATCAAGAATAATTCGTAACGTCACGAATACCTAATTTTCATGCATTTAGCGTATCTTATAAATCGTGCCACGAGGGTTTCTGATACGTCACGACACTTATGTTTCCTTTGATTATTCCATACTCTTCTATACTTCTCACTTTCGCTAGGAACGAAGAGTCGCACGAAATTTACTCCGTATTCACCGCAAATATTTCACGTACATCTTCTATGTTACACTGCAAATTGCTGGAAATACTAAATTTCCACTGTAAAGATCAAATTCCTATTCAAATATACAAAGTGGGCAAATAAAAATCAATTGCATCTGTGAGAAAACACTAACGTTCCATTTTGCGTCAAAAAACTCGAATGCATTGCACGCTGGTAATTTTCACCGATCGACTCTGCAACTCTAGAAAGTGGTCTCGAGGTACAATAGAAGAACAGAGAGGAATTCAACGGAAAGGTAAAGTTTTCAGGCTGCGTAACGACACGCTCGCGTGTCGCCGTGGTGCAGAAAAGCGAGGGAAAGGCACTTCTCTTCGATCTCTCATCCAGCCAAGTAGCTGAAGGCAGAGGTCCCCTGGAAAACATCATTAACAGCGTTTAAACTCGCGCAAACGCTTTAGGCACGACACGCTATCGGCTAACGAGCAAACGGAAGAGTTACCGCTCCGCTTGACGCCGATGCTCTGTTTACGTTCACGATATCACGACATCGTTTACGGTCGCGGGAAATGTTCGCTATTAGCGCGAGGTTGCCCATTCGCTGGCCAACGACACGCTAATTCCTATGATTTCTGCTCGCCCCTCTGATTTTCTGTCGCTGCACACCTTCCAGGCCCGACTTTTCTTCCGCAATTTACTCGCCGCGAGTTTCCCTCTCTTTCGGTCCGCAGGCAGAAACTTCGCGAGTCGTCGCTGGTGGCGTTTTTAAGCCTAGCCGACGACCGCCGCTGCCGCCTTCTCTACGAGGCATCCTCTGCTGGACGAGGTGCGCGAGAACAGCCACGCCAGGTGAGAATTGAGTTATTAAAATCGCTCGGTTTTTGCCTAACGTCGGACCGTGTAGCGGGAATTATAGGGAGGATTAATCCTGGACGGTAGACGGGGCGAGTTCTTCGTCCGTGTTTCGTCTTCGTCGGATAGCGTTTAGCTTCGCGATCGCTGGTTGCCGCGTTGCTCTCGTTAGGCGTTACGTCGAGAAAAGTGGATGATGGATTGTTTCATGTGGTTCTAATTCTATAGGGTGGCGTTTGTTTTGGTGTTGGGTTTATGCTTAACAGGTAACGTGGTAATGTTGCTTGTATTGAAGTGAATTGAATGCATAATTTCATTTTAAGTTGGAAGTATGAGCTTCATCGGTTGATAGGATTTATTAGAATGAAGGAGATGGAATTCTTTCAGTAATTAAAAATCGATGAAAATCTTGCTTTCCTTCTTTCTGTCCGTTCTTCGAATTGCAAGACTGGTACATTTTTGTACATTATGTTAATAAAAGTTATCCATGCTGTTTTTGGTACATATTGTATTTAATACAGATTAATTAAAACCAAGGAATTTTTCAATAAATGAATGATTGTATTTCAAATACTTTCTTAGCGAGGAGATTAAAGTACGTTAAGAAATTACGTATACAAAAATTCTTCTAAGTCCTAACACCTACAATATCGTTCAATTTCAACGAAACTGATAAAACCCAGAAAAAAACTCGAAATGTCTCTGAAACACACCTTCCGAGAGAACGTTTCGACTCGCCAGAATTGTGCAAAAATTTCTCGACAATAAAGAGATCCCCATAAATCCACGCGTATCAACCATACATCCCCCGTGCATCCCGTAAAACAATCAAAGAAACGTCTCTCTAGATCGTTTCGCCTTATAACCGTCGTAAGAAAGAAACATGAATTTCTGTCGCGTTAATGACACGGTGAGATGCAGTTTTCCAGTCAGAAAACGTCGGAGAGATTAAATTGTCTTCGCGACGTTTCGTCGCGTCCCTTTATGACCCACCTTAAACGTCCACTCGCTTAAACACCGGTCGGTCCCTCGAGTTCTCCGCAGTTTTAAACGCTCAGACTTTTCAATTATCACCCCTCTCCCCTTTCCCTCCACCTCCTCCCCCTGTCTGTTGTTCTCCCGCGGTCGTTTCGTTCCCGGCGCGCGTTTTCCGCATCCTCGAAGCCATTTGCCGACGACGACGACGACGACGTCGCCTCCTCGTTCCCTGAATCCTGCGCGCACACACACGTATGCGTGTCGTTTGCATGATCTCGCCGCGTGCGTTTTTCCACGTAATGCTCCGTGAAACGGCCAATTACGTTGCATTACCTTGGGCCATTAGACGACAAACCGCTTACGTATGGAAAGGTTCACGGTAATGTTGGTTTGTCATCGATGATGAAGAAGTTGCCGCGACGACGGAGAACGAGATGGACGGAAACTAATTAATTTACGGTTTGTGGTCGCTCGGTTTTTTTGTCACTGCAGCTTGTTCTTTTTCATTTTTACCAGTTGCGGTTTCAACTTTTCTTCTTTTCGATTAATTAATCGGTGACTTTATGCGGTGAATGGAGACGGATGCTGTGGATAATAGATGGTTTTTGTGAACTACTGTGCAATTGAAAGTTTAAGGAGTATATGTGTTGCTATGGTTCGTTGGTTTTTTCGTGAAATTAATTAACGGGTGTGTTGTATGGATGAGTAATAATTTTATTTTAAACCTTTCGCTGCGGCAGATTTTAACGCGTAACGTGGGTACATATTTAACCGCGGCTGCAAAATTTCTTATTTCGGTCGTACCGTTTTACAATTCGTTCCGTTAGATTAAAGTGGAAATCCATGAAGGATAAAATGAAGTATTAAATCCTCCGAAAAGCTCCAACAGTATAGTACGAACAAATTTTGGAAACGCCCACAGGCGCCAATAGTAACGAAAGGGTTGAATATTTCACTAAAGAATGAAATTCTAATGTTACTTCAACAGTCAGAGAAATCACCGCGTAATTTAAAGTGCCATGTCGGATTACTCGACTTCAGCAAAATACCGAATACCTCGTAAAATCTTAGCAACTTACGCACAAAAGAAATTTGCCTTAAGAGAAATTGTCGTTTCTAACAAACGAGACCGAACTCACTCGCACTATACAGCTCCAGCAATCTTCGCCCACCGATCGCGCAAAACCACCGATAGGAATAATCAGCAGCCGCATGTTTCCTCCTCAGGTTCATGCGAAAATCGCAGAAAACGCGATTGCTGAACAGGATCCAGCCGCCTGTCGTAACGTTCGCGCGTTGCGGTATTATAATTGAAGTCGAACGTCGCCGGGGCAATGCCGCTAATGTAAAATGCATCATCTCCGTCGCTGGCCACTTGGCCGACGGTATTACACGTGAGATCGCGATTGCGTTGGTGTTTTCTTGCGACCCAGCAGCCCATCGGTAATGTAACGAGTGTCATTAAGCGACGTTCACTTAATTCAATTATTATCATACCACGTTGCGGTGCACGCTCTCTCTCTCCTACCGTCTCTCCTTGCCCCTTTTTCTGGCTGGTTCGCTCCTTCCTTCTCTCGTCCCTGTTGGCCGGTGCACGCGCGTTCTGCAATCGTGATTAGAGTCGCGGACTGACTAATGCGGCAGCAGAATTATTCTATTAGAGCGGAGACGCATTAGAGGGCCGCCAGAGGACTTTTCTAGGTTCACCAGCGACTAATAGGATGCCCATTAGCCACGCGGAATAGGCAGCCATAAACAAGCCTAGGAGGCAAGGAGACGATAATGTTCGCGAGGGTGTTACGCGGTCGACGCTAATTCACGTTTCGTCCAGACTGCACGTGTGACCGTCGCACCCTGCCAACCCTTATTAACCCTTTCGCTGGCTGCCAGCTTGGATACACGAGTGTACAGTGCGTGTATACGTTATGGGTTTGCCTTGGGTTTGTGTTCTCGTCCTCTCACAAATTTTGATAAATTTCCGCAAATTTTCTTCTTCTCCTTTTTCGTCACGTTATCGTTCTAGCGTTGGTTGCTTCGTTTGGCTAATTGTTTCGCTGATGTACCTAGCGAATTATTGCGCAGCTAACTTGCGTAACTCCGTAATAGTAGCTACTGTTTCTATCAAATGGAATTTATTTAAGATCTTTAAGGCAGTTGAGTTGAAAATTCAAATTTCGTTTCTTGTGTTTGACGATAAATTTAGAAATTAGTATCACACTTTTATTAGAAGATGAAGAAATTTGAGGGTATTTTTGGTAGAAGACATTCTCGTTTCCACAACGAAGAATGAAAACAGAGAAATCATTCGTAATCTTCCGTCTACAATCTACACCAGCAGTTCTATGCACATCTATGCACTCGTGTAGAAAAAAGAAGGTAGAAAATAATAGAAATGATCACGTTACACGGTTCACGCTGCACACTCCCAACAGTCCACTGAATATACATACATTCAGTCTGAGAAGAACCCAAGTTAAGAAAATGCATTTTCCCCTTTTATCTCATCCTTCTTCCAAAGCAGAAAGAAAAAAATTAATATACATTTTTCCACGCGATACCAGCTGGCTGATAAATTCGCCTCCAATTACCAAGCACAAGTCCGAACGAAATATTCCACATGATCCTACCTACCCCCTTTTAAAACGGCCTCTGCTTCGCGCCGAACCCCATTAGCTCGAAGAAGCAAGGAATTCACGTACACACGCTGATTTACGCGTTCACGCAACCGGCGCGGTCGGTTTATCTGAAAATCGTGATCTGACCGCACAGTTTCGTTACGTCGAGAAGCCGGCGAAAAGAATCCTTATTGGCGCGCGCTGACTCGGCGCAATTAAAGTTGGCGCTCGCTCGGTTCGAGCCTCGGGAATCTGGCACAATGCGAACCGTCAATTATTAAATAACGATAATGAACGGCCGTATAAATTGTGGCTGGTTAAAAGGCAACGAGCGAGTTGAGCGAACGGGAAAGTATCGCGCGTGCAACAATAATTCGCTCTGGCTAACGCCTCTCGATCGACTTTGACATTAGCGCGTTATAACGGGTGCCCGAGGCGAACGGTAACCTTTGCTCCATCCTGCCGACGTGTTTTTTTTCAGGAAATGTCGCCCCATTGACACGGATACCTGGATATTTTTGCAGAACCCGTGCCCTTTTCCCCGATGGAAAATTCGCGTCATTGGAGCTTACAGAGAACTCGTTGTCGCGTGATGTCACGTTTCAAGTGACACTGATGAATATCGAATGGGATGGTGCTTGGAATGTGCAGTTTTTTTTTTTTCGGTCGTTAGAATTTTTCCTGTTAGCGCGGACATGTGGATTAGAGTCGTTTGGAAAATTTGTCGGGATTGAGTTTAAATGTTGTAATTAGAAGATATTCTGGTTAATTGTAATTCGACAATTATGACGCGCAATTATGAAATGAAGCAATTGAACAATCTGAGTTGTGAATTTTTGAATTTGCACATTTTCAATATTCGCATTTTCAGGCTTGAGCGTAAACTTGCAATTAGAAAAAATTGTATTGAGAGTTAATTATAATTTGATAATTATCATGTGAAATTATCACTGAAATTTTTTTAGTTTCTGGAATTACCAGAACTTTGAAATGAACAATCTGAACTGTGAATTTCTGAATCTTCACACTTTCAGTATTCCCATTTTCAGGCTTAAGCGAGAAACTTGCAATTAGAAATTATCATGTGACATCGCTGAAATTTGAAAAATTTCTGGAATCGCTAGAATTTGAATTTTCTTATTTTGAACTACTTCAAGTTTCAAAGAACGAGTTGCGTATAATTTCCGACACATTAAAAACTGCATTAATTAACGCGTCTGTTATCGCGAGTTTATTTGATCACAACCTGAAGCAATATTATAATTCACCGACTAGCCTGCAAGAACCCAGCTCGAGGCGAGCGATATCAATATTATAATTCACCCGTAACACGGTATTAAAGTTAAAATACACGGGTGTTTTAGAAGAAGGAAGCTCCGATGACTGCGCGTTGAAGAAAATCATTGCCGCTAATGCGCTTATTAATTATAGCCGCGGTGGTTCGTCGCGATATCTATCTCGCTAATAACAATATCCACTCCCGGTGAAATATCGTTTCCAGCCGGGAGAGAACCGTTTAAATTTACGCAACCGTTCAAATGTCAAAATCAACACAGCGAAAATAATCGCCGGATAATTTCCACCGTAACCATATCCTACCTGTATTATTTATATTACCGCTTGTACAAAGTATTTCTTTTTATCCGCTGGTGTATTAAATGGCGGAAGAATGAGAAGCCGACGACGCGTGTTCACGACCGGTCGAGAGAGAACTTCTTCTTCTTCTTCTCCCGCTAATTGTCGGTGTCCAGAAAATTCCTCTCACCTCGCGATGCGGCGCGATCTCTCCTCTCTTCTGTAACGCATAATTATCCACGAGTCGATGGATATACGATACGATGAGCAGAAGAAAGCAATTTACCAGTGAAACGTCGACGATCGCGAGATCGCGTTCGAGTGCGCAGTCTGTGTACAGACGCGATCGTTTCCACTAGATCACTGCGTAATCCGCGAATGGTCGATCGACTTCCACGATATTCAGATTGTACAGGCGAGAATGGTAAATTTCACTCCGTTGAGATCGATACATGAGCCACTGTGTGGCCAAAGTGAGTCACTCCGTGAAATGAAATTTATTAAATTTGTTTTATTTATGAAAAGTTGAGCTTTGATTCTAAAATTGGAAGAATATCGAAAAGTGGAGTTAATCATTTTCGCTTCTGAGTGGCTCGTATGAAACTTCGAACTGGAATTTCATCGACTCGAATAAAATTACATCTTTCGTATCAATCGCGTTCCACGAAATTCGGCGTGTGTAAGTACACGTTTCGTCGAGAAAGAGAGAGCCGTGTCGATAATTAAGGGTCGTTAATTGAATTAACGACACGATTTTTCTGTTGAAAACATCGCGGCCCGTTCCACACGGCGGCTAATCGCTTGAAAATCCGTTCCAGCGCACGCGGTTTCATGATAAAGGCGCCGCGCAGAAACGTAATTTCCTAGCCGCTTGCTTTTGTGTTAATTGCGAGCCATCCACCGGCCAGAGATAGCGGGCTTGTTTTTCCCCTGAATAACAAGTTTTCCGCCGGCCAGAACGCAATTATCTGCGAAGTCGCTGCCGCCACCGTCGCGTAGCGAGCCGACCAAACTTACGCTCGCACTTTTCTAGCCTCTTGATCGACCTGTCCACCATTTGCAAGTTAATTTGTAAACGTTCGCCGTTCGCGCTCCGATAAGTCTCCTGTTGTTGCGAAAATGGAGATTGAAAATTTACGCGTGAATCTGAAAGCTTGTTAAATTTGAAAATTCACTGAAATTTTCATTTCGATGTTAATGAACAGATTAAGTTTTACGTTAGAACGTAAGAATTTATGTGTGCGAATTTGAAACCTTGCTAAATTTACAGACTACGAGAAATTTTAGTGTAAAAATGAACAAGATGCGATCGTTTTCTTTTGTTTTCTTTATTGAATTAACGATGAGCTTAATTTTCTGATTTTTTTGATAAGAATATATCGTGTATAACGAGTCGTAAATTAGTTAAGATTGAATTTACGATACAGCTAAGCATATTTTAGTATGCAGGAACCGCGGATCGATGAAGGTAATCGATAGAGATTCTTAATTAAATAGTAGATGTATTTTAAACTAACACTATAATTACGATATGTGCGGCGATTAAGTTTAATGCTGCAACTTAATGATGCAATATATTTTTCGCGATGATGCTATAAACATTAATTTTATTATATCCCCGGGTGCTTTTTATGAATTTTCCTCCTCACTCGTTAATTCCCGTTCCTTTTACTTACGCGGTTATATCTCGCTCTCTATATCTTCTTATCATGCTTCAAGTCTTGTACTCGAGATGATGATACACACGATGATAACGAGATCATTTTCTCCGAAATCCTCTTGCTCGTGCTTCTAAGACCGTTAGTAGACCTCAGATAAAATTAATTGCCTTCGTGATATTCGAATTAAGAAATTACGGCTATCAATGTTTCGCTTCTTTGTAATATTCTAATTTTAGATATGAAAAAAGAAAAATATCTCGGTATAAATGTTAATATAAAGTGCTGCATTTAAAGGGGCAATTAAAAATCATTTCATACGAGCTTTGTAATCTCTGAGACGCAAAAGCGGCTCCTTGGCATTAATTTCAGGTAATTCAAGAAATGTCTGATTATTTTTTTCTTTCGCACGAATTGATTCCACGGATGCAGAATTCTTTTCGTGTAAAACTGCATATTTCTAACTTTATTAGTTTCACGCCAGAGAGCAGATCAGATTGTACGATCAACTATTAGCGAAATGCAAATCTTTTTAAACTGCTTTTCCGGTCAAATTTGCATTCTCAGTTAAACTCCCGTTAATTCGAGGAAGCGTAAAATATCGGTGATTTATTCGCAAACAAATCAACGCGGCAATTTGTTCAATCGTAAATGAAAACGTGTAATTACGTGTACACACTTTCAGTCGTAGCAACCCCCGTCCTATTATATCCTTTCGTCTCCTCCCCCTTCACTCGCGCATTCTCCTTTTGTTTTTCCTGAAAACTAAACTTTACTCAAGGATAACAGGATGCACTTGGCGGACGAGCAATAAAGGCCAATGGGAGGCCGCGAGGCATAATAAAAATGCTAATTCGCAGCTTAACGCGTGTCATGTTTGTTTAACGAGAACGCTGAAAGTTGCACGGTCGGGCAGGTTGCGCGAAGCAACAAAATGGCCGAGGAAATGTGCTACGAAAATGGCGGGTTGGTTATGAGAGAGATTCGCGCGGTTCCGACGCCCCGACCGAATATTAGCGGCGAAGCTGACGTGAATTGACAACGTGTCCGGCTAATCAGGCGATTTGTATTGCCACACGAAATCATCGATAGTCGTATGAAATCGTGACACGCGTCACACCGTCCTGTCCTCTACAAGGTGTCGTGGAAATAGGTATGATCCTGTATAACCTGAATGAAACGCGATCAAAAAAATGACAACTTCCTCTGTAAAATGCGATGAAAAAATTGCTACTGTCCCCGTAAAGTGCGATCGAAAATTTGCTACTGCCCCCGTAAAATGCGATCAGAAAATTACTACTGCCTCCGCATAATGCGATCCAAAAGAAAAGAATATGCAAATTCTGAATTTGGAATTTTAGAATTTTGGATTAATTAAATTCGACCCCGAGAAGCGATGTCGATGGAACTTAATTTGTATTATATTTCCCACGTTGTAGGGGGTTTAATGATTTTTTTTGATTCGACAGTGTTTAGTATTTTTTAATACCTTTTTGGTGCATTTTTATTTTTATCAAGAAAGCTGATGATGCCTTATAAACAATATTCGAATTTTTGTCAAGCATAACTTTTTTATTTTCTCGTTAAAAATTCGCAAAATAAAATAAAACGAATGTAAATAATTCACGAATATGGCACTTCGAGATAACTTTTACAGAATACCATTGTTAAGTATTGAATAATTAAAATGAAACCTATAAAATGTCTCTTATCTCCGACAAGTAAATCCCTACGCAGCGGAAATCAGGACAACCGCAAGATTGCTAAAAAATTCGCCATAAAGGCACGTTTAAATTCATCGCATACAAAGGTACATCAATTTCACGTGCACTTTCTTAATGGTTCCATCAACCGGCGACTACAATAGTGCATACCGCGGTACGAAGTTAATACCTTGTCGAATTACCATCAATTAAATCAGCACGTCGCAAGAATGGAATCTATTTCAGCGGAGCGAAATTGTCCGCGTTAGATGCACCACACACAGGCGCTGTCGTTCCCCGGACGATGGATTGCATCACATGCTATCGCTGTGCTCGTGATGCAACCTAAAATGATCGATTGTCCAGGAAGATCGAGGGCTTGACATTTTGCTTTACGAGGTCTGTCTCGCGGACCACCCGGTAGACACTCGAGGCGTTCGCGCCTAATACAACGCGCGCGGCTTCTTAGCCGACAGGTATGTACACGTGTGAGTGCGTGTTTTTGCGCGTAGAACAATGTATGTGGACAATTAGCGGGCGTATGAACACGAAGAGAGGTACAGAGAGGGAGGAGACGAATTGGTTACACGGTTCTGTGTATCGGAATAACGGAGTCTTAAAACTTTGCTTGGGAAACGATCCAGGTGACTGATTTAACTAATTATTCAGCCTGATCTTCATTCGCCGTTTCTGATATTGAAATTATTGTCACGTGCAATTGAATCGAGAGGGTTCTCCGTCGGGTGGCAGATTTGAGATGTAAATTGAAAAATTGATTTATGGGCTCGTCGACAGGTACGATGAACTGTCCTTATTGTGACGTTGAAGACAGATTCTGTGAAATCAGTACAGCCAATGCCCATACAAGTTATACTTATTATACAGTTTTGTGATAGTGTATTAAAATGATCTGACGTGACGTGTTGATAAGGTAGTCAATTAATCTGAGCAATCTCCGACTTTCTTCTCCAACTTAAAATCCCTATTTTGCATGAAACGTTAAACACGCAATTTCCATTGCTACACAAACAATTTCAAATACAAAAATGGAACGGAATGTTAATCAGTAATTTTTATTCTGAACTGTATTAATAGCTACTTTCCTTTGTATCTCAAACTAAATCTCACAGATCACCGAAAGAACTATCACTGGTACAACTTCTCACACATTGTAGATCCTTCAGATTTTGACAAAGAAACGAACGAATTAACTCAAACATAGGAATGCGTAATGGTGTTGAGACACCAAAAAATTCATAAAAGCATAGACACTAAGAAATTCTGAGCTACAATTCTTTTTTCTCACGATCAGCGTCGACGAATCCAGACATACTCTCGAGATAAAAGAAGACAGCGTTTGCAGTGCAATTTAGAGGTGCATCGTCGCGTTAATAAAACGCAGTTCGATCAGCTTAGGGTGACGCAGGAGACCCTATGAATCAGTCCTGACCGCATAGCCGCAGCGTTTCACGTGCGCGCGTGGTCAGAGGAGGCAGCAACTCCACGTTCTGTTTCCTTCTCTGCATGAGTCGTCGCATGCGTGAAATCAGGGTGCGGCCACGTGTTGCCTCCCCCCTTTCCACCCGTGTGCCGTGCCTATTTTGCGTTTCTTCGGTGCCATTCCCCCTCGTCCCTCTGTCCGTCGTTTTTCTCCTCGTTTCTGCTGCCCTCCGTCGTCTATACTCGCCCTCTTCTCTGTCCATTTAGCAAATTGTTTCCATAATGCAGCTCACATCGCAGCTTCTGGCTAACGCAATGGTTTAAATGGCCGGTTACCAGTGCACGCATGTCATACGACGAGCATCAGATAAAATTCGCGTGGTCTGGCTGGCGAGGAACGACGGAAATTGCGGGGAATGAGTCAAAGGGATGATTGAACCCTGAATTAATTCGATCAATTTTTTCGGACATTTTTGGAACCTGGAATTCTTAGTTCTTCTTTGCGTTATTTCGAAGTCTCAGACTTTGGAAATGGGGATAAGGGGAATTTAAAGTTGACAAAGTGAGATAAATTACAGAGAACAGTGGTTAACATTACAAACACTTAAGGTCTTTGGGTCTTGTTTTCTTTCAAAGTCTCAGACTTTTGATACGAGGATCAGGGAAATTTAAAGTTGACAAAGTTACAAAGTTAATGTCCAGCAGACCTAATTAATGCTCAAGGAGGACTCGTCGATGGACGAGTTCTCATCGCGCTTTAAGAAATGCTGAAAACAGTACCCAAGACAGCAAATTAGAAATTTATTCTGATTGCTAATAAAATAAAATAAAAGACTGTACACTTAAGGTCTTTGGGTCTTTTCTGACCCGACAATTTTTACAACTAATTTTGCAACGACTGTGTAAGTGTCCCAATACTCACGAACGCGAATGCACACATATCACTCTTTTCGATCGACGGTCACGAGGCAAAGGTGTCTCTCCAGCAGCCGCGAAAGAAAGGTGAAAATCGCGGGACAAGAAGAGATTTCGCGCGAGCCGTCGGAAAGAGCGAAAGAGGAGGCTGATAAAGAGGTGAACGCGAAGCGATTTCATAATTAGCCGGCGAGCCACGGTGATTTCGTTCGAAAGGGCCCGGCTCCGGCGTTTTCTGGCGCACGCGCAAATCGTTAAGCCGATCGATGGGGTAATTAAGTGACGATTAGCGAATTATCGGGAAGCAGGGCCCGTTCTTTGACGGCGAGCGGCCGAAGATTAATGATAACGAGTGCGCACCGGGCAAGAGTTCGTTTAATTCGATGCGTGCGAAATGCACGCGCGCAAACCTAAGGTCCGCCCCGGTTGAGTCACGTGCGTGCCGATTTGATATCTGTATTTGGTAACGATCCTGGATATGCGATTAAAGAAATATCGGTCGCTCGTGTCGAGACTTTGTGAAAATACAGTCGACGCGATATGGGCGTTTTTATTGACAAGGTGTTACGAATTTGTAAGATAAACACCCAAGTGTAAATTTTTCATTCTAATTTCAGGCTTTTCGAGATGTTCGAATTGCTTGTCATTTTTCTTCGTAGAAATTAATTATTCCAGCTGGTATTTTAAATTTTGTAGCTTGTGTTATGGTTTGTCTTACGGAAGATCTGTGAAAGATTAAGTTAATCCTTAGGAATTAGTTGAGAGTGAATAATACTCTATTTCTTAGAGTGTTTCTGTGAACCTGGAGAGATTTCTGTCAGAACTCTAAAGTCTGTGAAAATCAATGGATAATTAAAAGAAGCACGAATAATTTAGCCGGTATGTAAGTAATTTGAAAGATGGCAGCGATTAAAATGACGAAGCACCAACATCGAAAGGATTTATGACGCGGATGTTACATTAACTCACCGCGCAAACACATTTGTTTCCAAATTAGCGACATATTGTTTCCAAAGTGAAGTATCAACTTTCTCCAAACATCTACATTCCTCCACACAAAACAAACCACTTTATTAATCACCGTTCTCTAAATATAGACCTAATCTAAATAACCTAAACTTTCTAATTCCTCGAATTACCATCTGTGTCTCTCTTTTTTTTCTTTTTTTTTTTTTTTGGTTTCTTCATCGAAAATTCGCAAACTTAATAAGATTAAGACGACAAAACGCGGATTTGTTCGAGCGATTTTTCGGAATGTCGAAATTTCATCGATTCGTCGTGTAAACACGTTGATCTTTCAGTTAGCGATAATTACGTGTCTGAGACACCTTCGAAACGAGATATTTATCCTCACCGAGAGAG
Organism: Habropoda laboriosa; assembly: GCF_001263275.1. Lineage (NCBI taxonomy): Eukaryota > Metazoa > Arthropoda > Insecta > Hymenoptera > Apidae > Habropoda > Habropoda laboriosa. The sequence goes on along the minus strand of NW_017100265.1, from coordinate 2,353,638 downwards.
AGATCTGCTTCTTTATCGCGTATAAGTACGCTGGGAACTGCGCGTTAGAATCGTCGGTGCCGATGTCGCCGTTCGAAATTCGCATAATTATTTAGCAAACGACAGGCTAGACGGCTCGAAAAAATATATTTTCGAGAAAGACCTCGTGACGATGCCGGATAAACAGGCCGCGATTCACGGGATTCACGAAATTTTACGTCGTGTCGCCGGAGAAACCAGTTCGTCGTGCATGCTTACATGTGTGTGCCTATATGGTCGATAAAGGCGCCCACATACTTCCCCACCATCTCGTCGTTTTACACATTTTGCGTGTGGAATTTATTGTAAATCATCCTGAGAACGGTTGAAGCCAATTAGAATTTTTTCGCGTAGGAAAACGTGTCTTCTCTTCTTCTTTTTAAATTTAGAACGAGAAACACGCGAGTAATCAGAGTGTCGAATTTTTTAACGAATGTCCCGAGCGAAGATATTTTTGGAAAATTAATTTATATTTAGTATTTTTTTAAATTTCATTCAGAATGATCTAAGATTTAATATGCGAAAAATTTGTGAATATTAATAATGAAAATATTAAAATTCGTTTGTTTATGCTGGTGTTCCGTTTTCCTTCGAATGAAAAGAAATTTAACTCAACAGGTGTTTTTGCATACGGTACGAAAAATATGTGTCACAGCGAACGGTGATTTTTTTGTCACGCAGTTTGGTCACTCCTTCGCATAATTTCCGCCATTCCCTCGATTTTGCCAATTTCACCTTCGATCCAACTGGGCAAAACAAAGCTACAAACTCGTCTCGGGACGGCCACGTCATCGCTTAGAAACGAGTGCCACTAACATGCTCCCAACACATGTACAACATTTTAACGGGACACCATGGTGTTTCAATCTGATTAATTCGGGACACCGCGGCAATTAACATATCCAATTAATAAGAGGAGACATTCCCTGACGAAGAAATTTCGAAAGATCGACCAAGGCACCATTAAACAAGTCCGATGAATCGTGATCGGGACACATTTACGAAAATAACATGGAAGAATAATCATCGTCTCCGGCGCGTCGTCTCTGATTATGCGTGCTCGCACAGTGTTCGCATTAAACGTCTGTCACGCATGAAATACATATTTCCTGTACGAGTGTGTACGCCCATACGATCGAGCAGAGAAGACACTCGTTTCGTTCGACATTAGCATGCGGTGATTTATGAACTTTTCTCTCTCTCTCTCTCTCTCTCTTTCTCTCTCCATATTTTCAATCTTACGAGGTTCGTTAGAGGATCCACCCATTCGCCAACCATTCGTGTCGATCTTGTGCAATCACAGCTGAAACCACCGCTGTGTATATCTAAGAATCTGTATTTCGATAAACTGGCCGATTCCAGGTGATCGTCGTCTACTACAAAACGTGTCTCGCGTGTTCCTCGACGATGACGGTTGTTTCTTCGCGTTTGCACGCCTTCATAGGCTCCGCGATTCTCTAATTGCTTCACGTGATAATATTTTACTACCTCGTTTCGCTGTCTTTTAGCCCTCTGCAAGCGCGGTGCAATTAAATGCACGAGCGGCAATTACTCGTGACACCTGCTCCCGCTTCAATTTAATATTTTGTTATTCAGCCTTAATGGTATTATTAAATTATTGTTGCAACCCACCCGAGCGCCGGTCCGACCGGGTTGTTTATCGCGTTGTAAAGCGCGGGAAACACCGCGTTGCAATCTCGTTGCGCGTTCGTTTCTTTTGGCGAGGCACGAACCGGGAGAGAACGTCGAACGGGGAGAGACTTGCGGGTTTTCCAGGGAATCGCGTTCCCCGTGATAAACGAGACAGCCGGTATATGTGTGGCTTATTATTAAATTACGTGTAACGAAGTTTTAGCTGTATATTTAGCGGGAATAAAATTCCGTCTTTTCGTCGATTTTAAAGCTATACCAGGAAATCGTATCCGGGTTTTTAATTGTTTAAATGGCACCCTTTGTACGGCGAATTAACCCTTCCGCCGCGGCAGATTTTAGTGCGTAACGGCGCGTCGCGGGCGATAAGATCGGCGGTTTTCGGCGTTTTAAAATTAAATTAGAATTGAAATTTTATCGTTTTTTAATTTCTTTTTATCAAATTAACAAATGGGCAGATGAGAAAAATTAAGGATTAAATTAAGCCGAAAGTCGACAAGCGCAGCGCGAGAAAATATTCAAAATTTTGGCGCCAAAGACACGGTGCAAAACGCCTAAAAAAGGGATAAGAAGCGTGCAAAAGTCGTATTGAGAATTTTATTACGGCTTATGAAAGAGAATTGAATATTTCGACGAGTTAAACGTTTATAGTAAAAGGAACACCCTGTGCATGTAAGTATTGCGAAATACCGTACCCATTTTACTAGCATTAGTAAATAAAGCATAGAGTGTACCCATTTTAGTATCATTACGCACACGGCTCGTTTCACAATATTGCAACGTCTAACCTTTTATCTCGGCAAATAAATTACAGATTTGTGATCATTTGTATCGTACGTTCTTGTCTGGGTTCCAGTTATTATTATTACTATTATGCCTGTCGTAGAAATGGGAGTTCTTTAACTCAGCAACGTGACTGAAATATTTAATAAATATGGACTCAGGGAATTCTGCATACTCTCTCAACTGGCTGAACGACGACACAGTGAACGTATGTACGTACGTGTTCACTTATGTACGAGAGCGTAAGTGTCTTAAAGCCCATCGGAGAACGTACTAAAGGAGGATTTTTCGAAACGACTAATCCTACATGGTAACGAAACCAGTATTTTTGTAATCTGGTAAATTATGCGTGCAATCAGTCTCGCTATCGACGATAGTGTTTCAATATTCCAGCTTAAAACGATGCGAAGCGTATTCGAACTTTCGCAAAGGTAGCGTTGCAATTGTGTAAAAGACACTTATTATTGCTTCAATTCTTTTGTATTCTTTCCCTCTTTGTTTAACTTTCACGGATTTAAATGAAATAAAATATACCTGAATTAGAAATTTAATTTTTCCTTTTGAATTTTACAAATTCATTCCTCAAGGGGTGAACGATATTTTAAAAAAATTAATTCTGAGATTTCAAGATTTTTAAGGTTTCCAGATTTTAAAATTTCAAGATTTCAATATCTCCTAATGAATTATTTTTGCGAATTACTCGTGTAACAGAGTCCGAGCACGTTTTAAGAGGTCCTAAATTCACATTTCATTGAGGAAACAATACGAACTAAAACGTGCTTCAGACCTTTCAATTGTCGTTCGATTTATCTATCAGGCAAGGAGGACTAGAAAATATTTTTCCTGATATCGTCGTTATTAAGTGACGACCAGGTACAGCCGCGAATTCATGGAAACTGCGCCGCGAATAAATTAACGATCCTTGGAGGTGCGATTGTTAGTGACATACGCGTTGCGTTTTCCGCGGTCGCGATAAATGCGGACAGTCTCAAAGGTCGTTTGTAAATTAATCGCGGGGAATATAAATGTTTACTGGGAGACTGGGAAATATGTTGTGTGTTAAGCGGTATTTATTAGACGCTCAGCGGCGGCTACGATTTTCATTTAAATCGGAATTACATTTAATAAGCTGGCCTTTAATAGAATTAACCGGGGAACGAGAGAGAAATTTAAGAAATGAATTGACCAGTATTTTTTTTAGATAAATCCATGAGTTAGAACAGCGTCAAAATTGAAATTGAATTTTTAACATTAAATATTGTTGTTTATATTAATAATAATTGTTAGAAATACTATTCTTTCCTATTTAAAGTAATTCCAACAGCAAATTGGTACTTTTTAGCCAACCAGAAATACTGAGCATGAAATTATGGTATTTGAAACTATTTTATTAGATTTCTCAATAATTTAATATTTAATATCTTGCAAACTGTTCGACAGGGGAAACTAAAATTTTGCACAAATTTTTCACGCCTGCCAGTAATTGTGCTGAATTTGAAAAAAATGTGTGTCATAGTAGCAGAAAGTATGCAACTTGACGTGAAAGATAATTTACATAATACGAAGATAATTATCACTCGATAAAAATAATTTTCACGACGTGCTGAAAAATTTCGAGGGATGATTATTCCTTCGGTTTCTTTCGCGATGTTCATTTTACGATCTGTACGTTGCTCTCGCATTTAATTCCTGATTTTCGAAATTAATCCGCGAACATGCGAACCTGCTGCTGTTCATTTTTCTTTCTTTTTAATTGAAAATTCATCGAGGCAATAAAATCGATCAAGGAGTAATCGAACAGATTTCAAGTACGAACATCGGAAATTACAGGCATCGAAGTCGCTGCAGGGAAAGATAGCGTTTAATGAACCGGTCAAGAATTCTCCAAATAATTACAATTTAATCAATTTATTGGTCCGCTTATATCCTGAAATTTCGTAATTAGAACCTGTTCCTCCTTGTTTGTTCGTAATTACAGCGTAAATTTCTATCTGGATTGATCACTTTTCATTCTCAACATTTGCGAAGTATCGAATTAAGAGATGATTTCATCTCCAAGATTTTTAGTTAAATTAGCGAAATTAGGCGAATTCTTCTTAGCATCCGGTCATCTCGCATTAAATTAATTCAAATGTGGACTTCCTACCAAACTGATTACAACGATCTTCATATTTTTCACGAACGAAAGAATAATTATTTGCATAAAACTTTCGCCAAAAGTAGTTCCAACACTTCCTAATATTTCCTGCTCAACTTAACGTTACCTAATCTCTCCGTCTCTCCAACTAAACATTACAAAAAAAAAGAAATCCCTGCCATATTCCACGTAGCCCGTTTCGACGAGTAGAAAAATAAAATAAAAAAAAAAAGAAGCATTTTACCTTGAGAAAACACGGCACCGTTAAGAAAACGCAATAACTCTCTATAGGAGGTGATATTTAAAACGAAATCTGATTTCACCGAAAGTCACGTGGGCGATTGATCGATTCGAGGATCCATGGAGATCTATCGGCTAAGTGGCCGGGCCACGCGAAAGGCCACCGGTGACTTGCTTCGAATAAATTGTTAATTATACAGAGGCGTGCGGCATGCAAAAGAGCGCGTGGGAGCTTTTCGTTGCTGGACCGGTTTTCGGCCGATGGTAATTCATTTTCACACTCGGTTTCTAATTGAAAAGGATCCTATGCGCCCGCTTAGGAAACGGGACGTTCTGTTTGCTGGAAGCGTAACACCGTGGCCGATAATTGAGAACGGGCGGTCCTGTTTTCGAAAAAAAGGCTCCAGCGAGAAAGTGCACGGTACGTTATCGTTATTGCCTTATCCTTTGTTGATTTATCGCTTTAGCGGTCAATTCCCAACGACTTAACGACCTATCCGCTTGTTAATGTCGTTCGATTTGTGAGGCATTGTTAACAGGCGTAAATTTTCCAATGGGAGCACATTAGGGAGCACACTGAAGGGTTACTTAGCGAAATTAGTGAATGCAACATGATCGTTAGAACACACAGTATACTTCTAGAGTTTTTATTTGAACGATGATTTACTGCCGGTTTGTCCACGCTCGTGGCCAACTTAATCATTATAATTGAGAGGCTTTTCCACGTTGATAATAGAAACTATTTTAACCTGTTAACTGGGCTCGCCTAGCAAAGCTGAAATTGTACCTCTCTAGCTTGTAATGAGAAGAACGAGGGAAAATTGTCACCAATCACTTCATCTTATATTTACATTTAACAGAAATCTAACAGTACAGTTACAAACGAATATTCTCTGAATAAGTAAACTATTGTATTCTTAAAATTTATGAACGAGTTAACTCGTCAATGCGCCATAATCAATAGATGGTACTTCTATTATGCATTCAGAATCATTTTTCTCAAAAAGTAGCCAAGTATAACTTTATTCCAAACTTTTTCCTTATTTCTTTTCAATAAAGAATCACCCGAATCACAATAAAGAACACCCTCTACAAAAGTATTGTCAAATACGAATGTTAATACGAATATTACCTGTATTTTAGCCCAAACCAAACGATCAAAAATTGTGCAACACAGCGTCCAATTTGCATAACCCCTTGCGAACTTTAAATCACGACTCACGACGTCTTCTCGAAAAAATCAAATTCATCAAGACCATTCTCGGCCATAACTCTTACGCAAAAAAATCCATACTTCACGCTCGCTTTTTCCTCGAGCCTCGAACATTGTTCAAAGTACTTACACGAGGCTATCGATATTATTATCCAGGAAAAGCGTGTGGGTACCATTATCGCGGGGAAAGAGGAGGAAGAGGTTCAAGTATCCCCGATCGTCCAGCCTGGTGCACCCAGGAGGTTCCACGATTACGTGGCCATTC